>NC_046312.1:118612325-118912325 GCF_009819535.1 Lacerta agilis
CTAGATATAAAGACTTGTTAGAGAGAAAGACTCCTAGATGGATCTCTCCAGTGGAGGCCAAGGCCTATAAGAGACCGAACATGTCTGCAAACTGGTTAAGATATATGGACATATTGCAGCAGGAAGGGGACTCTTTTAAGCTAAAAAGCTATGATCAGGTGAAAAGCCAGGTCCCCGACTGGCTGCACTATCATCAGGTATTTGAAACATTTAAGATGGACAAAAAAGTTGGTTTTCAAGTAGAAAAATCAAAACTGGAAACGGAACTGATAGAATCGAACTTTAAGAACCTTTCCAAAATGTATAATCTTTTGCTAGAGTGGCATACGAAAGACGAACTGGTTAAATCATCAATGATAGATTGGGCGAAAGATATAGGACATAATATCATGATGGATGACTGGGAGAGATTGTGGCAAAAAGGTATCAAATTTACTGCTTGTCATAGTTTAAGAGAAAACATAATGAAAATGGTTTATAGATGGTACTTGACACCAGTTAAGATAGCTAAGATGAATACCAAAATGTCAGATGTATGTTGGAAATGTAAACATGCGAAAGGTACCTTTTATCATATGTGGTGGCTGTGCCCAGCGGTAAATGCTTTCTGGGATAAGATTTATAATGAGTTGAAGAAGGTAATGAAAGTTACCTTTTGTAAGAAACCAGAGGCATTTCTTCTGAGCATGACCAACGAAGAGATACCCAGTCAGGACAGAGTGTTTTTTATGTATGCCACAACAGCAGCTAGAATATTATTGGCAAGAACATGGAAAGGGGAAGAGATACCAACGGTGGAAGAATGGCAGATGAAGATGATGGAATACATGGAACTCGCAGAACTGACCGGCAGAATCCGGGACCAGAGGGAGGAGACGGTGTTACGAGAGTGGAAAAAATTTAAAGACTATTTAGTTAAATCAGTAAAATTGAATATTTGAGCAGAGATAAATTAGAGGCTTTAGTAGGGTTATATTTGATAAAACTGGCAAAAGAAAATTTTTGAATGAATGATTTATTTGTTAAATAGGAGTTAAGTCTTGACATTAAGATAAGATTTATAGTTGAGTAAGATCATGATTGTGTAAAGTTAAGCATATCAAAAATTCGAGCAATTGTTAAATGAACAAGATATAAAGCTACCTTTAAGATGTTTTTTGACTTTGAAGACAGTGGAGGGAATGGGGGAAGTCCCCCAAATTAAGAAGTTAGTAACAAGGAAAGTATAAAGATAGGTAATGGTTAAGGTATGTATATGTTCTTTTTTCTTTTTATGTTTATTGGTATTGTTATTGTTATTGTTTTTATTGTTGTTTTTATACCTTGTGTTGTTGTTTAATTGTGTTTTTTGGTGTTTTATTGAAAATAATAAAATCTTTAAAAAAAAAAAAAAAAGTAATCAGAGGTGCAGCTGCTTAGTTTTGAACACTGGCAAGTAATAAATATAATAAATTCAAAAAGAACTAAAGCTAAACTAATACCTCAAAATGTTCACCCTGGGCTGTCAGTATGAAGGGAAATAAGAGAAAGTTTGATTGGCTTGTTCTGTTGTGGCAGGGCCTCGTTCTGACAGCAAGAGCCCTGGAGGAACTAATTGTTGTCAGAGCACATTACCTTTAAAACATTTCTAGAGTTGTGCCATAAGAATAAGGTTTCTGTCCTGACAGAGCAAGGTCACAAAGTTACCATTTTTCATTGAAATCAGCTGTTGGGCTTATTCCCAGATGGAATATTTCCATCCCTGATGCTCAGATTATTGCATTAATAAATATATATTGCGGTAAAAAAAAAAGACAAGAAAAAATTTCCTTTAAACTGTTACTTGGTCATGTTTGGTTTTGTTCTCTTAAGTCACCAGATAGTTAAGTTTATCGGGGAAGTTTTAATTGAGTTGTTCGTTCTTGCTTTGTTTTCAGGCGGCAGAGAAGTACCTGACAACTCACCAGATAGCTTAATAAAATTTAATTTGACATGTCAGCTAGTCCAAAAAGATAATCTGCTTTTAAATAATAGGCAGCTAATTTTCTTTTAGAGATATGAAATCTGATTAATTTCGTTTCGCACAGGCAAAATTGTTGCTCTGGGAATTATTGTTCAGGATCCAGTGGGTTTGTTCTCCGCCAAATATAATTGAAAAGTTGAGAATTACTACCTTGTGGTCCTGACATTCTTTGTTTCATTTCCCTCATTAATAGAAGATCAGCGGAGCCAACTATAGGGGGCAGAAGGGGCTCCAACCCCCTCAATATTTGTGGGTAGGGGGCTGAGCCCCCCCAATATTGAGGGGACCACCGTCCTGTGCAGCCCACCACCGCTGAGCGGGGGTAGGACATGCTGAGGGGTGTGTTATGTTTGACGCCAGGCCCCCTCAATATGGGGGGAAACTCGATGCCCCTCTAAATGAATTATATTACCTGAGCAAAAATACCTGTGATTCCTTCCTTCCTTTCTGAAATCACACATATTTTTATGTTACGCAGAATTGCCCGAGCTTCATACTTGCAGACAATAATGATTTACAAATATAGGAGACCATTTATGCCAGGCGTAGGCAACCTAAGGCCCAGGGGCCATATGCGGCCCAATCGCCTTCTCAATCCGGCTGGGGCAACTGGCTATATTCCTGCTCATCATATGGAAGTCCTTGTTGTGATTTGGAAATTAAGGCTGTGTCTACCAACTTTCCAGTCTGTATCAAGCAAAGGAAGCATGCTATGCCTTCGACAACAGAACGGAGCATTCACGGTTTTCTTTGTTTAAAGCTATAAACACCAGAAGCAAGTGACTTAGGAAAAGGTGTTTACTCCAGATTGTTTTCATGACTCCTACAGAGATTTGCGCTTATTTGATAAAGAAGCATTTCATAATCGTTCGGATTCGATGGAGCTCTCATTCTTCCAGAACATAGTTGTGAGGCATATGGAAGCTACCAAAGACGCACTTTTTAAAAAGTAAGACCAAAGCATATTCTGTGAATAATGTACCTCAGGCTTAAGGGCTGGCCACAACTCCTTTTTCGATTGCTTCTTCAAGGATGGAGTTTCCTGTCATCCTTGAAATGGTGTTTTTGATATGAATACTAGAACTGTCTAGGGGTATGTATATGTGTACATCAGCCTGTCGCTACTCTCGTGTGTTCAAATGGAATCAATTCTGCTCTTTATTTTAATTTTAATTTCCTGTTAATCTGCAATGATATTGTTATTTGGGGGGGGGTGCAGTGTTTTTTTCACGGAAGAGCCCACCATATTTTGTTTGGTGGGCCTCGGTCCAGTATACCTGAAGGAGCGTCTCCACCCCCATCGTTCTGCCCGGACACTGAGGTCCAGCTCCGAGGGCCTCCTGGCGGTTCCCTCATTGTTGAGAAGCCAAGTTACAGGGAACCAGGCAGAGGGCCTTCTCAGTAGTGGTACCTGTGCTGTGGAACGCCCTCCCACCAGATGTCAAAGAGAAAAACTACCAGATTTTTAGAAGACACCATAAGGCAGCCCTGTTTAGGGAAGCTTTTAACAGACTTAATAGTTTAATAGACTATTGTATTTTAATGTTTTGTTGGAAGCCACCTAGAGTGGATGGGGAGGCCCAGCCGGATGGGTGGGGTATAAATAAATTATTATTATTATTATTATTATTATTATTATTATTATTATTATTATTTTGTTGTTGGAAAGATGTGATTATTCTCTTAGCCAGTGTGTTTATTGTCATTTGGAGTGCTGTGCAGAATGTGGCTGTACAGTCGTATCTTGGAAGTCGAACAGTTTGGTTCTCGAACGTTTTGGCTCCCGAACGATCGAAACCCGGAAGTGACTGTTCTGGTTTTCGAACGTTCTTTTGGAAGCCGATTGTCCGGCAGGGCTTCCGCGGCTTCCGATTGGCTGCCGGAGCTTCCTGCAGCCAATCGGAAGCTGCAATTGGGTTTGGGAACATTTTGGCTTCCGGAACGGATTCTGTTCGACTCCCAAGGTATTGGGATCCGATTGGCTTGTGCCCGTGACATCATTGATGTCAAGCAGCTCACGTCTATTTGATGCCTCATACTTTATTGTATGGTTTTGCAAGGCAGGATGTTTGAACCCTTAGGAGAACATGGGGAACCTGTTGAGGGGACATTATAAAAGAGAATGCTCCTGCGTGGCCTGCGGTACCGCAGATATGATGGAAAGTTCTTGTTTTTCTTTTAGTGGGAAAAAAGGTTTACTGTATACTGACAGAAACAGTTTAGTCAACAATACCAAAAATAGTGTTAAAAGATGTGTTCAGGTGAGATTCACTTAAAACATTTCCTTTTCCTTTCAGGTGGTTTCCAGAAGTGCAGAATATCTATTACCAAGGCAATAAACGAAAGCAAGTGCCCACGAATGCCAGCAGTGCTAAATTAGAGGCGTTCTTCAACTGTGCTGCTACTTTAATGACCCAGCAACTTCAAAGTTTAGCTTTGGTTTCAATGCAGGATTTTACAGATTTAATTGTAGCCCCTCCAGTAAGTAAGAGTCCCTGGCTGGACTATGAACTTGTCTATACATGTCCCATTTTTCATTGTGCTTCGTCTGAATATATTTTCTAGGAAGATAGAGGGCTGCAAAAGGCTGTGAAAAATAAGGCACTCTTTTTTTGGCTATTGATACACAAAGGAACACCGCTGTAGCTTGGCTGACATGTGACCGATGCTCAGCTGGTGATTGCGAGTCTTGAATATTCAAGGGGAAAGGTTGGATTCAGACACGTGAAATTATTATTAATGCTCCGATACTTTGCCTAGCAGGGGAGATACCATGATCGCGAAGATTGTGATTAATGTACTGATTGCAATTATCTTTGCAAATTTGAAAGTCAGGGTGGAACAGGTGTCAACGGTTACCAACATGATGAGTCAACTCATATTGCCTCTTATTGGCCTACTTTGTATGTAACAAGCATATCGTAGTTTTAGCATTATGCAGTGAGCCTCAGTAAGCCTTGGAGAGTACTAAGCTAGATGGACCAATGGCCTGGCTCAGTGTAATGTGGCCTCATTCATTCATTTCTTGATCATGACTCAGGAACTTTTATGTTTCTTGTGAACACATAAGAGACATCTGTTCCTAAGTCACTGCAAAACAAAACAGAAGCCATTGTTTCAGCCCTGAAAACTTGATGTTTCTTGAAGAATGGACAGATGTCTGAAGAGTCCAATAATTCCACACTTCTTAATAATAATAATAATAATAATAATAATAATAATAATAATAATAATTCAATTTATATACTACCCTTTATCAAAAGATCCCAGGGTGATGTACAACATTAAAAACACATTACAGAACATCAATGATAGAAACATAATAAAAACATAATAAGAAGCATAAAGGTAAAGGGACCCCTGACCATCAGGTCCAGTCATGTCCGACTCTGGGGTTGCTGCGCTCATCTCGCTCTATAGGCCGAGGGAGCCGGCGTTTGTCCGCAGCCAGCTTCCGGGTCATGTGGCCAGCATGACAAAGCCGCTTCTGGCAAACCAGAGCAGCGCACGGAAATGCCATTTACCTTCCCGCCGGAGCGGTACCTATTTATCTACTTGCACTTTGACGTGCTTTCGAACTGCTAGGTGGGCAGGAGCTGGGACTGAGCAACAGGAGCTCACCCCGTCGTGGGGATTCGAACCTCCAACCTTCTGATCAGCAAGCCCTAGGTTCTGTGGTTTAACCCACAGCGCCACCCGCATCCCTAATAAGAAGCATACTGACAACTTAATAAAAAATAGTCATCATAATAACCTCTCCTCCACACTTTCACAGGCTGTAGATTATTAAATAGCCATGGGCCTGGGAATGTTTTTGCCTAGCACCTAAAGACATGTAATGATGGCACTAGGCAAACCTCTTTGGAGAGAACATTCCACAATCGGGGAGCCACCACCTGTTCTCTTGTTGCCACCCTCCGAACCTCTCTGGGACGGGGGGCAGAGAGAATGGTCTCAGATGACAAGCGCAGGGTTGGAGTCATTATACATTGAGCCTGATTGCTTTCTCATCTGTATGCTAGCTAACGCATTCACCAGTAGTTCTTTTCCGGCAGAAATCTCACCGAGCCTATGAACACTCTGGATTTATAATAAGGCTGATCCTTGAAAACGAGAGTGTTAAGTTTGAGCCTACATTTTCTGACTATGAAGTCATATTTCTGAATATTTATTCGGTTATGGTGAAAGCTGTTAACCTGCTGCCCAGAGTGGAGACCAAGCTTTATTCAAAGTGGGTAAGCAATTCTCTAATAACATAGTTTGTTGCTTTTCTGCCAGCCTTGAGCTGAGAAGCTGAACTATACCTTGTGAGCAATAGATCTGAACACTGTTTCTTCCATGGAAGTAAGCTCTGTTGACACTGGAGGGGATGATTTCTCAGTAACGTTCTCCTTGTCGGAGAGGTTCTTCCTGAGATGAGGGGGATGCCAGATCCTACTGGGATGTGAGAAGGAAACCCCTCTCTCCCATGCCCTAGCAACCAAGAAACTAAAACTAAGAGAAACTATGCATATATCTTGTTTTGAAAGCCTGAAAGCAAGACCAGATCCATGAACTTGAGACCCGTAATCCTTGATGAAATTTTGGAAGCGCACAAGAGGAAGGTGAGAGAGGAGCTTGCCAGGCAGAGCGTGGCACCTATTGAGCACCTCAACCTCTACGACAAGTACCGTGATTTGATAAACAAGCAAGCAGATCGGGACATCGATCAGTTCCTTTCGGAGGAGCACACGTATGACGAAATAACAGGAGCGATTGCCCAGTATCAAAACCTCCGGGATGAAATTCAGTACAATTCTAGAAAGGTAATGTATGCATGGAAGTGTGCCGGGCAGTTTCATTTAGTTTTCTCCAGGATGTTTAGAAAGAAAGAAAAATGCAGGTGATCAGCAGGATTATTATAATTCTGCAAAAAAAATTTTTTTGGGGGGGTGATTATTGCTTTCCGTAATTAACAAATTTCTCACCCTTGTTTGTGCTGCAGGTTATTCGTCTTGGAATGTATGAGCTGCACTGTGATGAACTGATTAGAACTCTGACCAAACGAGCTGATGCTATTTGTTCCAAAATCATTGCCAAAATGTTCAAAGACCACCAGGATCTAAATACAAAGTAAGTGTAATATCTTTTTTTTTTTTAAAGAACAAACAACGGTGGCCCCGATCCAAGTCTAGTAAGGGGGTACCTAATTTTTAACAGCTGATGGCTGCAGTTTAGGATCTGGATCTGTAACCACGTGAAAAGGTGTGCCCAGTATAGGTGTGGGCAACCTTTTTTTTCCAGCCTTCCAGGCCTGTGGGCCAGTGGTGGATGTGGCCAGAGGGAAAGGTGGGTGGGTCCCTTTGTGCAATTTGCTACATGGCAGCCATGCAAAAATCTGAGGTTTTTGCTCCTCAGCAAAGTGGCATCATCGGAGTTCAAGGATGCATCCCAGCCAGGAAAAAAATCATAGAGTTGTAGAGAGTCGGAAGGGACCATGCAGGAGAAGATGGAATGGTCACATTTAGCCCTGAGCCTGAGGCTCCTCAGTTCTGATGTAGTTGATTCAGTTGGGCCTGTATGAGAATGCCTTGTGGATGGGAATGCCTGTGTCCGAATGGACGTCTTCACCAGCATTGGTTGTGCACTTGTGATATTATTACAAGCCGAGCTGCGAACGCCTCAGCAGCGAGGTTCACATGACTGTTGTGTCTGTTTTCATCCTGTGGGAAAGCCACTGGTCATACCAGCTTTCCCACACACGTGATGTTTTTTACTGATGTTTTACTTTCAGTTCTGGCTCAAGAGATGCTGGACGCTATTATAGACAGCTCTGAAATCATGAGCTGGCACGCAGAGACATACTCTGCAGTTTACCTACAATAAAGTAGTTTTAGCCAAAATGGCTTGTGTGTGTTGTTCTTCAAGCTGGGGAACAATCACATATTACTAATGTGCCCCTGGACTCGAGTAGCCAGGAGGGCACGCAGGCTTCGTCCCTACCTGGGGGTCAGTCTAACCACTTGCCCCCCCCCCCGGGACATATTATAACAGTTTGCATGCGTGAATCCCCCCTTCTTAGATAGGACATGTTCTTTTTTTAAGATGCTCTGTTCTCACTGCCGTATATGTTCTCATGCCATTACGCACCTCACTCAAGTTATCGCTCAATTATAATTGCTCGGGCTATATATATTTTTTGCCCCTTGCGTTGTTTCTTGATAGGTTTGGCGATTCTGCGCAAAGGATCAGGTCCTATTGTATTGGTCCCTGTTCCCAGTAAAGCGACAGTTTTCTCTTACAACTCTGCCTGCCCTCTCTCTGACGCTGCGTGGTTGTGGGATTGTTAGCATTTCTCGTTTTATAAAAGACGTTCAGAATGGGGCGTGCGTAGGCCTTCCCTTCTCATCCGTTGTAGAAGGATGCTGAAGTCAAGATAGAAGGTAGACTTGGATCTCCTGGTAGATTTGAATTAGATAAGCAATAATTACTGGCTTATCGGTTGTTTTAGAATGAAGACAACAAAATTACTCACCCACATTTTACTGCTGGTTGGAGGGGGAAGCTAACCTCGGGTAGATTTTTGTGCAAAATCCCTGGGGGGCAGAATGAACCCAGGGCTCCAAATGTGGTGTAATAATAATAATAATAATATTTATTATTTGTACCTCGCCCATCTGGCTGGATTTCCCCAGCCACTCTGGGCGGCTTCCAACAGAAATCAAATACAAAAATATCAAACATTAAAAACTTCCCTAAAAAGGGCTGCCTTCAGGTTTTTTCTGAATGTCAGGTAGTTGTTTATTTCCCTGACCTGTGATGGGAGGGCGTTCCACAGGGCGGGCGCCACTACCGAGAAGGCCCTCTGCCTGGTTCCCTGTAGTTTTGCTTCTCGCAGTGAGGGAACCGACAGAAGGCCCTCTGCGCTGGATCTCAGTGTCCGGGCTGAATGATGGGGGTGGAGACGCTCCTTCAGGTATACAGGACCGAGGCCGTTTAGGGCTTTAAAGGTCAGCACCAACACTTTGAATTGTGCTCGGAAACGTACTGGGAGCCAATGCAGATCTCTCAGGACCGGTGTTATGTGGTCCCGGCGGCCACTCCCAGTCACCAGTCTAGCTGCCGCATTTTGGATTAATTGCAGTTTCCGGGTCACCTTCAAAGGTAGCCCCACATAGAGCGCATTGCAGTAGTCCAAGCGGGAGATAACCAGAGCAAGCACCACCTTGGTGAGACAGTCCGCGGGCAGGTAGGGTCTCAGCCTGCGTACCAGGTGGAGCTGGTAGACAGCTGCCCTGGATACAGAATTAACCTGCGCTTCCATGGACAGCTGTGAGTCCAAAATGACCCCCAGGCTGCGCACCTGGTCCTTCAGGGGCACAGTTACCCCATTCAGGACCAGGGAGTGTAGTGGTTAAGAGTGGTAGACTCATAATCTGGTGAACTGGGTTCGTGTCTCCGCTCCTCCACATGCAGCTACTGGGTGACCTTGGGCTAGTCACACTTCTTTGAAGTCTCTCAGCCCCACTCTCAGCCCCACTCACCTCACAGAGTGTTTGTTGTGGGGGAGGAAGGGAAAGGAGAATGTTAGCCGCTTTGAGACTCCTTCGGGTAGTGAAAAGCGGGATATCAAATCCAAACTCTTCTTCTTCTTCTTCTTCTTCTTCTTCTTCTTCTTCTTCTTCTTCTTCTTCTTCTTTACGTGCTTCTGGGTGGTGGATCTCGGGAGTTCTAGGAAACCTGCTCGCCGCTGAGACCAAAAGTCACTGTGTCACTGGAATGTGACAAGGATTGCTTTCTTAAATCTGTTGCATGTATGTTTCTGTCTGTCTACCCATCTATCTAATTTGCTTTTCCAACTTCAGGCTGTGTGAAGAGTTTGAAAAGATAGCAGAGAGGGCCCTTTCCACTCCATCAAATACACACGAACTAATGGAATTTAAGGTACGCATTACTTTTTACAAGGAAATAAATTTACTTTTTAAAAAAAACTGAAAGCAAAAGGTTATCTCAATTCTAAGAATCCACACAGGCTACGCAAAAGTACCGCCAAGGGCAAGTGACACTCCACCCCCCATAAAAAAATGTTTCCTTCCTATTTGGCTTAACAAATTTTTATAAAGCACACTTTAATGACTCTATTCGGAATTCCTTTTGTCATATGTAAGCAAACCTAATTCTGTCTTGAGTGTGGCTGAATTTCATGTTTAAAAATAAATAAATGAATAAATACTAGTTGTCCATTAAAATGCAATAAATAGATGGTTTTTTCAGGTTGAAAGAGTGCTAAAACGTGTTTGCCACCAAGAGCATGAATTGGTTGTTGTTTCTTCCCCCACTAGGCTTATATCGAGAAAGTGGAAACAGTTGACATGCTGGAGATGGAGCAGAGATTAATTGACTCTAAAAACTGCCTTGCATTCCTCATAGAGTGTACAAATTTTTCGCCAGTAGATATTCGACTGAACAACAGTGTCTTTCAGTGGTATGGGCGAATGGGGGAGATTTTTGAAGAACACAGAAAGATCATTAAGGAGAAAACAGAACAATTTCAAGAAGGGCTTAAAGTAAGCGTTCAGTTCTTCTTTTTCTTTTTTAAAGGTACTTGGTTTACTGGGATAATACTGTGGATTGCTGTGTTTAGAGTGCTTATTTTAAAGCAAGTGGATATCAGTTAAGTTGCTCAAGGCAAGTGCCAATTTGGGCTATATTCCTTTTAATAGTGTGGTTGACCTACCAAAATCCCAGCAGTAAAGTGTTTCCGCCCTGATCCATCACGATCCAGCAGATGGGGATCCTGCATTGGAGGGGGTTGGACTAGATGACCCTCGGGGTCCCTTCCAACTCCACAATTCTGCGGTTCTGTGCTTCTACAGCTGGGTTGGGGCCTTAACTTGTTAACTCACAAAGCACCCCAGCCTACCTTTTAAAATGTAAGTCATAAACCTAAAGGTTTTATGTGTAACAGTTCCATGGAAAATAGTTAAATTAATTGCTTTATAGCAGGCACCCTCAAACTCGGTCCCCCAGATGTTTTGGGACTACAACTCCCATCATCCCTAGCTAACAGGACCAGTGGTCAGGGATGATGGGAATTGTAGTCCCAAAACATCTGGAGGGCCAAGTTTGGGGGTGCCTGCTGTATAGGCTTTATGGCTAGGCTGTTTTAGATCCTTGGCTCTCACTTGTATTACAGGACTGATCTTCTGTATTTTTTTATTTCTTCTTATGCAAACCCAGTGACAAAAGGCACACTAAATATGCACAAATAAACTTCTGCCCTCGTTTTCTAATACTGTAGGATGTGTACGCATGCCTCTGCCTCTGCCTCATACTCTGTCTCAACTTTTTGTTAGATGCGCTGTGAAAGATTTGTCGAGGAGCTGGAGAGTTATGCGAAGCAAGTTGAAGAATTTTATTCTTACGGGGACCTTCAGGAAATCAACCGGTACCTGAAGAAAGCCCAGGCGTTGAATACAAAGCTAGATGCAGCTGCTGATAAGGTAAGGCTTTGGGTTTGCCTTCAAAGACCACGGTAGCTTTTAGCTCAATGACAGACCATACAGAAGGTCTCAGATTCAATTCTGGCAAATGCGGCCTGCCAGGCCTCCCCATTTCGCCTGCGAGGTCATTTATGGGAATCCACGGCTACCTGCAATATGCCTGACAACGTAGATGATGTCAGGTTTGTTGAAGTCAAAGAGTAGTGAAAACTTCCAAAAACGTTCGGAAACCAAGGCTGCAGGAACTTCCTTTGATTGGCTGCAGGAACTTCCTGCACTCAAGCGGAAGCTGCAGAAGCCACGTCAGATGTTCAGCTTCCAAAAAACGTTCGCAAACTGGAAAACTCACTTCCGGGTTTGTGGTGTTCGGGAGCCAAAATGTACGAGTGCCAAAGCGTTTGAAAACCAAGGTACAACTGTATATATACATTTTTGTTTTTTTTGTTTTTCAAAGATTTACAGGCATACAAATTACAAAACCACAAATCACATACATTTCTAATCCACATATATTTGACTCCCCTCCCTCCTCTTTTGTAGTTTCTTTTTGATTTTAATTTTCATACTGCCTTTTCCACATTACCCCATCTTTAGTTTATTCTTTAGTTTCTCTTAATAATATGTATAACTGCTTGTTTTACGTTAATCCTGCTAATGAGCATACATTAATAATTAATTAATTAATTAATTAATAATGCATACATGAGTTTTTCAAATAATTCCACAAATTTCCCTCAATCTTTAATTTAAAAAAACCTCTTCTTCTTGGTTTCTTGTTACATCCGTTAACCTTGCCATTTTGGCATAATCCATTACTTTAATTAGCCACTCTTCCTTGGTTGGTACTACATCTTCTTTCCATCTCTGGGCAGAAACCATCAGATGTCAAGGAAATAAACAACTGACTTTTAGAAGACATATGAAAGCAGCCCTGTTTAGGGATAGTTTTTAATGTTTGATCTTTTATCGTGTTTTTAATTTTCTGTTGGGAGCTGCCTAGAGTGGCTGGGGAAACCCAGCTAGATGGGCAGGCTATAAATAAATAAATAAATAAATAAATAAATAAATAAATAAAAATAATAATAATTATTATTATTATTACGTACACAGATAGGTGTTTTTTGGTATCTCAGTACCTACTGCATTGTGTAGATTTTAAAATCATATGCATGACTTCCACCCTCTAAAAGTTGTAGCATAGATATGATTTAACGCATGACCTATGTTACGTTAAGTTTTTTTTTAAAAAATCTGCTTTTTCTCTAGATTGACCAGTTTAATGCAGAGGAGGAGGCGTATGGGTGGTTAACATCTCAGTATCCTCAACGTAAAAAAATCCAAGATACCCTAAATCCGTATCTTCGGCTTTACGATATGGCAGTAGAGTTTAACACCAAATACAGAAACTGGATGGATGGAATATTCACCAAGGTGAATCCGGATACAGTTGAGTTGGATACAGGGAACTACTGGCGTGCATTGTACAAACTGGAAAAAACCTTCCATGATTCCCCAAATGCCTTATTTCTAACAACGAGGGTCAGGACAAAAGTGGAGGAATTTAAGGAGCACATTCCGTTGATCCAAGTGATTTGCAACCCTGGCTTGCAAGACCGGCACTGGGAAGCTATGTCAGAAATAGCTGGGTTCCCTCTTAAGCCCTCCGAAGATTCAACTGTCTCTTCATATATTGATATGCACCTTGAGCAGTTCTTGGAAAAATTCGAAGGCATCAGCGAAACAGCCAGCAAAGAGCATTCGCTTGAGAAGGCCATGGTGAAAATGATTTCAGAATGGGATGCCATGGAATTTGTTCTTCTTCCTTACAGGGAAACCGGGACTCACATTTTATCGTCTGTGGATGATATTCAGATGTTGCTGGACGACCACATTGTTAAAACGCAGACCATGAGAGGATCTCCTTTCATTAAACCTTATGAAAAGAAGATGAGGTAAAATATTTCCTAAGGGGGCGACCTCAGTAACATAGCGCACAAGTGGCCTTGTTTGATTTGTGGCGTTGATCATCCAAAGCTATTTGTGGCTCAAACGACATGCGAGAGTTGGCAGACCTTTGTGAAAAAGCAAATTGCTGATTTCATATCTCAGGTTATAAAAGCTTCAGGTTACTGATTTCATACCTCAGGTTATAAAAGCTTCAGGTTGCAAACGCTTCAGGTTACAGACTCCGCTAACCTGGAAGTAGTACCTCGGGTTAAGAACTTTACCTCAGGATGAGAACAGAAATCGCGCCGCCGCCGCCGCGCGGCAGCAGCGGGAGGCCCCATTAGCTAAAGTGGTACCTCAGGTTAAGAACGGTTTCAGGTTAAGAACAGACCTCCAGAACGAATTAAGTTCTTAACCAGAGGTACCACTGTAAAGTCAACATGGGAGGAAGGTAGTTTAAAGTATAGGGCAGGCCGGAGAAGAGAGGTAAACTCCTTTTACCATACTTCCTGCTCCCCAATCCCCCTTAACTCCTGTGGTTTTTTCTCTCTTTTTGCTTTGAGACTGGAAGTAGCCTCCTCTGGGAGGAAAAGCAGGTAGGACATTTTTTTTGGGGGGGGAAGCATTATGGTGGAGGGAGAGTTTGGCTCTCAGAGCCCACCCTCTGCGTAATTTCCCACCATTCTTACATCGTGCAATCTCACAGGAACCCTGCGAAATAATATGCTGAGTGTACGGTTTTATATTTCCGTACAGATGTCCTCTTGCTTGTCCTGTGTCACTCTCCTCCTGCCTTTACAAAAACACAAAGGGTGGATACTAAATAAGCATGCAAATTGGACAGGTCTATGGATTTGATACCATCAACCATGAAATCCTTCTGGACCATCTAGAGGAGCTGGGGGCTGGGGGCTGGGGGGGGGGACACTGTTATATAGTGTTTCCACTCCTTCCTTCTGGGCCGTGTCCAGAAAGTGGTGTTGGGGGATGAGTGTTCAGACCCCTGGGCTCTCACTTGTGGGGTGCCTCAGGGCTCCGTCCTCTCCCCCATGCTTTTTAACATCTATATGAAGCCGTTGGGAGAGATCATCCTGGGGTTTGGACTGGGTGTTCATCAGTATGCTGATTATACCCAGCCCTACCTCTCTTTTAAATCAGAACCAGTGAAGGTGGTGAATGTCCTGTTTGAGTGTCTGGAGGCAGTTGGAAGATGGATGGTGGCGAACAGATTGAGGTTGAATCCTGACAAGACAGAAGTACTGTTTTGGGGGGATGGGACGGGTGGGTGTGGAGGACTCCCTGGCCCTGAATGGGGTAACTGTGCCCCTGAAGCACCAGGTGCACAGCCTGGGAGTCATTTTGGACTCACAGCTGTCCATGGAGGCACAGGTGAAGGAAATACACAACTATCTGACTTTTAGAAGACAGCCCTGTTTAGGAAAGTTTTTAATGTCTGGTGTTTTATCGTGTTTTTAATATTCTGTTGGGAGTGGCTGGGGAAACCCAGCCAGATGGGCAGGGTATAAGTAATAAATTATTTTTTTATTATTGTTACTATGGAAAATTAGTTACACCTTTTATGCTCAACGTTAATAGCCTGAGACTTTTTGGTACAGAATTTGCATTTCACTGCATGGTATGGACTCCCCGGCCAACTGTGGCTAGGATGGGAAAGGGAACAGGGCATGAACCATTGTGTTGCTGGGTAAGCACAGGCTCTGGAACTGCTTTCCTTTGTGAAACCATGAGAGAGAACTGCATCGGAGCTAGCATTTTTTCCTTACTCCCAGTTCTACAGGTGTATCAAATTTTTGGACTTACTATGCGCCTTGCGGGCGTCCATCCCAAGAGAAAGGTTGCAAGGATCTAAAACTCTGTGTGTTCTGTTTTGCAGGGAATGGGAAGCAAAACTTTTGCTAGTGCAGGAAATATTGGATGAATGGCTCAAAGTTCAGGCCACTTGGTTGTATCTGGAGCCAATTTTCAGTTCCCCTGACATTATGGCTCAGATGCCGGAAGAAGGGAGGCGATTCACCTCTGTGGACAAAACATGGAAGGACATCATGAAATATGCCATCCAGGTAACATTTGTTCTGTTTTTGAAACAGCATACATAACGTGGTCTATGATCCATCCATATAATCTGGAAATCAGAAAAGAACTACTGATGGTAACAAAATGGGAATTGTGGTTTGTCTTATTAAGCTCAAAAACACTGCTAAAAATCAATTCAGAAATAAAGTCTGTCCTAAACTAAATTGCACATGCTGAAAACTATCCTGTTGAAAACTAACCATTGTTAGCTTGAAGGAATATTAGGAAGATTCTAACAGAATGCATGTAATTGTAGGAATGAAAGACATTGTAACTGTGAAAGGCAACTCAGTGTGTAGCATCGATTTCAAGCGGGGTTACTTTCAAATACATGTGTCTTGGGCTGCAACTGGAGAGCTGGTCCTCAATATGCTTACTCAGAAGTAAGGCCCAATAACTTCAGCAGGACTTAAATTGCAGGAATACACAGCTGGGAAGCACAATGAACTTAGCGGAACATACTTCTGAATAAGCATGCATCGGATCAAGTAAGGATCGTCTCCACCCCCATCGCTCAGCACAGACACTGAGGTCCAGCTCTGAGGGCCTTCTGACGGTTCCCTCACTGCGAGAAGTGAGGTTACAGGGAACCAGGCAGTGGGCCTTCTCGGTGGTGGCGCCCGCCCTGTGGAACGCCCTCCCATCAGATGTCAAGGAAATAAACAACTATCCGACTTTTAGAAGACATCTGAAGGCAGACCTGTTTAGGGAAGTCTTTAATGTTTGATGTTTTAAAGGTAAAGGTAAAGGGACCCCTGACCATCAGGTCCAGTCGTGTCCGACTCTGGGGTTGCGGCGCTCATCTCGCTCTATAGGCCAAGGGAGCCGGCGTTTGTCCACAGACAGCTTCCGGGTCATGTGGCCAGCATGACAAAGCCGCTTCTGGAGAACCAGAGCAGCGCACGGAAACGCCGTTTACCTTCCCGCTGGAGCGGTCCCTATTTATCTACTTGCACTTTTATGTGCTTTCGAACTGCTAGGTGGGCAGGAGCTGGGACTGAGCAACGGGAGCTCACCCCGTGGCAGGGATTCGAACCGCCGACCTTCTGATCAGCAAGCCCTAGACTCTGTGGTTTAACCCACAGCGCCACCTGGGTCCCTGTTTGATGTTTTACTGTGTTTTTAATATTCCGTTGGGAGCCACCCAGAATGGCTGGAGAAACCCAGCCAGACGTGTGGGGTTTAAATAATAAATTATTATTGTTGTTGTTGTTATTATTGTTATTGTTATTATTATTAGGCTGAAATCCTGTGCACACTAGGCATTGTGGGAGACACTGAGCTGCCCCTGCTCCATGTCTCCATGTCTCTTTCACCCCGTCTTCCCAGTAATGTCTACACGATATGTGAAATAGTGTCATTCCGGCTGTCGGCATCCGTTGGGGTTGGGGTGGGACTGGAGCATAGGCAATTCAAAGTCACGCAACGCGTTTGTTAAACTAGATGGCATAAGGAACAGAGCAAAGCAGTCACAGTAGCCCAATGACCCGTGTAATGCCTATTATGTCCTTATTAGAGGATAAACCCCAATGAACTCAGTGGGATCAGGCCCTTAGGTTGCAGTCCTGTGCACACTTAATTGGCACTAGGCAAGCGAAGCCTAACCATGCAAAGGTTTGGATTTGCATGTCGTAAAAACGTGGCGTTCAAAATGTCATCTGCTCCTTTGTAGGTCGAATGTAAAAGTTCTGGGTGCAAGTCTTGGTATTCCTGCCTTATTACAATACATCATCATGCTGATCTTGAAGTGTGTGTGTGTGTGTGTGTGTGAGAGAGAGAGAGAGAGAGAGAGAGTTTGTAGATAGAGCCATAGAGCCATAGAGTTGGAAGGGACAACACAGATCCTCTGTTCTCTCTGTGATATTTTCATTTCATTTCCCTGTTTCCCTTTAGCTTTGACGCAATGTAATTATAAAAACTCCATAAAAATTATTTGACGACTGAAAATAAAGCTCGGTACTTACGACAAACAGCCTGGGAGCCCATTCTGCCATTACATTTCCATGCGCATAAACTCTCAGGATCCTTTCCCCAGAAGGTGGCAGTGTGTGTCTAGGATTAGCAGCTAGGTTTTATAGCTGTGAACAAAAATCCCCTATCATTGTAAGCTAAATTTAAGCCTGTGCGTTAATTTTCTGACTTGCTGTTGTGTTTTATAATTGCTGCGAGAAACTGTAAAAATCCCCATTGCCCTGTGTTTTACCCCAGATTTGAATAGGTTTTATCTGTGTGGCTCAGTCAGAACAATGAGGACGAAATTGCTCTTTGATTTCGTCCTGGCTTTTGATTGAACGAATCAAATAAAGGCGTGATCTTTATCAACGTGGGAAGAGAAATGGAAGACTTTGTTAAAACGTCCTGGGATATGGGATTTGGAATTTGGCATAATAACAGACCAGAGATTCTTTTTCCATGCCCTGGCTTAGCCACAGTATAGTTTTTATTCCCCCCCCCCTTGCAAGACACCCGTAAATGGCACCAGTGCTCTGTAAAATCTTGATCCATGACTGCCTTGTTTATTCTTGATGTTCCATCACAGTTGTAGCTGTGAAATATAGCCAGAGGAAATCGTGAAAATGGGTGGCTGTATCATAGAATCATAGAGTTAGAAGAGACCACAAGGGCCATCCAGTCCAACCCCCTGCCAAGCAGGAAACACCATCAAAGCATTCCTGACAGATGGCTGTCAAGCTTCTGCTTAAAGACCTCCAAAGAAGGAGACCCCACCACACTCCTTGGTAGCAAATTCCACTGCCGAACAGCTCCCACTGACAGGAAGTTCTTCCTAATGTTTAGGTGGAATCTTCTTTCTTGTAGTTTGAATCCATTGCTCCGTGTCCGCTTCTCTGGAGCAGCAGAAAACAACCTTTCACCCTCCTCTATATGACATCCTTTTATATATTTGAACATGGCTATCATATAACCCCTTAACCTTCTCTTCTCTTCTATCCTGTGCTAAAATGTGCTGAAATGTACATTTAATGTAGCTACCACTTGAGGGTGCTCATGTGGCGTCGTTCAGAGCATTTCCCTCCCGGCTGAGGGTGAAAGGGCAAAGAAAGCATTTGGAGGACAGGAGAGGAAAGATTACTCTAAAGTTTATTTCATTACTTTTATTTATTAAATTTGTATACTGCCCTACACCTGCAGGTCTCAGGGCAGATGCAACATAAAATCGCAATTTAAAAAGCACAAAATGCATAATAAAAGTAAAAACAAAAATAACCCCCCAACACATTTTAAAAGGCCATTGGATGTCAAGAAATAGCAGTGGCAAGAATACCTTGAGAAGGAAAATGTGTTTTGTAGGGATGGTGTACATCAGGGGTCAGCAAACTTTTTCAGCAGGGGACTGGTCCACTGTCCCTCAGACTCTATTTTGAAGAAGAAGAAAAATGAACGAATTCCTATGCCCCACAAATAACCCAGAGAAGCATTTTAAATAAAAGGGCCTTAGTTTGCCTACCCATGGTGTACATCAGGGGTCAGCAACCTTTTTCCGCCGTGGGCCGGTCCACCGTCCCTCAGACCATGTGGTGGGTCGACTATGTTTTTTGCGGGGGAAATGAACGAATTCCTATGCCCCACAAATAACCCAGAGATGCATTTTAAATAAAAGGACACATTCTACTCATGTAAAAACACGCTGATTCCCGGACCGTCCGTGGGCCGGATTTAGAAGGCGATTGGGCTGCATACGGCTCCCGGGCCTTAGTTTGGGGACCCCTGGTATAGGGCTTTAAAGGTTAAAACCAGCACCTTAAACCTGATCCTGAACTCCACCAGGAGCCAGTGCAGCTGGTATAGCACTGGGTGAATGTGATCCCACGGCGAGGACCCCGTAAGGAGCCTCGCCATGGCATTCTGCACCTGCTGGAGTTTCTGAGTCGGTCTCAAGGGCAGCCCCATGTAGAGTGAGTTACAATAATCAATCCTAGAGTTGACCATCACATCTAGTCCAACCCACTGTGGTGCATGAATCTTTTGTTCAACATAGGGCACACACCCATGTTTCTCAGATTAAGAGTCTCATGCTCTACCAACTGAGCTGTTCCACGGCACTTGACCTCAAATTTCATTATCCCCGTTCTAGAGGAAAGGTAAACAGTTAAAACCCACACTTACTAAATTCTGTTGAAAATAGTGGAACAGGTACTGTCCAATATTAATTGCTGACGAATGCCAGCTGTTAGTAGCTGTCAGATACTGATTGCTTCAGTTATTGGAGCTTGTCAGATACTAACCATTACTCAAATGAGTTTTAATAAATAAACTGAGTAATTAATAACTAAATCTGCAGATGCCATCTCTCCTCTGTAAAATTGGAGCGTGGATACCCCATCTTAAATGCTTCCTCTCATATGATGTTTGCTAAGATACGTTAAAAAAAACAATTCACTTTCTTTTTTTAAAAAAGTGTTGCTTAATTTAGTATATGATTTTTTTAAAAAAGTGATTCATTAGTAAATTAATTTGTTAAAAGTTGCATGCCTGTTTCTTTTAAAAAAAACAAGATTATGTTAAAGCTTTTTCATAATAGGCCTACAATAAGATAAGAGAAACTAATCTAAATAAAAACAAAAACAGAGTGAGAGAGAGAAAAGAAAATTCCAAAGGAAAGCCAAAAAATAGAAGAAAAAAAGAGAGGAAAATGAGGAAAAACAATAGAACTTCTGATTTTCTGTCAGTTACATAAAAGAAGTTACTCTTTTGCTTAGAAGTAACATGCACATTATTTTGTATAATTATTAAGTGTTTTACTGCCACTAATTTTATTGTCGCCAATTTCCTTTTAAATTTAATTGTGTAAGTGTAATTGCTGTTCCTGCGTTTTTTGTCTTGTCTTGCTATGAGCTTAAAGCTGAAATAAACTGATTATTACTCAAAATATTCACTCAAGAATGACATCCAACTGATCTACTTTCTGTTAGGCAATATTTTCCCAATCCTCCAACCCAAATGTGCCAGATTAATTCGTTTTCCTTTCCACACAAGAAGTCCAAAAGGGGTTCTCTAATTACTGTTACTGATAAATATGAGCAATAGCTTTTCTCTAATCAAACATATCAACTTATATCTCCAATAACTTCAACAACTATTCCTCCATATTAAACAACAGTAAATCTTACAATCTGTGTTCACACAAGTCTCTCTACATATATTAAAACAATATTCCACAGTTCTTTTCTTATTACGCATTCCTTAATTTGCAGCCAATTCCATCACTTCCGTTCCCATTTCCTGTTGTATTTGCTGTGGTTTTCCATCATGCCTTTCTCTAATATTACTGCATGCCAGAGCTAGTTATAAGTCAGCTGTCAAGATTCTGGCTGGTAACCTGTCAGATGCTCTCAGATGTTGGCTATATACATGCCAGCAGTCAGATATTGTACCGTGTTGAAATAAAAGCTATTTTGAGAAGGCTCAGTGAATATTCACACATCCGTTCATTCCTTTGTTTATTTATTGAGAACATTTATATCCCACCATCCCAGCTCGAGACTGAACAAGTCAAGGTGGCAAACAAGTACAGAATATTTTAAATAGTCACAAAAACCAATGAGAAAGCTAACAGCAAAAATATCAGCGAAGCCACAACAACTGAAAAAGTAGAATAGGCAGAATGTGTTGGCAAGGGGGAAAATTCAGGAGGTGATGAAATTACAGAAGCAGTTGAGAAGAGAGAAGAGGCGTTCAGGGATATATATATATATATTTTAAAAAAATATTTTTAAATTTGTGTGTCCTTGCTTCTCAATTTGATACTTTTACATGGTTTTATATGTTTTGTGGTATATTATGCATTGTGACATGCCATTTTTTAAATTGATTATACTTTAATAATTCTTTATTGTAATTGTTAAGTGTAGACGGTTTAATTATTATTGGCTGATATTTAATTTTGCTGCTTGCTTTTACATTCTAAGGATTATTGAATGCTGCTTTATTTGATATAAGTTGTCTATTTTAAAGTTATGCTTTTATTGCAACATTATTATTATTATTATTATTATTATTATTATTATTACAGTCGTACCTTGGAAGTTGAACGGAATCCGTTCTGGAAGCCCATTCGACTTCCAAAACATTCGTAAACCAAAGCATGGTTCTGATTGGCTGCAGGAAGCTCCTGCAGCCAATCGGAAGCCCCGTCGGATGTTCGGCTTCCAAAAATAGTTTGCAAACCGGAACAGTCATTTCCGGGTTTGCTGCGTTCGCGAGCCAAAACATTCGAGAACTAAGCTGTTTGAAAACCAAGGTACGACTGTAGGTGTTTCTTCCGCCTTGCGTATAAAGAAAGGCAGTATACAAATTAAAAGTGAAATGAAATGATGTCAGTGCCACAGAAATATCAAGGGAACTTTCAAAGGTGATTCATTATCAAAAATGGAGCCAATTCCTCTCACCTCTAGGCCTTTCACATTCTAGAGCAGATATGTAAAAACAGTGACTCTCCATATCTTGAAACAAAATAAAATAAAAAAAATCCTTCCAGTAGCACCTTAGAGACCAACTAAGTTTGTTCTTGGTATGAGCTTTTGTGTGCATGCACACTTCCTCAGATACACTGAAGTGGAAGTCACCAGACACTTAAATACAGTGAGGGAGTGGGGAGGGGTATTGTTGGACTACTGCTCCCAGAGTCCCATTCTATTGGCCGCACTACCCAGGGCTGATGGGAGTTGGAGTCCTGCAGCACTTGGGATCGTCACAGCTTCGCTGCCCATGCTTTTAGACAAAACAAAATATAAAATAAAAAAATAAAAAAACCATTCCAGTAGCACCTTAGAGACCAACTAAGTTTGTTCTTGGTATGAGCTTTCGTGTGCATGCACACTTCTTCAGATACCACATGCTTTTAGAGCAACTGAGTCCCTAACACAACTGGCCTTTAGATTGAGATGATGCTGGTTTTCGTAACCCTTCCTTCCTTTCTTCAGGACAAGCATGTTCTGACGGTAGTGATGATAGACAAGATGCTGGAAAAACTGAAGAAATGCAACGAGTTCCTAGAACTGATTCTGAAGGGGCTGAATGAGTATTTAGAAAAGAAGCGCCTCTTCTTCCCCAGATTCTTCTTCTTATCCAATGACGAGTTGCTGGAGATTCTCTCAGAGACCAAAGATCCAACACGGTATGTAGCATTGGTTGATACGCAGCCATAATTCACCTTAACGAAGTTTTCACATGCTATGAGGCAACAATGAACTACTCTTCAGACACCTGTTCCTTATATATTGAAAATGTTGCCATCCCTCCTGTTGCAGCCCTGACTTTATTTTTCACTTTTTTGTCTCCTGTGTCCCCTTCACAACAGGGGTAGGAACCCTTTTTCCAACTGAGGGCCACATTCCCTCCTGGGGGCAAGCTTCTGGGGTCCACATGTCACTGATGATTAAGGCAAAAGTGGATAGAGCAACAAATGAAAATTTCTGCTTTGTACAATGGGCTACTTTCGCCATAAACTATCACATTCTTCTCTATCATCCATCAAGGCAAACAAGATACATTGTCCCTTGGGGGGGGGGAACTGAGGCAGGGTGTGCGGGGTTGATGAGCGGAGCAAGTCCATGGGATTTCTGTAGATTTCTACACTTTGGATCACGATCTGGATTTGGATCCAGAGTGGGTTGGAATGGGTCCAATCCCAGTTTACAAATAGGATCGTGTGTGTGACCATGCACTG
The DNA here is from genome assembly GCF_009819535.1 of Lacerta agilis. Classification (NCBI taxonomy): domain Eukaryota; kingdom Metazoa; phylum Chordata; class Lepidosauria; order Squamata; family Lacertidae; genus Lacerta; species Lacerta agilis. Next base: position 118,635,538 of record NC_046312.1, read on the forward strand.
TCCTACAAACAAATATAGATGCTCTGCATCCTAGATTTTGCAGATGAGATTTCATGGATTTAGAACTGCATGGCTTGGACTTGGTGTGTGGAGGTTCTATTGTAAATGTGAAGTCAAACATGCAACCATGAGGGGGGGAGCAGGTATGCTGCAGGATAGATGGGGGCATCTTAGGCCCCGGGGGGGGGGGCAGAAGCATCTCTCCAGGTCTCTCTATTTGTTTGTTTGTTTTGAATTTATATACCGCCCTATATCTTGGGGGGGGGGGTCCTCAGGGTGGTTTCACACAATAAAATCAAGATACAAAACCACAAAATACATAATAAAAATAAAAAACAACAACCCAATAGCCCCACCCCAAAACAACACATTTTAAAAGGGCATAGGATGTAAATCAGATCAACTAAAGGCCTGGTTAAAAATGAACGTTTTTGTCAGGCGCTTAAAGGTGTATAATGAAGGCGCCATGTGAGCTTCCCTGGGGAGAGCATTCCACAGACGGGGAGCCACTGCAGAGAAGGCCCCGTTCTCGTGTTGCCACCCTCCGGACCTCCTGAGGAGGAGGCACACGAAGAGGGGCCTCAGAAGATGATCTCGGGGTCTGGGTAGGTTCATATGGGAAGAGGCGGTCCTGGAGGTATTGTGGTCCTGAGCCATTTAAGGCTTTCTAGGTCAAAACCAGCACTTTGAATTGGGCCCGGAAACTAACTGGCAGCCAGTGCAGTAGGACCAGGATTGGGGTAATATGCTCAAACTGCCTTGCTCCGGCGAGCAACCTGGCTACTGAATTCTGCAGAAGTTTCCAAGCCGTCTTCAGAGGCAGCCCTACGTATAACGCATTGCAGCAATCTAACCTTGAGGTTACCAGAGCATAGACAACAGTAGTTAGGCTATCCTTTTCCAGATAGGGGCGTCTGAAGCTGATGGAAGGCACATTGAGCCACTGGAACCCTCCCAAGGCTTTCCCCATTCTTCAGCTCACATGCCTCACCAGCTCTGTTCTGCGCTATCCTTGAATGTTGCTATGTGCCCTATAATTCTGATAATACATGATTAGAGGTGTGTATATATATGGCAATTTTTTTCTGGTTGGAATGTGGCTCCTCTCTCTTTTTCTGCACATGGCTATTGGAAGGTTGTCCACAAAAGGAATGTGCTGAAAAAGTTTCTCTGCTCCCTACTTATAGGAAGTGGGCAGCGCTAACAGAAGACTCTTGATCCTTGTACATACCTACAGGTTGAAAGTCTGTACAGGACTGACGGTGTGAAGCAGTCAGGCCCTCCCTCGGCATGAATAGCTGTCTGACAAATGGGTCAGAAGGATGGTTATTGATCACAGCGGTAAAATAATATTGGGTGGCTGTATTACTGCTTGCTGGAAACTGTTCCAGATGCACTTACAGGAACACTTCAGCACAACACCTCTCCACACACACACAACAAAAAATCTGAAATGAAAAATGCACGAAATCATTTTTATGTGTTAGGCAGCAAGGTAGATTTTTTTTTGAAGTTATGTACTATTCCTGGTACATTCTAGCTATTTGCTGGAAATTTTCTAGGACTGTTCCTGTAGATGCTTCTTTCCGTGTTCAACATGTTTTGGAGAGAATTTACAGCAAATGGTACAGTATTTAATATGCAGAGTGTATTGTTTGTGAGACTGATAAATGGGAATGAAAAATGCTCTCTGTGGATAGAAGAAACTGCTCTCACTCATTGTAAATAAAAAATTCCTTCCAGTAGCACCTTAGAGACAACTTAAGTTTGTTCTTGGCATGAGCTTTCTAAGATGCTACTGGAAGGAATTTTTTTTTTTATTTTTTTATTTTGTTTTGACTATGGCAGACCAACATGGCTACCTACCTGTCATTGAGATAGTGTGAGGCTATTAATCTAAATATACAACACACAAACAACTTGTTCTATGAAGGTGTCATAACTTGTTGCCCAATGCACCGTTTGTTTCTTAATCCCCTCTCTCTTATTTCTGCAGGGTGAAGCCTCACTTGAAAAAGTGCTTTGAAGGAATTGCTAGTGTTGAATTTACCGAAGTCTTGGATATCACGCACATGAAAAGCAGTGAAGGAGAAGTCATAGCCCTCATGAACACAATATCAACAGCTAAAGCTAGAGGTCAAGTGGAAAAATGGCTACTTGAACTGGAAGCAGCGATGGTCAACTCCATCCACAAGGTAACATATATCACATTTGGGTAAACGCCAAATAAATAGATAAAGCTAAACTACAATAAGGGCCCCCTTCATGGATCACTGCCTTGTCGTGGCGAAGGGGCTTGAATTACTCAGGCAAGCTATGGACAGGTCAAGATGGACAGGTCATAGCGGAGAGTTTGGACCAAACGTGATCCACCTGGAGAAGGAACTGGCAAGCCGCTCCAGTATCCCTGCCAAGAAAACTCCATGGACAAAGACAACAGGCATATAAAAGATATGACGCTGGAAGATGAGCCCCTCAGGTCGGAAGGCGTCCAACTTGCTACTGGGGAAGAGCAGAGGACAAGTACAAGTAGATCCAGAGCTGATGAAGCGGCTGGGCCAAAGCCGAAAGGACGCTCAGTTGCGGATATGCCTGGAAGCGAAAGGAAAGTCCAATGCTGTAAAGAAAAGTATTGCATAGGAACCTGGAATGTAAGAACCATGAACCTTGGTAAGCTGGATGTGGTAAAAAATGAGATGGCAAGAATAAACATTGACATCCTAGGCATCAGTGAACTAAAATGGACAGGAATGGGCGAATTCAGTTCGGATGACTATCATATCTACTACTGTGGGCAGGAATCCCGTAAAAGAAATGGAGTGGCCCTCATAGTCAACAAAAGAGTGGCGAAAGCTGTACTGGGATGCAACTTCAAAAATGATAGAATGATCTCGATACGAATCCAAGGCAGTCCTTTTAACATCACAGTAATCCAAGTTTATGCACCAACTACCAGTGCTGAAGAAACCGAAATTGATCAATTCTATGAAGACTTACAACACCTTATAGAAATGACACCAAAGAAGGATGTTCTTCTCATTATAGGGGATTGGAATGCTAAAGTAGGAAGTCAAGAGATAAAAGGAACAACTGGCAAGTTTGGCCTTGGAGATCAAAATGAAGCAGGGCAAAGGCTAATAGAGTTCTGTCAAGAGAACAAGCTGGTCATCACAAACACTCTTTTCCAACAACACAAGAGACGACTCTACACATGGACATCACCAGATGGGCAACATCGAAATCAGATTGATTATATTCTCTGCAGCCAAAGATGGAGAAGCTCTATACACTCAGCAAAAACAAGACCTGGAGCTGACTGTGGCTCAGATCATCAGCTTCTTATAGCAAAATTCCAGCTTAAACTGAAGAAAGTAGGAAAAACCACTGGGCCAGTAAGATTCAATCTAAATCAAATTCCTTATGAATACACAGTTGAAGTGAAGAACAGGTTCAAGGATTTAGATTTGGTGGATAGAGTACCTGAAGAACTGTGGATGGAGGCTCGTAACATTATACAGGAGACAGCAACGAAAACCATCCCAATGAAAAAGAAATGCAAGAAAGCAAAGTGGCTGACCAATGAGGCCTTACAAATAGCGGGGGAGAGAAGACAAGCAAAATGCGAAGGAGAAAGATACAGGAAATTGAATGCAGAAAGATACAGGAAATTGAATGCAGATTTCCAAAGAATAGCAAGGAGAGACAAGAGGGCCTTTCTAAACGAGCAATGCAAAGAAATAGAGGAAAATAACAGAATGGGAAAAACCAGAGATTTATTCAAGAAAATTGGAGATATGAAAGGAACATTTCGTACAAAGATTACCACAATTAAGGACAAAAGTGGAAAGGACCTAACAGAAGCAGAAGACATCAAGAAGAGGTGGCAAGAATACACAGAGGAATTATACCAGAAAGATATGGAGGTCTCATACACCCCAGGAAATGTGGTTGCTGACCTTGAGCCAGACATCCTGGAGAGTGAAGTCAAATGGGCCTTAGAAAGCCTTGCTAACAACAAGGCCAGTGGAAGTGATGATATTCCAGCTGAACTATTTAAAATTTTAAAAGAGGATGCTGTTAAGGTGCTGCACTCAATATGCCAGCAAGTTTGGAAAACTCAGCAGTGGCCAGAGGATTGGAGAAGATCAGTCTACATCCCAATCCCAAAGAAGGGCAGTGCCAAAGAATGCTCCAACTACCGCACAATTGCACTCATTTCACACGCTAGCAAGGTTATGCTTAAAATTCTACAAGGCAGGCTTAAGCAGTATGTGGACCGAGAACTCCCAGAAGTGCAAGCTGGATTTCGAAGGGGCAGAGGAACCAGAGACCAAATTGCAAACATGCGCTGGATTATGGAGAAAGCCAGAGAGTTCCAGAAAAACATCTACTTCTGCTTCATTGATTATGCAAAAGCATTTGACTGTGTCGACCACAGCAAATTATGGCAAGTTCTTAAAGAAATGGGAGTGCCGGATCACCTCATTTGCCTCCTGAGAAATCTCTATGTGGGACAAGAAGCTACAGTTAGAACTGGATATGGAACAACTGATTGGTTCAAAATTGGGAAAGGAGTACGACAAGGCTGTATATTGTCTCCCTGCTTATTTAACTTATATGCAGAATTCATCATGCGAAAGGCTGGACTGGATGAATCCCCAACCGGAATTAAGATTGCCGGAAAAAATATCAACAACCTCAGATATGCTGATGATACTACCTTGATGGCAGAAAGTGAGGAAGAATTAAAGAACCTTTTAATGAGGGTGAAAGAAGAGAGCGCAAAATATGGTCTGAAGCTCAACATCAAAAAAACTAAGATCATGGCCACTGGTCCCATCACCTCCTGGCAAATAGAAGGGGAAGAAATGGAGGCAGTGAGAGATTTCACTTTCTTGGGTTCCATGATCACTGCAGATGGTGACAGCAGTCACGAAATCAGAAGACGCCTGCTTCTTGGGAGAAAAGCAATGACAAACCTAGACAGCATCTTAAAAAGCAAAGACATCACCTTGCCGACAAAAGTCCGTATAGTTAAAGCTATGGTTTTCCCAGTAGTAATGTACGGAAGTGAGAGCTGGACCATCAAGAAGGCTGATCGCCGTAGAATTGATGCTTTTGAATTATGGTGCTGGAGGAGACTCTTGAGAGTCCCGTGGACTGCAAGAAGATCAAACCTATCCATTCTCAAAGAAATCAGCCCTGAGTACTCACTAGAAGGACAGATCCTGAAGTTGAGGCTCCAGTACTTTGGCCACCTCATGAGAAGAGAAGAATCCCTAGAAAAGACCCTGATGTTGGGAAAGATGGAGGGCACAAGGAGAAGGGGACGACAGAGGATGAGATGGTTGGACAGTGTTCTTGAAGCTACTAACATGAGTTTGGCCAAACTGCGAGAGGCAGTGAAGGATAGGCGTGCCTGGCGTACTCTGGTCCATGGGGTCACGAAGAGTCGGACACGACTGAACGACTGAACAACAACAACAACAACAACAATAAGGGCAGGGATTAACATTCCGATTTAACCAAGTGAAGGGAGATGTACAAATTTAATAAAGAAAAACAATAAAAGCTTTACTAGGGAGGGTAGCAACGGTGAAAATGATGGTGCTTCCTAAGCTTCTGTTCCTATTCCAGACAATTCCAATACTTGGGGGGGAAGACAAATTGAAGGAATGGCAGAGGGGCATTGCGAGATATATATGGCAAGGCCAGCGACCGAGAATTAAACATCTCAATATGATTGACACCAAAGTAAGAGGAGGTCTGGCTTTGCCAGATATAATCTTGTATTATGATGCCGCCTGCCTTACCTGGTTAGCTGAGTGGTGCCGACTTGAAAACCTGGAACTGCTAGACTTAGAAGGATTTAATCTGAGATTCGGATGGCACGCATATCTAAACTATGAAAAGCATAAGATCCACAAAGATTTCTCGAACCACATCATAAGAGGCTCTTTAATGAAAGTTTGGTTAAAACACAAACATGAATGAATGAATGAATGAATGTACTTTATTCGGTCACAGACCAGCATAAAACAAGATATTTACATTTATAAAAACAATGTAAAAACAATGTAAAAAATATATGTTTAAATGGGTACTCATTACATGATGAGGGCATATTCAACATATCCAGCCCAACTTAAACCATGTCCTTAAAATCATTGATTAAACATAGATATAACTAATAAAATTTAGACTCGGGTATCGGTTCTATGAGATAGGCTACTAAAATATAGATCCAACAATATTTTAGGCCACTATTTAAAGTCGATTTACATCACAGACCATCTTTCGACGTATATCTATCAAGGCTGCACAGAATCTGGCGACAGCGTAAGTGATTTCTGGGCTTTCATCCTGTAATAGCAATGAGATATTATGTTGTTCTGAAAGCCCAGGAAACTTATCTAGAATGGGTTGGATAAACCTTGCTCGGACGTCCGTATAATACTTGCAGTAGAAGAAGACATGTTCTAATGTTTCCTGCTGCCCCGCACCACAAGGGCATTTCCTTTCTTCATGGGGTATCTTCTCGTAACGGCCTTCTTGCATTGCTGAAGGTAATGCCCGACATCGGGCCAAAGTGAATGCCCTTCGCTGCTTTGGAATTTCAAGATTAGCTACATATGGCATTTGGGTGGTCAAATATCGTCTATTTTCACTAATCAGAAATCTTGGGGAGCTGGCCAAGTCAGCTTGTCTTTGAGTGTCTACCACTCGCTGTTTAATAGTGTTTCTTGCTCCTTCATACCCCATGGCAAGCAGGGTTAAAACACAAACATGTATTGGAACAACGGGTGCCATGGTGGAACTCCCCATTAGAGGCTCAAGCGAGAAGATGCGGTGCTTTAACGATCAAATGGCCAACATACCTAGACCTATTGGAGAAAAAGAATAACAAATTAGAACTAAAAACATATGAAAATTTAAAAAACACAGTAAAGGATTGGTTCACCTATTATCAACTTTTTGAGAGATACAAAGTTGATAGCAAAATAGGATTTGGAAAAGAACCCTCTAAATTTCAATCGGAAGTGTTAAACTCCAAAACAAAAACTCTCTCAAAAGTGTATAGGATATTGTTGGTCTGGACGGTCATGGAGGAAGAAATTAAAGCCTCAATGACACACTGGGCCCAGGACATAGGACAGAACATCATGCTACCCAGATGGGAAAACTTATGGAAAGTGAATTGGAATTTCACCACTTGCAACCCAATTAGATAAAATATGATAAAAATGTTTTATAGGTGGCATATCACTCCCCACAAACTTTCTAAAATGTATAAGAATGCAAGCAATACATGCTGGAGATGTGAAGAAGTGGGAAATTGGTACCATGTATGGTGGGAATGTAAAAAGATAGAGTCTTTCTGGAACGAGATCCACTCAGAAATAGAAATAATATGTGACATCAAATTTACAAAAACACCAGAAGCCTACCTTATAGGTATAACAACACCAGAAATACCAAAAAGGGTGCGAAACTTTTTCTTATATGCCTCTACAGCGGCAAGAATTTTAATAGGTGCAAAGTGGAAAAGTGCAATAGTACCCAGTAAAAAGGACTGGATCAACAAAACGTTAGAATATATAGAGCTGGCGTACCTTTCAGAGAAAATAAAAGACAATCCGAAGGAAAATTTTATAAAGGAATGGAATGACTTTATACAATATCTAAAAAAAAGATACAACACTAATACAGTTATAATATTGGAATAGCTCCTGCCCTATTATGAATTGTAAATGAAACAAAAAAGAAATCTAAGGAAATGGAAAAAGAACAACATTTGGGCCGAGTCGTGGAAAAATACATCTTGAAAGTATGATTAATGTTTAATTTAATGAAGAGATTAAAGTGGGAAGCCTAAAGAAGAGACTATATATAAATTCAGCCTTACTGAAGTGATCAGGAGGCTAGAGTGAGACTATATTTTAAAAGAGTTTGTGTAATAAATATATTTGGAGGAATAAGTATATGGAATTAGATTTATAAGTGTAAGTGTGTATAATGTGTATATGTCTTATGTGTAGGTATGTATATGTATATGTGTATGTATATGTAAGTTTGTATTTTGTTTAATAAATAAATTAAAGAAAAGAAAAGAAAAGAAAAACAATAAAAGCAAAAAAGGAGTGTTAACTCACGTTAAATACACCAGTCAGATTAAATCAAATAAACAATAAATATTTGGTGTTATGTTGGAAACAGGGAATTATGTTCACATGTGGTGGGGGTGTAAATATGTACAATTTTGGGGGCAAAGGGTGTTTAAAGAGATAACATAAATCACTGGGTTAAAGCTGACTGAAAGTCCAGAGGTAGCATTGTTAACAGTTTACGATGGGGTGGAAGGTTTGAAGGCCAGGAAGTGCTTACAAATTTATTGACAGCTGCACAAATTATTATAGCTAGGAAGTGGAAGGGGCAAGCAGAATACAAAATGGAAGATTTGTATAAAGAGGTGTGGGATATAGCTATTAATGATAAATTAACACGTTCCATTAAGGTAAGATGGGGAATATGCAGGAGATAAGATTTAGAGGAGATATGGAGGGTGTTTGTAGAATTTCTACTGTTAAAACGAAAAGGGGTCAAACCATCGCAAGAGGTGTTGAAATTTTAGGAGGCTGGATAGTTACGATGGAATGGTCTCGGTGGTGGGGTGCACATTTTTATTCTTACTTGTTTATGTTTATTACTTTGTAATTTTTTTAAAAAAAAAAGCAAAAAAGGACATTCAACAGACTGAATAACCCCGTGTCTTAACCAGGGGTTTATCTCTTTCATATATAGCTGCTCACTCATTCCCTCTCTGTCTCTCACACAGATGAGGCCTTTACTCTGTGCCAACTCTGTGGCTGTTGGGTATCTTGAAACCTTTCACCCCCAACTCCCCAATCCCTCCGGGCTCTCATCCTGAGCGGTGTGAATCTTTGCCCACAAACATCTACAGCAGAAACCTCCCTAATTTTTATAGTAGCAACGGAGCAAAACAACAACAACAAACAAACAAACAAACAAACATGGAAGGGAAAGAAGGTAGAAATCAGCCGTGGCTGGTGTTTCTCCCCTTTTCCTGGTCCTGACTCTCTCCCCACAAGTAGGGCTATGCGATATCTGGTTTTCAACATAATGTAAATCACCAGATGAACACTGCTTACAAACACTGATGCAGTTGTACCCCGGTTTTCGAACAGCCTAGTTCTCAAACGTTTTGGCTCCTGAAAGATCGAAACCAGGAAGTGAGTCTTCTGGTTTCCGAACGTTCTTTTGGGTGCCGAACGTCCCACGGGGCTTCCGCAGCTTCTGATTGGCTGCAGGACTTTCCTGCACCCATCGGAAGCCGCGCTTTGGTTTCCGAACGTTGTGGAAGTGGAACGGACTTCCGGAACGGATTAAGTTCGAGAACCAAGGTACCACTGTATGTCTTTTGCTTGTCATAGAGTCATAGAATTGTAGAGTTGGAAGGGACCACGAGGGTCATCTAGTTCAACTCCTTTTTGCCCAAATATGACAGACTGGTAATAGTGAACCCATCCTGCTAGCTGAGGGGCTGAGTTCTACCTGATATTGGGGCAGGGAATCATTGTGTGTGTGTGATGTCACTTGTGCGACACACGTGTGACGCCACACATGTCGAGAGGAGTCCGTGTACCCTGCTGCCACCGCAGGGAGACCTGCCGGGGCCCCTCAAGATGGGTGTGTGTGTGTGCTCAGCCCCATCCCCACATACTTGGGGGGGGGGCTGAGGTGTCCTTAGCCCCATAGAGTTGGTGCCTATGTCTGCCAATTATCTGGCCCAATAGCAGCAGCTATTTTAAGTTTTTGAGAATGTGTACATGCATGTGAATTGGACTGCTGCACTCAGAGAGGGCCTGATCCGCACTGGAGGCTGTTTGTGTGGTGGTAGCAGAGGACTCAAGTAGCCCCTACGTTACGCTGGCTCCAGGCCACTGTGGGCAATCAGGGATCCATAAATAGAGACTTCGGGAGGCCTCTTGGAAGAATTACACAGTGCAAAATTTGCTCTATCCATTAAAGGAGAAGGGGAAGTTGTTCAGTCTGAATAAATGCATCCTGCTAGTACGTGTGATAATCAGAGCACAAGTGCCGTGGCTCACCCTGACAAATTTACAGCCCAGTAGTATTTGTTATGAGACTTCCCGCGGGGGCAAGTTGTGAGACTGACCCCCAGGGCGAGACGAAGCCTCTGTGCACTCCTGGCTACTGGAGTCCAGGGGCACATCGATAATATGTGATTGTTCCCCAGCTTGAAGGACAACACACACAAGCCATTTAGGCTAAAACTACTTTATTGTAGGTAAAGTGCAGAGTATGTCTCTGCGTGCCAGCTCCGATAGTCAGAGCTGTGCAAAATACGTCCAGCATCTCTTGAGCCATAACTGAAAGTAAAATACAACAGTACAATACAGAAACATCACACGTGTGAGAAAGCTGGTATGACCAGTGGCTTTCCCACAGGATGAAAAACATGACTCATAGTCAAGTGACCTCGCTGCTGAGGCTTCTTGCAGCTCGGCTTGTAATAATATCACAACAGTATTTCCCATGAATTGGTTAACAGTGAAGGAAACAAACAAGCAAGCAAACAAACAAACAAACAAGCAAACAACAGTGCTAACAAAGTTATATCAAAACTGCAGAAAGAACAGCAAATGAAAGACGAATTTCTGTGGGGTTTGCTGACAGCCTGATTTAAAATGTTCAATTGGCAGCTTTCTTTTTTGAATCCGTTTTTGATGAAGCCCACTTAATTTGCTCTCTTGGTCTGTTTTCGGCATCCTCCGTGCCTTCCTTTCCTATTGTAGTTTTTATAAGGCACTTCACTCCAATTCTCGTCGTTTGATGCTTAGACTGGAAAGCAGACGTTGAACGTGCTAATCTTTAAACACGTGATTGCACTCCTTTTGTGTACAATCAAGGCTAGAACAGGCTTACAAACAAACCTTCCAGTGTACTTCGAGGTGGAAGTTGATTTGTTCCTCTGAGAGTGAAGGGAGAGCAATCCTCTTATTAAATTCAGGTGCTCAGAACCATGGGCAAGCTGCAAAGGGACGTTGTAGGACGTTGATCCAGTTCAGATTCTTGCTTGAGCTGAAGATTCTCCTCTTCTGGTGAAAGAGCTGGGAAAGACACCATTTCCATCCACCAGGCTTTTAATGTTGGTGCTCCACATAGATGCTCATACACAGGGAGGGCTAAATCACATAATCTTTCTCTGTTAATGAGTGTGGGGGAATAAGGCATTATGGAGTGCCATAATGAGTGTGGGGGAATTTAGGCATTATGGAGTGGCAAGGTGAGGCAGAGATTAGGCTGCGAGAATTTTAGCACTGCTTTCTTCCCTGTAGTTGTAAATCTAGGCCTTCCTTTCATATCCACTTGGTTTTTCCCTGACACGTTTCCTTACCTCCAGGTGATTGGTTTTGCGATAGAAGCCTACCCAAAATCTCTCCGTATGAACTGGGTAAGGGATTGGCCTGGACAAACAGTGCTGTGTGTATCCCAGACGTTCTGGACCTTGGAGGTCCAAACAGCTATTAAAAATGGCCAGCAGGTAAGCGTATCTTTTTAACCACATCAACACATCATCTGAGAAAATGGGGCTCGCCTGCCTGGGAAGGTAGCCCGTCTAGGAGAAGGAAAACTCCACTGCCTTGTGGGAAATAGGGATGCAGGAGAAATTCGCTTTGGCTGTTATTTTAATGCAAGCCTACCTAATTCGGACTACCTAGGACAATAAAGGAGCTGAAAAACAGCTCTCCACCAAAATCCGTACTTCTCTGAATGTTAGAATGCATCTCTTCTATCAAATAATGCGTACAGAAATGTGTAAATTAGGGGGACGTGTTCATAATAATTCAGCAGATGACATACAAAATGCATTATGCTATGGGAAATTGCTTGCAAAGATGTGTATATCATTAGTCAATTTTGCATCTATAAAATTTATATTGGGAGAAATGTGATTAACATTCTGATGAATTTTTGTGCAGACCTTGCCCCCCCCCTCAAACAAAAATAATAATGAAAAAGCAAGTGATCGATTTCTCTGTTTCAGTACCAACAAAGCTGGCTCTCTCATGCCCAAACTGTTTTTACAGTAGCATGCAAATATGCAGTACTTCATTTTTAAAACTGCATCACCTTGAGATTGCCTTATGGATACAAAGCTCTGCCATTATCATCCCCCCCCCCAACAAGGAAGATGTTTGAACCTGAGGGATAATAGAATTGTAGAGTTGGAAGGGACCACAAGGATGACCTAGTCCAACTCCCTAATGTTTTAAAGTTGTTTTATACTTCAAGCACAAGGGGTTGAATCTCAGGGCCCTTGAATGGCGTTCTGTTGATGCAAAGGGGTCACTCCTGGCACCTGCAAAACAGAAGAGAGAGTGTGATTTTCTCCCTGCAAATGATGATGATGATAATAATAATAATAATAATAATAATAATAATAATAATAATAATAAATTACTTATATCCCACCCATCTGGCCTGGCCTCCCAGCCACAATATTAAAAACATGATAAAACACCAGACTTCCCTAAACAGGGCTGCCTGGAAAGTCAGATACTGTAGTTGTTTATTTCCTTGACATCTGATGGGAGGGCGTTCCACAGGGAGGGCGCCACTACTAAGAAGGCCTTCTGCCTGGTTCCCTGTAACCTCACTTCTCGCAGTGAGGGAACCACCAGAAGGCCCTCGGAGCTGGACCTCAGTGTCCGGGCTGAACCATGGGGGTGGAGACGCTCCTTCAAGTATACTGGGCTGAGGCCGTTTAGGGCTTTTAAGGTCAGCACCGTACTGGGAGCCAATATAGGTCTTTCAGGACCGGTGTTAAATGGTCTCGGTGGCCACTCCCAGTCACCAGTCTAGCTGCCGCATTCTGGATTAGTTTTCGTTTTCAGGTCACCTTCATGTAGAGCGCGTTGGAGTAGTTCAAGCTGGTGAGACAGTCTGTGGGTTTGCCAGACAGCAACTTGTGAAAACCCAGATGCCTGTTTTAAAAGAAGCAGTATTGGGGGGTGGAGGAGCTCTGTACATTTCTGCTGATCTTACGATGTTTAAGCACATAATTTGTTTGCGTCTGGTCCCTTACCCTTCCCCATACCTCTCTCAGGCACTGGAGAACTATCTGGAACAGTGCAATGGGCAGATCGATGGCATTGTCACACTGGTGAGAGGAACGTTATCAAAGCAGAATCGAGTAACTCTCGGAGCACTTGTCGTGCTCGACGTTCATGCTCGGGATGTTCTGGCAACTCTAGTAAGCAAACATGTCAATGACGACAGCGACTTCGAATGGCTAAGCCAGCTTAGGTACTACTGGGAGGTAAGTGAAGCCCTTAAATCACGTTAGGAGATTATTTCTGTTTGCATTTTCCCAGTTTGGGCTAACTTGCTGATACAGAGTGATTAATGCATGAATACGAGCATTTTGTTTTGCTGGTGATAAAAAGATAGCTCTCACCTGCCATCCCATAGACTGAGAGTTAAGATGTCTAATACGTATACATACATGGTTTGTAATTAAAAATTTTCCCGCCCCCATCACCTTGCATACCTGGTGAATTTCTTTTTTTTTTTTATAAGATTTTATTATTTTCCAATAGAAAAAGGAGAACAAAATACAAAAACAACACATAACATAAACATCAATAAAAACACAATAAACATTAAACCTAATCAACAATAAACATAATCAACATTCAAAACGATAACAACAATAAAAACATAAAAATAAACATATACAAACCTTAACCATTATCTTTCTTTATATATTTCTTGTTTCTAACTTCTCTGTTTGGGGACTTCCCCCATTCCCTCCACTGTCTTCAAAAAACATATACTTCTTCAAGGTAGCTTTATATATTGTTCACTTCACTTTTACCCAAATTTTAATATACTTAGCTTTCTTTTAGTCAAATATCTCAATAGCTATGTATCTTATCTTAACGACCTATCTTAACATATTTTGACACATACATCTTTCACATAACAACAATTCCTCTTACCATTCATATCTAATACATATCTACCAAAGCCGACATTCTATTTAATTCTGCTCAAATATTCAGTTTAACTGATTTAACCAAATAGTCTTTGAATTTTTTCCACTCCTGCGACGCCTTCCCCTCCCTCTGGTCTCGGACTCTGACGGTCAGTTCAGCGAGTTCCATATATTCCATCATCTTCATCTGCCATTCCTCCACCGTTGGTATCTCTTCACCTTTCCATGTTCTTGCCAATAAAATTCTAGCTGCTGTTGTGGCATACATAAAAAACACTCTATCCTGACTGGGTATCTCTTCATTGGTTATGCTCAGGAGAAATGCCTCTGGTTTCTTACAAAAGGTAACTTTCATTACCTTCTTAAGCTCATTATAAATCTTGTCCCAGAAGGCACTTACCACTGGGCACAACCACCACATATGAAAAAAGGTACCTTTCGCATGTTTACATTTCCAACATACATCTGACATTTTGGTATTCATCTTAGCAATCTTAACTGGTGTCAAGTACCATCTATAAACCATTTTCATTATATTTTCTCTTAATCCATGACAAGCAGTAAATTTAATACCTTTTTGCCACAATCTCTCCCAGTCATCCATCATGATATTATGTCCGACATCTTTTGCCCAATCTATCATTGAAGATTTAACCAGTTCATCTTTTGTATGCCACTCTAGCAAAAGATTATACATTTTGGAAAGGTTTTTAAAGTTCGATTCTATCAGTTCTGTTTCCAGTTTTGATTTTTCTACTTGAAAACCAATTTTTTTGTCCATTTTAAATGTTTCATAAACCTGATAATAGTGCAGCCAGTCGGGGACCTGGCTTTTTACTTGATCATAGCTTTTTAGCTTTAAAGAGTCCCCTTCCTGCTGCAGTATGTCCATATATCTTAACCAGTTTGCAGACATGTTCGGTCTCTTATATGCCTTGGCCTCCACTGGGGAGATCCATCTAGGAGTCTTTCTCTCAAACAGGTCTTTGTATCTAGTCCAAACCTGATATAAGGATTTTCTCACAATATGCGACTTAAAAGTTCTGTGGATTTTAGCTTTGTCATACCAAAGGTATGCGTGCCAACCAAACATATTATCGTGTCCCTCCAAGTCCAACACATCAACATTGTCTAGTTTAAACCAATCCTTTAACCAGCAAAAGGCCGCAGCTTCAAAGTAAAGCCTTAAGTCCGGCAGGGCAAAGCCTCCTCTGTCTTTTGAGTCTGTTAAAATCTTAAATTTTATTCTAGGCTTTTTTCCCTGCCATATAAATTTCGATAGGTCCTTTTGCCATTTTTTGAAACAGTCTAATTTATCCAAAATTGGTATGGCTTGGAATAAGAACAGCATCCTTGGTAGGACATTCATTTTAACCACTGCTATTCTTCCCATTAACGACAGTTTGAGTCTTGTCCAAATCTCCATGTCTTTTTTTATCTCCATCCACAGTTTTTCATAATTGTCCCTATACAGGTTCAAGTTCTTACTTGTGAGATTGATACCTAGATATTTTACGGATTTAACAAAATTGAGGCCAGTGGCTTCTTGAATTCTTTGGATCTGTTCTGCACTCATATTTTTACCTAGAACTTTGGTTTTCTGCTTATTTAATTTGAAGCCAGCTACAAGTCCGAATTGTTCAATTAGTTCCAAGGCTCTGGGGACACTGCCTTCTGGTTCTTGCAGGGATAGCATCAAATCATCCGCGAAGGCACGTAATTTGTATTCCTTCTCTCCCACTTTGATTCCTTTTGTCTGTTTATCTTTCCGAATCATATTTAGAAGGACTTCCAGGACCGTGATAAAAAGTAAAGGGGAGATAGGGCACCCTTGTCTTGTTCCTTTCTCTACTTCAATCTCCTCCGATATCACACTGTTTACAATAACTTTAGCTCTTTGTTCTGTATAAATGGCCTTTATGCCATTTAAAAATTTTTCTCCAACTCCCATCTTTTCCAAATTCTTTTTCATGAATGTCCAAGATACTTTGTCAAAAGCTTTCTCTGCATCAACAAACAATAGTGCTGCATCTGTGTTTATGTCTCTCTCCAGTTTTTCTAGAATGTCCACAATAATTCTCGTATTATTACTTATTTGCCTTCCTGGCAAGAAACCTGCTTGGTCTCTGTGTATATAATCTTTCAACACTCTTTTCAACCTTGTAGCCAAAACATTTGCAAAGATTTTATAATCCACATTCAAGAGGGATATTGGACGATAGTTTTTCATTAAAGTCTTATCAGTATCTGGTTTTAAGATCAGTGTGATAAAGGCTTCTTTCCACGTCTCTGGTGCCCTATCTCCTTCTAGTATTCTATTGCAAGTTTCTCTTAACGGCTGTGATAGCCAGTCTTTCAATGTCTTGTAATATTTTGCTGTTAATCCGTCCGGTCCTGGAGCCTTCCCCAGTTGCATGTTGTTTATTGCATCTTCTATTTCTTGTGTCGTTATTGGGTGGTTGAGAGTTGTTAGTTTTTCCTCTGGGACCTTTTGCAATCCATTCTTCTCCAGGAATCGGTCTATCTCTGCGTCATCTATCTTCTCCTCCTTGTACAGTTGTTTATAGAATCTCTGAAAACACCATCTGATTTCCTCCGGTTTCTCTACATTTTTTCCATTTACTACCAATTTGCTGATGACATTTGCCTTTTGTCTTTTCTTTAATTGCCAAGCTAGTAGTTTTCCGCATTTATTTGCAGATTCAAATGTTCTTTGTTTCATCATTTTCACTTTCCATTCGATATCTTGATTCATAATATTGGCATATTGGGATTGCAAATATTTGATTTCTTTTTGAATTTTAACACATCTAGGATGTCCTCTTAGTTCTTTTTCCTTTTCTTTGATTAATTTCAACAATCTCTCCATCTCTACACTTTGTTGTTTCTTCTTTTTTACCTTTTCACTAATGAGGAATCCTCTCATTACCGCCTTACTTGCATCCCAGGCAGTCCTTTTCTCCACATCTGAGTTCCAATTAATTTGAAAATATTCTTTCATCTTTTTCGCCGCTCTTTCTACTAGCTTGGTATCTCTCATCAAAGCATCATCCATTCTCCACCTAAAAGAGTCCTTGGAAATCATTTTTAGGTTTACCTGTACCGGATTGTGATCTGAAAGCGTTTTAGGACCGATTTCTGCTTTTTGTAATTTTGGAGCCAATTCATTCGAGATCCAGACGTAGTCTATCCTCGACCATGACTGCTGAGATTCACTAAAGTACGTTGCCTCTGTTTCTGTGGGGTTTTTTAATCTCCAAGCATCTAACAGATTCAAATTGTCCACCATTTCAAAAAAAGTCTTTGGGAGTTTCCCATCATTTGTTAATTTTGTTCTTTGAGATCTGTCCATTAATGTGGAAACTGCCCCATTAAAGTCTCCAAGGCAAACTACCTTATAGTCCAAATAATCCAACAGCAAGTCATGGATTTTTTTGTAAAAAATTGACTTTCCATCATTTGGTGCATAGAGTCCCAGAATTAAAAATTTTTCGCCTTGTACGTTAATTTCAATTGCGATATATCTCCCTTCTTCATCTTTAAATAGCTGTCTTGGGCTATATTTCTCCTTTGCATAAATCACTACTCCTCTCTTCTTGACCTTGTCCGATGATATAAATTCTTGGCCTAATTTTTTGTTCTGTAACAATCTTCTGTGACGCCGAACTATGTGGGTTTCCTGTAAACATATTATGTCCAAATTCTTCTTTTCTATGCTATAAAACACTCTGCGTCTCTTTGGTCTCTGGTTCAATCCCCGGACATTCCATGTCATCAACTTGAGCGCCATTTTCCTTTCTCTAATCTTCTCCTCCAGTTGCTTCTCCTTTCTTGCCTTCCTCTGGATCCTTGCCTGGACTTGGTAGACTTGGTGGTGGTCCCGGCGGTGGTGGAAGTACCTCTGGGAACCTGTAGAATTGTGCTGGGTCGAGTGGTGTGCCTTTAAATTGTTCCAGGTGCTTGTCCAAAAACTTCTGTTTCTCCGCCAGGGACCTTATTCTTATCTTTTTTCCTTCAAACGTGAATGCCAGGCCTTCTGGGAATTCCCAACTGAAGGGGATTTTCCTTTTTCTAAGCTCAGTTGTCAAGTCGTTGTAAGGAATTCTTTTGTCGAGGAAAAATCTGGGGATGTCCTTATAAAAAATTACTTTATTCTGCTCTACCACCAGGTTATTTCTGTAATGGCAATCCAGAAAGAAATCTCTATCGTGTCGATCGTGGCACACAATCAAACAGTCACTGACTGTTTTGTTACTTTTCTTTCCTCTGGAACCTCTTGGACCAAATCTGAAGGCCTTCACTATGCGCGCTGAGACGTTAATTTCTTCTATCTCCCAAAATCCTGAGAATAGCTTCACTATGTAGTCTTTTAAGTCTTCCCCTTCCACTTCTGGAAGATTTCTTAGGCGGATGTTGCCCTCTCTTTGATGTAGTTGCAGAAACGCAAGGGACTCTTCCACAGACCTCTGTCGTGTTCCAATATTCTCTATCTGTTCCAAATCTAAGTTGTCTAGTTTTTCCTCCACCTTTTTTATTTTTTCCTTGACCACTTTAATTTCCTCTGAGTCCTTTTTCAGGGTGGCCACCTCTTGCCCAATCCTATTAATCTCTTCTCTGTTCTTCCTTACGTTCTCCTCAATTTGTCCAATAGATTTTTCTAGGGTCTGCGTAGAATTTTTAATATCAGCTTTTATATCAGCTTGTAATTTTTCTATTGCTGAATTCACTGCTGTATTTCCTGAAGAAACTTGGTCTTGTGTTTGCTTCAATCCATCAGTCACGCTTTTCAATCCTGCTGCAATCTCTGCAACGCTGACAACTAGTTTCTCCATTTGTTCCTGTAGAGTAAGGGAAACAGAGCCTTTTCTTTTTTCAGAGCCAGTTCCTTTAGATCTAAGTTCCATTCCTTGTGGGCTCTGCAGCTGTAATCTCAAGGTCACTCCAGTTTCTGTAGTAACAATCTCAGACATTCACAGCAGAAGGCCAACAGTCCCAAAGATAAACACCAGGTGGCCAGCAGCTCAGTCCTGAGAACAAAGAGGCTGCTGAGCCAGGAGCCCACACCAGTCCTGAAAGTCCAACTTTTAGGCAAAGAGTTTTGATTTTCCAAAATATAAATTCCTTAAAGCCAAGAAGAGTCTATTTTCAGATAGCCCAAGCCAGTCACAGTTCCTAGCTTGCAGTGTTACCACCAAAGTCCACAAAGTAGCTTGTAACTGGTTACAAAAAAGTCCAAATGTCTCCACTGGTAAACAGTCACTGAAACACCAACAAAGAAAAAATGGCAACAATGTATTACAGCCCGCTACTGACCCGGAATCCTAATCCAGAGGGTGAGGGGCATCTTCTTTTGCCATATCAACTGTTTTTAAGTCTTTAAGCATCCTTTAAATAACTTTTAATCAACTTTTAAAAAGTTCGCAAAACTTTTCCGTTAGTCGCGGCTTTGATCTTTTAGCGCTACCAAGCTCGCGCAAACAGTTTAAAGGGAACAGGCTTCCTTTCACAATTCCTCTGCAAGCAGTGCTCTTAAATCTTGTAAAAATGATCCAATTTTTAACTTACAGAGTTTCTTTGGAAGTCTCTATGCAGGAAGTGCCGGGTGCTCGAGTCTGGCGGGATCGCTGCTTTGATCCTCCGCAGGCAGACGCTTCTTCAGTCCCGTGCCGGCGCTCCGCTCGCCCGATTCTCCCCCTTACGAGGGTAAATCGGGAACGGAGACGGCACGTCTGGGACCCACGAAGCTCAGGTCCACGGGACGCTCTTCCCGTGGCTTTAAGGGACCCGTGGCGCAGGCACGGAAGTCCCTAAAGCCTGTCGGAGGACGGAGCCGTCGGACTCCCGTCCGCCATTGACCGGCACCTAACCGGAAGTCCCATACCTGGTGAATTTCCAATAGGTGCACATATAAATCTTATTCGGTCAAAGGCCACATTGTTTTAGAAGTCCAGATTTTATATTACTGTTTTTGAAAGGGGAAGAAATAGGAGTAGTGTATATACTTTTGAACTGAGTGGCCTTAATCTGATTTTGTCAGAATCGTAGCATTTTGTGCCTGCATTCATTTCCTCAGCCAAGGGCCAAGCAGATTTGAACTGGCTAAAAGCTAGCAGGACACATATATTAGATATCCCATTTATTAGCCTATAACTACGACTATCTTATGGTAAAAATAAAAAATTCTTTCCAGTAGCACCTTAGAGACCAACTAAGTTTGTTCTTGGTATGAGCTTTCGTGTGCATGCACACTTCTTCAGATACACTGAAACAGAAGTCACCAAATCCTTAAATATAGTGAGGGAGTGGGAGGGGTGGTGGGAATGGGTGATCAGCTGATAGGTGTGGAAAACCTGTAACGGCTGCAATTAGTATCTTATGGTAGTAATCAATCACATTGGGTGAAATGCAGTGTCCCACTTTCCCTCTGTACAACCTGCTAGATCGAGCGATTCCCCCAATCTCCCCCCTCGTGCGATACATTGGAGTAGATGTAGTGGAAACTAGAAAGAAACTGTGGTCTGTATGTGATTTCTCCACCCTCCCCCTGTTTATTCCATGCATTTCATGGTGTTTTTGTTGTTATTTTCTGCATAGGAAGGGCATCTACAAACAAAGATGATCAATGCCGGTTTGCGGTATGGATACGAATATCTCGGCAATACCCCTAGGCTGGTTATTACCCCACTTACAGATAGATGCTACAGGTAAAAAATAGTTTGGGTAATATTTATTTATTCACTTATATTTATTAATCTGCTGTTCGTCGGCCCTGATCCCTGGGCAGTTGAGAACAAAAATACCAACATAGTTGGTCCAAGTTCCATAAATACAAAGGCGAGAATTTAATCTTTGGGGGAAACTCTGGAAGAACAATCTGAAGTTTACAGCGTGTTATTCTTTGAAGGAAAAGACCAGAGTCCTTTTTGTTGGGGATAATTCAGATGTCAAAAAAAGGCTATTAATGTATGCCACTACTGCGGCCTGTGTTTTGTTAGACCCAAAATGGAAAACGAGCGAGGTCCCAATTAAAGAAGAACAGCAACTTAAAACTGATGGAATATGTGCAACTTGCAGACCTAACATATAAAATAAGAAAATTGTCCAGTAGCGCCTTAGTTGGTCTCTAAGGCACTACTGAACAATTTTTTAATTTATTTTGACTGCATCAGACCAACACGGCTACCTACCTGAACATAAAATAAGAGAACAAGAAGAACATTGGAAAGATTGGGAAATGTTTATTGGATATATGGGGGGGAAACTGTGTACACTTGAAAACGTTGGCAGCATTAAGATAAATTCAGCAGTGTAAACAAGTTTTGATGGATGTAATAATGGGATACTGAATGGTTTAGTTTGTGTAAAATATGCAGGGATTTATGATATGCAAATTGAACCACGGAAAGATAAGAAGGGAAGTCATTGACATTTTAAGGTTGTTTAATGAATATTCAAAACTGTAAACTTAATAAAAATTATACACAAAATAGAAATAAAAACCAGAAATAATGTGACAGACATTTCCGTAACTTGTGCCTTTTTCTTTTTAAATTCTCCCCCCTCTAATTTCAGAACTCTGTTTGGTGCCCTCCACCTTCACCTTGGCGGTGCCCCTGAAGGCCCTGCAGGAACTGGCAAAACCGAGACGACAAAGGACTTAGCAAAGGCTGTCGCCAAGCAATGTGTGGTTTTCAATTGCTCTGATGGACTGGATTACCTCGCTCTGGGGAAATTCTTTAAGGTGCAAATGAATACCGGCAAACATTTAGCATTAAGAACCAAAGCACTTTAATGGCAACAACAAAAATGCTCTCGTAGGAAGCACGGGTTCTTTGTACAAATGCCAGCATTTGTGTTTGAACAAGTTCTAAAGAATCGGACGAGAATGAATGAAACACCTACTGCTTTCTTCCCAAGGGAGTTCCTCATTATTTTTAAACTGAGAATAGATATGTACAGTGGTACCTTGGGTTACAGACGCTTCAGGTTACAGACTCCGCTAACCCAGAAATAGTACCTCGGGTTAAGAACTTTACCTCAGGATGAGAACAGAAATCGCGTGGCGGGGGCGCGGAAACAGCGGTATGCCCCATTAGCTAAAGTGGTACCTCAGGTTAAGAACAGTTTCAGATGAAGAACGGACCTCCAGAACGAATTAAGTTCAGGTCCAGTACAGTGGTACCTCGGGCTAGGAACTTTACCTCAGGATGAGAACAGAAATTGCGTGGCGGGGGCGCTGAAACAGCGGTATGCCCCATTAGCTAAAGTGGTACCTCAGGTTAAGAACAGTTTCAGGTTAAGAACGGACCTCCAGAACGAATTAAGTTCTTAACCCGAGGTACCACTGTACTGCACCTGAAAGGTGAATTTTTAAAATTTATTTTTTGTCCCTCTTTAGGGTTTGCTTTCCTGCGGAGCCTGGGCCTGCTTCGATGAATTTAACAGAATTGACTTGGAAGTACTTTCTGTTGTGGCTCAGCAAATTCTTACTATCCAGAGAGGTACCCTTTTTTTGGTTTCGTTATCTCTCCCGCGTTAAGATAAAACCCATTCCAGCCGCAATTAAAATGATGCCTATTTACCTCTGTCTGTAGGCATCAACTCTGGCTGTGACTTGCTGGTGTTTGAAGGCACTGAGCTGAGACTTAACCCCACATGTGCCGTCTTTATAACCATGAATCCTGGCTATGCTGGCCGATCAGAACTCCCGGACAACCTTAAGGTACCCAGTAGCAGTAGCATGAGCTAACTAGGTTCCAAAAATAACCTCCCTTCCAGAATAGACTTGCAGTATGAATGCATCAGGTACAATATATATCACATAATTTTGGACTGCCCTCTCTTCGACACTCTGATATCAGAGAGACCTACTGGCAACTCCTTTGAACCTTAAATTATCTACTTGCAAAGAATTGTAATCCGATGACATGGAGCCAGTTGCCAAACTGTTTACTCTAACCACAGAAACTAGGTTCTTCTTCTGGACTTCTAAATGGTTACTTCCCAACACACAACCCTTCCTCTATACCAGTGTTTTTCAACCTTTTTTGGGCAAGGGCACACTTGTTTTATGAAAAAAATCACGAGGCACACCACCATTAGAAAATGTTAAAAAATTTAACTCTGTGCCTATATTGACTATATATAAAGTAATTCTCTTGAATAGGAATCAAATAAACACAATTTTTCCCACAGCACACCAGGCAACATCTCGCGGCACACTAGTGTGCCGCGGCACAGTGGTTGAAAAACACTGCTCTATACGCACATGGCCAGGAGAGGCATATTATTTCAGAGGGCTGTGGCCTATGCTGCCTCCTGTTATTGTTTTTTGGATGAATGGGAAACCAAGGCATATGACAGAACAAAGGCTCCTGATTCATATACTCCTGTAAACCCATCATATACCCCCCAATAATAATCATAGGATATATGCCAGTGTAGTGCCCTCCAAGTATTTGAAAGCTTTTAGGATTTCACCCCCCAGTTTTATTTAGCACTTCTTATTTTGGGGGACTGTTTGGGCAGTAACTGTCTTTACCAATCTGGGGAACGGTTTGCATAAAGATGATGAAATTTAGCCTCCCATCCCAGTATGAAACTGACCACCCGCCGAGGGACTGTCATAGAGCTCTGCAATTAACCTGCCTGTCAATGCTTGCTTAATAGGCCCTGTTTCGAACCGTGGCAATGATGGTACCTGATTACGCCATGATTGCTGAAATTGTCCTGTACTCCTGTGGGTTTGTTACCGCTCGGCCTCTGTCGGTGAAAATTGTAGCTACCTATCGCCTGTGTTCAGAGCAGTTGTCTTCCCAGCACCATTATGATTATGGAATGAGAGCTGTGAAGTCGGTGCTCACGGCAGCTGGGAATCTGAAGGTAGGAAAACTGTGCCCTTTTTCACGGTCTTGATTTAGAATCTGGTGTTTCGCTAGAAGCAAAATCTGTGCTTCCTACTTGAGCTGAATCGAGTATAGGGCCTTTTGTGTGTATACGCTGCCACTGGTGCCAATTCTAGGGGGGCCTGGGGGGCCATAAATTTTTTTGTGGGGGCTCAGCTCCCACACTGTGGGGCTCCGATGCAACTTCTAGTTTTCTACCGGAAGTCAGGTTGGAGGTGACGTCCTTCTTTGCTGCTTTATTCCTGATTTGAATTTACAGTGCTACCTTGGTTCTTGAACTTAATCCGTTCCGGGAGTCCGTTCGACTCCCAAAACCGTTCGAACACCAAGGCGCGGCTTCCGATTGGTTGCAGAAGCTTCCTGCACTCAAGCAAAGCTGCGTTAGATGTTTTTACTTCTGGATTTGCGCGTTCAGGAGCTGATTTGTTTGACAATTAAGCCATTCAAGAACCAAGGTACCACTGTATTTATTGGGAAGGTTTATAAACCACTTATGCAAACAGCTCTCTGAGCAGTGTACAATAATCTAAGCACTGCACAATTAAACCAGAGTTCTCTGTCATATCTGAATCATGGAAGTCTGTTGCAATATAAGCTAAGGAGCCAGGATAATGACCCAGGAACAGATCCTGGAGGTGACTAAATCTTGGACCAAAGTTTATCTAAACCTGGCCAGTGACTACTGATATACATTTATTAGAACAAATATGGGTCTGCAACAGATTGCTGCTAAGATCGTTGCACATTCACTTGTTTTTCTCAATGAAAGCATGTTTACTTTTGATTCAGTTTGCCCATATCCTAACATGCAAGAAATCAGCAGGAGTTTTAATCCAAAACTCATAGTAACATTTCCTAGTAGACCTTTAGATGTGAACTTCATCCGGCAGCATAATAAGACCAGAATTTTGTGTTATAAAGATGCTCTGAAAGTTTAGATTATTCACATCTGTCTGGAACGTGTCGGTTCCCCTAAAAACGGCAAATTGGACACAGATAACGGAAACAGTGACAACGTGTAAAACATTGACATATAATTTATTTTATGTTATTGGTAAATTTGAAACGAAAGTTTTAACTCTCAAATTAATTTTTGTCCTTTTTTTGCAGCTGAAATATCCAGATGAAAATGAAGAAATTTTGCTGCTTAGATCCATTATAGATGTAAATTTGCCTAAGTTTTTATCCCACGATCTACCACTTTTTGATGTAAGGGTCTTCGATTACATTATTCAAGTTCAAGAGATAAGCGATACATACCAAAACCTATACACGGATGAGATTTATGAGCGTAATGCTACAGGACAGCCTGAAACTATAGACAAATCTAGAAACGTAGGAAAACACCTTATAATCAAGTCAGATCATTGATCCATCCAGTGCAGTATTCTCTACAATGACTGGCAGCGGTTCTCTAGGTTTTATTATATGCTTATTGATTTTTAGGTATTTATATGCTGCTTAACTTTCAGAATTTCTAAGCGGTGTAGAAATTGAGACAGGGTGTCTCCCAGTCCTAGCTGGAGATGCTGGGAATTGAACCGTCTACATGCAGAGTTTATGCTCTACCTCTTTCCTCCAAATCTACAAGCACTGTAAACTTCAGCAGGTGCAAAGAACAATACAGTTTTTCCGAAATAAACAAATAAATAAATAAATAAATAAATAAATAAATAAATCCCCCAAAGCTGACAAGATAGCTGTTATAACTCCAGCTTTGGGAATGGGAACATCACACATGCAAGTGTCATTAGCTGGTTGCAGGCATCGTGATTCTGTTCCAGCTGTGTGCAAAAGCCCAGGATGCAGCTCTGAAGTAAACCATTTTTCCTATCTTGCAGTTCACCTGTCTTCTCAGGTGATGTGTAAAATTTTTCGGAGACACTGTTTTATAGAACATAGACTCTATGTTTCATAGAAATGTGATTGCATTGCTAGTGTAAAAGGCCTTTTGGGGGGGGGGACAGGAGATAACTCACAGAAGACCCAGAGAGTGCTTGCTATAGTCATGGTTAAAATACCTTGTAATTCATTTTTGACAGGGCATCACTTCAGATTTGTTTCCTGGTGTGAAGCTGCCGAAACCAGATTACAATGACATCCTGGAAGCCATCAAGATAAACTGCGAAGAAATGAATTTACAGATGACGCCGTTCTTTTCCGAGAAAATTTTGCAGATCTTTGAAATGATGATTGTGCGGCATGGTTTCATGATCGTCGGAGAGCCCTTTGGTGGAAAGACATCTGCGTATCGGGTTTTGGCAGCTGCTTTGGGGGACCTGTGTGAAAAAGTAAACAAATGTTTCCAGAAGGCATTGTGTCCTAAAAACAGCAAAGTGACATATTGTGTCACCTTGTCAACTATTTCTCACATCCGGCCTGATCTTTCATTTCCTTCAGAAAATTTGACTTGTCTGTCCATACTCCGCTGCTAATGGCATTCACCTAAGCAGCTAGAATGACACAGTGCTGCAAGGAATTGAAAAGAGATGCTCGTAACAGCAAGCACCTCTCATTCATTACATGCGAGAAGGCCTATAGCTTGAGCACTTGATATTTTCTCCCCTCCCGCCAAGTCCTCCTGCCACTGCTTCCATTTCTTGCAGGAGAAAGGGGAGGCTGTGAAGGGGATGGCACTGTGGCAGGAATGGACACTTCTTGATGAAGTACAGTGGTACCTCAGTGTGGTGTAGTGGTTAGGAGCAGTGGACTCATAATCTGGTGAACTGGGTTCGCTTCCCCGCTCCTCCACATGCAGCTGCTGGGTGACCTTGGGCTAGTCACACTTCTTTGAAATCTCTCAGCCTCACACACCTCACAGAGTGTTTGTTGTGGGGGAGGAAGGAAAAAGGAGAATGTTAGCTGCTTTGAGACTCCTTCGGGTAGTGATAAAGCGGGATTTCAAATCCAAACTCTTTTTCTTCTTCTTCTACCTCGGTTTTTGAACGTAATCTGTTCCGGAAGACCGTTCTAGTTCCGAAACGTTTGAAAACCGAGCTGCGAAGGGCGGCCTGCAAATTTAATACAGAGAATTTAGAAAAATAAGATATACCCTCAGTGGAATCCGTTCGACTTCTGAGGCGTGTTCAAAAACCGAAGCATTTACTTCCGGGCTTTTGGTGTTCAAAACCCGAAACGTTCATCAACGGAGACGTTAAAAAACCCAAGGTGCCACTGGCCAAGAGGAACATCACATGCATGTTGGAGGCAGGATTGTAATCCCCTCCATTTCCTATGTTGCCATGAATGGCCAAACCATCCATCCGTTTAGGGCAAATATATGTGTGTGCAGGTGTGTCTATCTGGATATATTGAAAGATAACACGTAGATCTACAGACAGTAGATATAAATGTAGGTATGGATAAGAGAGATGTGTATGTGTATTGATGAATTAAATGCACCACTGATTTATCAAATGCAATTCTTTATGTGTACTTAGGGGCTGATGGAGGAAAATAAAGTTCAGATCACTGTTATCAACCCCAAAGCTATAACTATGGGGCAACTGTACGGACAATTTGATCCTGTCTCCCACGAGTGGTCAGATGGCATTCTGGCTGTGAGCTTTAGGGCCTTTGCTTCTTCAGCTGTAAGTATTCGACAAGATTAAAATATTTCAGCATATACATAGTTTTAAAGCATAGGTTAGGTGGCCATCTGTCATGGATGCTTTAGCTGAGATCCCTGCATTGCAGGGGGTTGGACTAGATGACCCTTGGGTCCCTTTTGATTCTATGTAAACAATGTGTAGAATAAAAGAGGGAGCCCAGCTGTGCCCTGAAGGCATAAAAGACCCTGGTCCTGTGTAGAGTTTGTGCCTCTTCAGTGGTCATATGGTAGGGAAGGGTTAGAGTTGTCACCGACTGAAGACATCTTAATCGATAAATTCTCTGAATTCTAGTTGATTATTGGTTACGTCAGCCTGCATTTAAATAAAATAGTGCAGCACATTCCCTCCTGTGTGAGAGGGACAGGAGAAGGCCTCTTCTAAGAAGGTCTTTTTGCTCACTTGCCCATTCTTAAACATTATTTATACTAAAACTTTGTTCTCTCCTCCCAGACACCTGATAGGAAGTGGCTTATTTTTGATGGGCCAGTGGATGCCGTGTGGATTGAGAATATGAATACCGTGCTCGATGATAACAAGAAACTGTGCCTGATGAGTGGCGAGATCATTCAGATGTCGCAACAGATGAGCCTTATTTTCGAACCAATGGACTTGGAAGTTGCTTCTCCTGCTACTGTAAGATGGTGCAGTTGGAAGGTTGCTTTTCGATGACATTAGGATTGTGACAAGCCCACAGGGGTGAAAAAAATTAACTTTCTCATTTCTTTACTTCCTGATCTACGCTGCAATAAAAAGCAGTAAAACACTAAAAATAGAATATAAGCATACCAAAACATTTAAGGAAAATTATTGTTTTTATATCATTTTTATTCAATCTCCAAAAATATTCCAAAACATTTATTGCCATATACAATTCTTTTTCCAGCACAAAATCCTTTCCTGATTTTTTTTACCCCTTTTTATTAGCAGTTTTATAGCACACATATTTTTTATTATCTAAACCCTGTTATTGTTAGATCTTTCAGTAACCCACTGCTTATATTGCAAATCCTGCCTGCGACGTCATATATTGGTTATAATTTGTCCTCTTACTTTGCCAGTTGATTTCGCCATTTCAGCATAATCCATCAGTTTCCTAGACCATTCCTCCTTCGTTGGAATTTCTTCTTCTTTCCACTTCTGTGCATCTAAAGTTCTAGCTGCTGTTGTCGCAGAGATAAATAGATTTGTCAGCTTTTTCAAGACATCTGTCCCCCTTATTCCTAGCAAAAAAAGGCTTCAGGTTTTTTTTAAATGAATTATCAGTTTAAACATCCTTTTCAATTCATTATATATCATTTCCCAAAACCCCTTTGCCTTTTCACAGGACAATTTGATAACAATTATATCTAAAACGTTAGAAATAAATAAACCACAACGAAACACGATAACAAATGGAAAAAGAGATGTAACCAAATCTTGTACAGTGGCACTTTGGTTCTCAAACTTAATCCATTCCAGAAGTCCGTTCCAAAACCAAAATGTTACAAAACCAAGGCGTGCTTTCCCATAGGAAGTAATGCAAAATGGATTAATCCGTTCCAGACTTTTGAAAACAACCCCCAAAACAGCAATTCGAAAACATGGATTTTACTATCTAACGAGACCATCGACCCATAAAATGAAAGCAATAAACAATGTACTGCAGTCAACCAATCAGTAGCTGATCTAGGTTCCACACAGTCACAAAAACAAAACAAAAAGAGCCGCAAAAACGCAAAATAAATAGCAAAAACAGACAGACCTTAGCGTAACACTCAAATCGGAAGCATAACGCTCAAAACAGAGCATGTTCGGCTTCCGAAAAAGGTTCGTAAACTGGAACACTTCCGGGTTTGCAGTGTTTGGGTTCCAACTTGTTTGAGAACCAAGGTATTTGGAAAAGCCTGCTGAAACAGAAAGGTTTTCAGCAGGTGTGTAAAACAGTATATTGCAGGTGCCTGCCTAATGTCATTAAGCAGGGAGCTCCAAGCCACAGGTGCTGCTGCCATACTAAAATAATAACTCCTCACAAGCGCATAAGGAATACTGTGTGGGACCTGTAAGTGCAAGTTTCTCAGATCAAAGAGGAACCTATAGGGTAAGTAAACCGGTCCCAAGCTGTTAAGGGCTGCATATATCAATAGGGACATGTTGAACTTGGCTTGGTAGCAAACTGGCAGCTTGTGCAGGTCTTTGATAACTAACACAATTATTATGCAATTAGTCTGCCGATAGCAAACTTTCTCAGTGTATTGTTTTAAAAATAGCAATTCCTAAATGCCCTTGCGTGGAAGCTAATGTCCTTGAAATCAATGGGACGTTTCTGAGCGAATGTGTTCGGAATCGGCATGCCAAGTTCTTGTTAGATTTCATTCTTTTAAGTAGTTTCTATCCCAGTCCCCTGTCCATTTTGATTTCCACTTTTGGAAAGATATATTTTTGTTTGTTTTGCAGTGCCGGCCTTCCTATAAACTGTTGTTTGACTTTTTTGTAGTTGGTATCTACAACCATGATTTTGTATAAACAATGAATGAAGCCTTTTCTTAATTGCAGTTTTTTTTTAATAGAAAATTATTTTTGTTTTCAGGAGTCAGCTTCCTCTCCCTTTCCCTCTTTCTGTAATAAAGGAAGTTTAAAAAATGAAAGCTATGATTTACACACACACACACACACACACAAGAAATTGCGCCGCTGCTACTGGATAAATCTGAAATTGTTCGCATGTAAAACGTCAACTTGTGATTTATATAATTGTCGACAATCGTTTTGTTCTGTCAGACCTAGACTATCTGAGCCAGCTTTCACAAGTTTAATGAAGATGTAAGCATTCCTTTAGGTTATCTACAGCCTTAAGATACGTAAAGGTATCCTCCTTTTGCAGGTTTCTAGATGTGGCATGGTCTACATGGAGCCACAAATGCTAGGTTGGAGACCCGTGATGCTATCCTGGCTACACCTGATGCCTCCCACTGTCACGCCTCTACATAAAGAGTTTATAACAGGCTTGTTTGACAGGATAGTCCCGCTTTCTGTTGAGTTTATTAGAAAGTGTACAAAGGTGAGCTAAGCATGGAATTAATGAAATGGAAATTGCCTTTCTGAAGTGTGTCAGTACAGAAGCATGAATGCTTTAATCATGGTCATAAGAGCTCCCCCCCCCCCCAAATGTGGCTATTTAGGTGAGGAACCACGGTAGGGAGGAAATTGTTTGGTGCATTCTTTGCAGCGGGCCACTCTCTTTTCCCAGGAAAATCCTGCTCTTTGGTGCTAAATCAGAGCAACCATCAATCTGGAGAAAACCTGAATTGCCCTTTGCTCTGTTTGACCATTAAAGAGCAGTTTTCCCTGGGGGGAAGCCGTGGAATAAGAGGAAGGGTGGGTAAACCCTCAATCCCGTGTTCCTGGACTTGCTTTGTAGATTGGAACACAACTCCCAGTCAGATTGTACATTGTATCGGATTTCACACAGTGCACAAAAATAAGTATTTTGTTTAAAGGCTGCATGCAGAAGTGTGCACATTACAATAAAAGTGTGCATTCTGGGGGAAGTTTTCAGCTTCGGTCCCATCTTAATCAATTGTTCTTACTTCTGAGTAGATATGTATAAAGTTGCAGTCCATGTTCTTGTGTTGGCATTCACCGCCAACATTTCACCAGAATTAGATTGGTCTTTAGTTCAGTCAATTCAGTTGCTGGCATTGCAATTATTATTATTATTATTATTATTATTATTATTATTATTATTATTATTCATCCTATTTCTTAGCCTACGCAATAAGAGAAAAATCTAAAGAAATGGGGCTGAGGATAACAGATTGCATTTCTTTATTTTATTTTTGCTTAGAGGTTATTTTTTATTTTGTCTTAAGGATAACAAAGTGCTTTGTTTTTTAATCTCTTGTGCCCATAATGCTTAGAGCTAGGGCGTTGTTTAATTCTTGACGGTAAGGCTGATGGAACTGGCTCATTTTAAATTAAGTTCATGTACTACGGAGAACATGCCTTTGCTCCTCCTAGGAACTGTCTCCTACGTCAGATACCAACTTGGTTCGATCGTTGATGAATCTAATGGACTGCCTCATGGATGAATTTCAAAATGAAGCGAAACTTAAGACGGTTACGGACCGTGAATTGTTTTCTTGGCTTGAGGTGGGCAGGATCTTGTTAATGCATTGAACCGGAGATTTGGTTTGAGTTAACCTCCATGGATCTTTATCAAATTAGAGTTTTGGTGCAAACCTGACGCATTACAATTGATGGGCTGGTCTATTCCATTAACATACTTAGATCACTTAGGGGGGCATTGCAGTGGCTTGTAGTCAATGGACAAGGGGGGCTAGGCTAGTCCCCTAAATCTCCCCCTGGCACCTCCTTCCCCAAAACCCAGGAAGCTTCTGCATGGCTTAGGGCGAGAGATGTGATTCTCTGACTGGTCCAAGAACCCTCTCACCACCTTCCCAAAGCCCTCCCCGCTTTGGGAGGTGTCACCAAACCATGGTAACTTGGTTCTTTTGAAATCTGGAGAAACAGGTGATATCCCGTATGCTATAGGACTTTCAATAAGACACGTCAGAGACCAGATCTGGGTTTACACACCTTTCATGTGTTTTATTTCATATTGTCATGTATACATTAATACATTGGTACCAAGAGGTTCAAACACTCACACATTCATCCATACCCACAAGGCCCTTCACTTAGGTTGATCACGCCTCACGCAAGAGCTGTGGGTGTCGAGCTGTAGCGCTAGTCCCGGCACACTGAGGGCATGCAGAGAGTCCTGGTTTCCTGTAACTTCACTTCTCGCAGTGAGGGTACCAGCAGAAGACCCTCATAGGAGGATCTCAGTGTCAGAACGATGGGAGAAGAGATGCTCCTTCAGGTATACTGGGCTGAGGCTGTTTTCAGCCCTGCATTTCAGTATTAAAATTATCATTTTAGGCTGTGAATCTTTGCCCCCTTGCATATAGTAATAAGCCCCATTGGAGCCATGGAGTAGGCCCCAATGGACACAGTGGGCCTTACTTCTGAGTAAACGTGTAGGGTTTCATTGTTCCCTTCTCCCTTTCCTTTTGCGCTAGAGCATTTTTGTGTTTTCTCTCACCTGGTCTGTTGGAGCCAGCTGTAAGGAGAGCGACCGGCTGAAATTTGACAAGATAGTTCGTGAATTGCTTGAAGGGCCAATGAGCGACCAAACGAGAGAGAAATATAAATTGCTGAGTGGTCTTGAGCACATGCGCGCAAAAATACTGACTGTCCCCTACCCAGAAGATGGAACAATTTATGAGTACCGCTTTGTCAAAGAAGTGAGTGTGTTTGTTTTCAGTAGAGGTTTTTCCTGGAGTTTAATTGGTAAATTCATTTCCAGTATCACCTCTACGTTAGATCAGTATTCTTGGTTGAATTATGGAACACTCCTTTCAGAAAGTAGTTAAATGATGGCTGCCATTTTTCAGTCCACCCCAATATGACAAAAAGCAGAGTAAATGCCCGGTGTGGTGTAGTGGTTAAGAGCGGTGGACTCGTAATCTGGGGAACCGGGTTCACATCTCCGCTCCTCCTTATGCAGCTGCTGGGTGACCTTGGGCTAGTCACACTTCTCTGAAGTCTCTCAGCCCCACGCACCTCACAGAGTGTTTGTTGTGGGGGAGGAAGGGAAAGGAGAATGTTAGCCGCTTTGAGACTCCTTCGGGTAGTGATAAAGCGGGATATCAAATCCAAACTCTTCTTCCTCTTTCTTATTTATATTCAGAACAATGTGTGGATCTTTAATGATGGGCCTGGTTTAGCTTTCCGTGATAGATTGATCTGTAATCCAATCTCGAGATGTACATACTTCCACTGAAGCTAGCTATCAGTTTGGGAGGGAAGAGGGCCTAAATCTTTCTCTTCCTGCCGCAGCCACTCAAGGAAAGAGTGGCAGAAATTCAGGTGGCTGATGGGTGATCAGCCCTGACCATGTGTGGTCCTGAGTTCTTGATTCAGAGATGCAGAAGCACACAGTTGAGCACAAAGCAGTTCCTAATACAGCAAGGGATGTGGCACGATCTCACTAGCGCAGGGTGAAATGTGTCCATGAGATCTTTCTCCTGTTCTTTCTGATTGTGTTATGTTTTGAAACAGGGCGCAGGAAGGTGGGAGCCTTGGGTGGAGGCACTCGAGACGGCTCCGCCTATACCGAAAGACATGCTGTTCAACGAAATAATTGTTCCCACTCTGGACACCATCCGATACTTTTCATTAATGGAAATGCTGACAACACATCAAAAGCCGTTCATATTTGTCGGGCCAACAGGAACTGGCAAGAGCGTATATCATAGTAAGTATGCCTTGAAATGTACGTTGCCCTTTTTGTCTCTGCAAGGAGAATCTCCACTGTTTGGGAATTAATGAAATGGGCTGCTCTTGGAAAACTCGATCCTGTGCTTCTTACAACCAAAAATTATCCTTGTTCTCGAGATTCGGCATGGTTTTCACTCATTTGCTCTAATCTTAGCAGAGTAAGGAGACAATGTCAGTGGTAGCTGCAGAAGACGTTTTGAGCAGGCATCCTAACTGTTCCATTCCTCAGCTTTGAGGCTTATTCCTTTACTTAGAGCTCAAAAATTATGGGTGCACAAAAATGAAGGGGAGCCAGACGTAGAGGATCTGCCTTGCTCACAGCAGATCCCAGGGGCATTCCCTGGCATCTCCAAGTAGGACTGGGAGAAAACAGTGCCTGAAATCCACGGAGAACCACTGCTGGTCAATGTAAACAATTCTGAGAAAGATGCCCCAATGGTCTGACTCTGTGCACAGCAGCTTCCTGTGGTAATGATCTCAGGCAGGCAAGCAAGCCTCGATAAGAATTAACGAATCTCTGACAGTTTTATGATACTTTTATTTACAAAACACATCCAGAGTGCAGCTTCTAGACTGCTCTCATTGAAGGAGTTGGTCAGTCTGAATCTCCACTCCTCTCACAGAAGGAAGGATGCCAGATTCCTGCCCTTCCCCTCTTGCCCTTCCGTTGCACTCTGACCTTGTCCAGTCTCCGAGAACGGGGGCTGAGAGGGTTAGACTTCCCCTTCCCCACTTCCACTAGACATGCTCTCCATCCGCCTCTCTGCTGGTTGTCTAGCAACCCTCTGACTGCCTCCTAACTCTCCCCCTTCTTGAGAGCTAGCCGTGTCTGTGACTTCTTTGTGAAGGGGAGGTCAAGCTCCCCCTTCCTGGCTCTGTCAGCCAGCTTTCATCTGCAGAGTCGGCCTCTCTCCCACTTGTCTCAGTTTCTGAGTCTGACTCTTCCCTTGCGCTCAGTTGAGCCACGTCCCTGACACCTGTGTCCCTATGAAAAATAAAATGGCCCAAAGACTTGCAGTCTAATCAGAGGCAAGACACATTAGGGAGGAAAGAGGAGGAAACAAACCGGGGTGAAAATATGTGCCTTAAGGAGGAGTCTGGTGGACAAGGAATGGTGGTGATGAGAAGCTGCAAGGGAAAGGAGACTTGGGTTGTTGTGAAGAGTGGGAATAACCTTAGGTTTAACTTGGAGCTATCAAAATGCATGTTCGGTTTGCTCCTTACTTTGGATCTGATCAAAATTCCTTTGCCCGAATGTCAAAAGAGGTCTCTTCACGGTATTATGAGTAACATATATTAGCACATATGTTAAATGGTTGTTTTGGCATTCTATAAAGCCAGTCTGAGTTCCCCTCCATTACCCACATAAGTGACCAAACTTATGAACTCCTTATTTAGAGGAACAATTGATATAATCTCAGTCAAAAAGCCTATAAAAAACCCTCAGTGTTTGTCTTCCTGAAAGTTATTTATCTTTGTGTGCCTGCCTTCCCAGTAAATGAATTTTTTATTAATGCAATTAATTCTTGCATTAATGTTATGCATAATTAGATTTGCTCTTCGGCGAAAAGTAGCAAGTGGCCTCCTACAGTCATTTTGCTGATTCTGATACTTAGAAATTTATTCTGGTTAACACGGAGTAACTAAACTGGAAAATTGTTTTTGCAATAAAGGGCTGTAATTGGCTTTTATTTAATTACTCTTTAATGCGACTTTGATTTATTGCACTGATAAAATATTAGTAACATGGGACCCAAAGTTAAGAGAAGGCACCAAAGCAATGCTGATGTGTTTAGCCGGAGAATGATCTCTCTCTGTCTGTCTGTCTGTGTGTGTGTGTGTGTGTGTGTGATATAGAAAAATGGGTGAAAGTGTACTAAATGCTTAAGCCAGGTCTTGAGAAGTCCACCTCTTATGTCTGGATTCTGTTCAGGGTTAGCACACCAGTTCCACCCGGTAGTTAGAAACAGTCCAAGCTTGGCCAAAGGGCCTGGAACATGACTTAGCCACCCTCCCTTTCTCTAAGAAATGTGTGTACATGCACTGGCAGGTGTGGTGTAGTGGTTAAGAGCGGTAGACTCGTAATCTGGTGAACCGGGTTCGCTTTCAGGCCAAGGGAGCCGGCATTTGTCCACAGACAGTTATCTGGGGCATGTGGCCAGCATGACTAAACTGCTTCTGGCGCAACAGGACACTATGATGAGTGCCAGAGTGCACGGAAACGCCGTTTACCTTCCCGCCGCAGTGGTACCTATTTATCTACTTGTGCTGGTGTGCTTTCAGACTGCTAGGTTGGCAGGAGCTGGGACAAAGCAACGGGAGCTCAAACTGCTAGGTTGGCAGGAGCTGGGACAAAGCAACGGGAGCTCACCCCGTTGCGGGGATTCGAACTGCCGACCTTCCGATTGGCAAGCCCGAGAGGCTCAGTGGTTTAGACCACAGTGCCACCCGTGTCCCTACTATATGGTATAGCATGGTGAGCCAAGCATGGTAAAGTGCTCGTGGATCTCTCTGCAAACATGCATCTTTATAAAGTTTAGTTTTAAGACCAGAAGAACTGTATCATAGCAGATATGTTCATGATGTACCAGCATCGCTTAAAGTTTATGTAGATAGTGTGTTTATCCTTGTCTTCTGCCACGAGGCAATAAAATGACATTCTCTTTTCTGGCGATGCGTAACTTGCCACTCTACCCCTGAGGTCTCATAGGCTCCTTCAGTGATGGCTTGGTTTGCACACCTAGGAATGTACTTCTTTTTTGAGAAACAGAAAATCTCCTCCAGTGCTCTTGAAATGGCATAACAACATTTTAAAAAGTGGAATTTATGGTACAGGCAAAATGCTATGTTATTTCCCCTGCCCTATCTTGAGAAGTTTGCTGGGGGTGGAATGGGCCTTGGCTAGCTCAGGCATTTGGTAGTTTAACTTCCCCATTCATTTTGGTACGGGGAGCATCAGTGATGTATCGCCTCATATTCTTTAAAACCATAGGTCCTAAAATTTTGAATCACCCTGGTTTATTTCTGCAGGAACCTCATTAAGGCGCTGTGAATGTTAACGGCCGTGGATTCATTATTGTCTCATCATTTTATAAGCAGAATGGCTCACGAGCTTGACGTGGAAAAGCTTACTGCATTTAGATGACTGGCAATAAATACAAGGGTGTGTGTGTGCCTTTTTGCTAGTAGGCTATATAAGCTGTCAGATGTATATGCTCATGTGACCCATTCTCTCTCTCTCTCTCTCTCTCTCTTTCCCTCCATTTCAACTATTTTTATAGGATTTTCTCTTAAACCGCTTACATAAGGATATCTACAAACCATTGCTCATTAACTTCTCAGCGCAGACTACAGCAGCTCAGACTCAGAACATCATTATGTCAAAGCTGGATAAAAGGAGAAAAGGAGTCTTTGGTCCCCCTCTTGGAAAGAGAATGGTAACTTTTTAAAAAAAGCAAAACAAGACTACAGACTTGTCATAACGCTCATATCATATTTTTTTGCACCTAGCTACAGATACCCAAGTACAAAAACGAGCACATAATGTATCGGTCAGTGAGGTCAGAAGTGTTTGTATACAACAGGCATGTCCAAAGTCCGTTTCAGGGGCCTAATCTGGCCCACCGGTCAATTAAAATTGGCCCCCGTGGCAGTATATGTCCTGGGGTAAAATCCTTAAAAAAGCTCAACTTTGGGGTTAAATTCTTTAAAAAGCTTTCAGCAACTTTGGTTGGCCCTCACGCATGTTCACTTCATCAAATCTGGCCCTCTTTGAAAAATGTTTGGGCACCCCTGGCAGCAACAACAGTCATGACATTTATATCTCACTTTCCCTCAAAAGAGCTCCAGGTGACACGCTTGGTTCTCCTCATTTAATCGCTACAAAAACCCTGTGATGTAGCCTTGAGAGACAGCGACTGGGCCAAGAGAGGCCAAGAGAGGCCAGGGAGCTTCATAGCCAAATGGGGATTTGAACCCTAGTTCAAGACCAGCACTCTTGACCACTGCAGCCACACTGACTTACACCATTTTCTCTTTAAAACACAACAAAGTGGTATCTGGGTTCTCAAACTTAATCCGTTTCCAAAACCAAAGCATTCCAAAACCAAGGCGCGCTTTCCCATAGAAAGTAATGCAAAATGGATTACCGGTAATCCGTTCCAGACTTTAAAAAGCAACCCCTAAAAGAGTAATTTAACATGAATTTTACTATCTAACGAGATCATTGATCCATAAAATGAAAGCCATAAACAATGTGCCGCAGTCACACAGTCAATCAATTGGTAGCTGAACTGGGTTCCACACAGTCACAAAAACAAAACGAAAAAGAGCCACAAAAACGCAAAATAAATAGCAAAAATAGACAGACCTCAGCGTAACACTCAAAATGGAAGTGTGGCACTCAAATCGGAAGCGTAACACTCAAAACGGAGCATGTTGGGCTTCCGAAAAAGAGTTTGCAAACCGGAACACTTATTTCTGGGTTTGCAGTGTTTGAGTTCCAAGTTGTTTGAGTACCAAGGCGTTTGAGAACCAAGGTACCACTGTGCCTGAAGCTTTTCTCAGTAAGCCATCCCTGCTTATGTTTATGGGGAAAGCACAAATTTTCATATGCACACATCCTTCAGAGCTACGGTAGTATTCATGCATTGATTTTTTTATTTAGGCATGTATATTATGAGTGCAAAAGGTGATGTGAGGAACCATCCATGCAAATAGGGTTACTTTCAATCCCCACTGAGTTCAAAGGAGTGCAGACATGGTCCGTACATTCAGCCAGAATTGTGGGGTAGAGTCCTAAGGAAGTAATG
Source organism: Lacerta agilis (assembly GCF_009819535.1). Classification (NCBI taxonomy): domain Eukaryota; kingdom Metazoa; phylum Chordata; class Lepidosauria; order Squamata; family Lacertidae; genus Lacerta; species Lacerta agilis. The sequence continues at coordinate 118,674,230 of NC_046312.1, forward strand.
TCCTGAGGTGCTATAATTAATTATACCTGTTGAGGATGAAGAATGATGTTTGTGTGTGTCATGTATTTTAATGGAGTTAACAAAAGAAAGAAAACAACAGGAACAACAACAAAGAGTTGGATGATCTAGAACAGGCACGTCCAACAGGTAGATCGTGATCTACTGGTAGATCACTGGACGTCTGTGGTAGATCACTGATATAGATCACTGGCTCCCTCCAAAGAAGCTCAACAACTTTGGTTCCCCTAAAAAAAAGCTCACGATTTTAGCCCTGTTCTCCTCCTCCCTAAAAAAAGCTCAACAACTTACACCTGAACCTCCCAAAAGGGGGTAGATCACTGCCAGTTTTTAACTCTGTAAGTAGATCGCAGTCTCTTGGGAGTTGGCCACCCCTGATCTAGAACCTTTAGGGATATAGATATATATTGGGGGACATTATAACAATGGCATTCCCCTCTCCTGCAGCCTGTAATGGTGTTCTGGGGTGGGGAGCCTCTAACCCATGGACCTAACTGGGTCTACTAAGCCTCCCCAGTTGGCTTGCGGCATGGTTTGGCTGAAACCACAGCTGCATGTCTGTCACATGATGATTTCAGATGCTAGGCAGCACTGATGTTAGAACAGGCATAGGCAAACTCAGCCCTCCAGATGTTTTGAGACTACATTTCCCATCACCCCTGACCACTGGTCCTGTTAGCTAGGGATGATGGGAGTTGTAGTCCCAAAACATCTGGAGGGCCGAGTTTGCCTATGCTTGTGTTAGAACCTGCAAGCAGAGGTTGTGAGATGTGTTGCTCAACACTATCCCATTTGTTTGCTTCATGGCAATTTCTTCCAAGCCGTGCCTGGGAAGGAAGAATCACCTGATGTCAGGTGATTGACAGGTGGGCAATCCTGCTGCCCCTGTCGAAGTAGCGGGGTGGGGAGCTTGCTGGATCCAGTTCCCCACCCCAGTGTACTCCATTTTACCAACTCAGGATTGTAGTAAGGTTATTGAAATGAGAAGCTTAACTTATTGTACTTCAAATTTTCCCTCAGAGAACCTAACTTAACAGGTAATTGAGAGCAGGTAATTAAAAATGAGTTTGGCCAAACTGCGGGAGGCAGTGGAGGATAGGGGTGTCTGGCGTGCTCTGGTCCATGGGGTCACGAAGAGTTGGACACGACTGAACGACTGAACAGCAACAACAAATTAAAAATATGTTGTGAACCACCCTGAGATCTGTGGATGAAGGGCAGCATGCAGATTAAACAAACCAACAAATCTTTGCCCATCCTTAGAGTTTAAAGCTGCAATCCTATTATGCCCCATTACCTGGGGAAAGACCCATGATACATCTGGCAGCATCTGCTGGCCAAGGACATTGAAATAATAATAATAATAATAATAATAATAATAATTTATACCCCACCTATCTGGCTGGGTTTCCCCAGCCACTCTGGGTGGCTTCCAATAGAATATTAAAAACACGATAAAACATCAGACATTAAAAACTTCCCTAAGCAGTGTCAATCAGCAGTTTCAACTTAGCAAACCTACCTCCAGTAGCATGCAAAGAAACAACAGTGCAGGGAACTCAAACTCATACCCCCATGAGTATGTCTTGCAAGCTGAGAGCAGCTCCTGGACAGCTGCCTTGACAGTAATGTGGCTTAACAAAGTACAATGAGAATGAAAACGGCACAATCAAGATAATTGTTTTTCAAAGTGGGAGGAAAGGAGTGTGGAGTCAGACTTGAAATTCAGCTGTTTCTTGGTCATATAGACAGAACTGGCAGGTAGAAATCTGAAGCCTCTTCCCTCTTTTCTTAAGAGAGGAGAAAGAGAGGAGGGGGTCGGATGGGATTACTTAGTGGTAAGAAAACTCACCCAGGATATGCTGTGAATAGGGATTGGGGGGGGGGGATTCCAGTTTGCATTTAAGGACGAATCTTCCTGATTCACACTTCCCAAAATCCAAGCAATGTATGCCCAAATGCACACACTAGGTTAGAATGTGCATAAAATGCGTATGCTAGTGAAAATAAAATAAACAAAATGTATTATATTAGGGGAAAGTGCTTTGCAAAAATGTGCATACAGTGGTACCTCCAGTTACGAACAGGATCTATTCTGGAGGCCTGGCCGCATCCTGAAAACTTCGTAACCGGAGGCGCCCTTCTGCGCATACGCGTGGAGCAAAGAGCGCTTCTGGCATGCATGCGCAACGAAACCCAGAAGTATACACTTCTGGGGGGGTGCCGTGTTCGCAAACTGAGGATTACGTTACCCGAAGGTAACGTAACCCGAGGGTCCACTGTATTAGGCAAAACTGTATATAGAAATTTGCATTAAAATGCTTTTGAATTTTCACAAGGACCTATTTTTCAGTTGCAGACTGGTGTGGAAATATGGAGAACTGAATGCAAAATTGTAAATATGAGGATCTGAAATTGACAGATTAGTCCATCTCTAGCTCAGAAGCACATTTTTACAAACAAATAAATAAATAAATGAAATAAGTTCACTCTCTGTGTGCATAGCCATATGTGCAATGTACAGAATAAGCGTTGAAAAATAGTTTTTTATTTACAGGTTGTATTTGTGGATGATGTCAACATGCCAGCCAGAGAAGTTTATGGGGCTCAGCCTCCTGTAGAGTTACTTCGCCAGTGGTTAGATCACTGGAACTGGTATGACCTGAAGGACTGCTCTATGATTAAACTGGTGGATATTCAGATCATGTGTGCGATGGGGCCACCAGGTAAGACCTTTTGAATTTATTTTGAAAGCTTTTCTCGTTTTTCTTTTGGTGCTTTTGGAACACAGTTCTTTTTTTAAAATAGTTTTTTTATTTATACTTTTCAAATTTATACATTTCATTAGATTTGCAATCAATTTAACATTTCAGAATTTGAAATTTGACTTCCTTCCCCCTCTTTCTGCGGTTCCTTATATTTAATTTTAAATATCTTCTGCATATCCAGATTCATTTAATTATCTACTTTAAATACATACTCTTATGAAACTGCAAGTTATTACAATAATCCTTCTAATGTTTTTATCTGTTTACAATTTATCTGCAAATATTCAATAAACCATTTCCATTTTTTTCCCCAAAACGTTTGTTAATTTGATTTCTTATTCTTCCAGTAAGTTTCGCCATTTCTGCATATTCCACAAGTTTTTGTTCCCATTCATCCTTTACTGGGACTTATTCTTCTTTCCATTTTTGGGCGAGTAACATTCTTGCTGCTGTAGTAGCATACATAAATGAATTTACAGTGGTGCCCCGCTAGACGAATGCCTCGCTAGACGAAAAACTCGCTAGACGAACGGCATTCGTCTAGCGGAAGTTGCCCCGCAAGACGAAAAAGTCTATGGGGCTGCTTTGCAAGACGAATAATTCGCTCTACGAAAAAACTCGTAGAACGAATTATTTTCGTCTAGCGGGGCACCACTGTATATACAATTTAGGTAGTTGTGTCCCTATAATTAAAGCTTCCTGTTTTTCCCCCCCAGGTTGTACGATTTTGGGTTACTTCCGGGTTTTGGTGCTCGCGCATGCGCAGAACTGCTAAATTGCGTTTTGCGCATGCACAGAAGTGCCGAATTGCATCGTGCGTGTGCACAGATGCAGCAGCGTTGCAAACGCTGCAGGTTGCGAATGCGCCTCCCGCACGGATCACGTTTGCAACCCGAGTGTCCACTGTATAGGAATGCAGTTCTGAACGCAGAGGGTGCTAGTGTCTTCACTGATCAAGTGTGTTTGCAGACAAATGAGGAGGTGACTTCCTTTTTTTATAGTAGCGTTGACAAAAGGCCCTTGACACATCCCAAATGAAAGAACTGGGCAAGCTCTTCCCAGTCCTTCTGACTAATATTGAATGTCACCCGGGTTTGCCTTTCAAGCAATTTTGGACCACAGGGTTTGAGTAAATCTAAACACGTGGATTTGCTGCCATCAGATCAAGAATGGTCCCCACTTCAATTCAGATGGAAATTCCCAGGTGTCAGAAAAGGTTATTTATGTATGCTACTACTGCGCCCCGTGTTTTGTTACCCCCAAGATGGGAAACGAGCGAGGTCCCAACCAAAGAAGAATGGCAACTTAAACTGATGGAATATGTGCAGCTTGCGGACCTAACTTATAGAATAAGAGAACAAGAAGGACATCTGTTAAAAGAAGATCGGAATTTTTTAATTGAATATATGGGGGGGGGGTTGTGTGCACTTGAAAACGTTGGCAGCGTTAAGATAAATTCAACAGTGTAAATAAGTTTTGATGGAAGTAATAATGGAATACTGAATGGTTAAGTTTATATAAAATATGCAGGGATTTATGCTATGCAGAATGAACCATGGAAAGAGAATAAGGGAAGTCGTTGATATTTTAAAGTTGTCTAAATGAGTATTCTAAATTGTAAAACTAAATTAAAATATCTATCTATCTATCTATCTGTATCTATATCTATATCTATATCTATATCTATATATAAAAGAATGGTCCCCACTTCGCTTTTTCTGTTACAAACAGACCCCACACCCTTGTTTCCATTTGATTGATGCAAATGCAGAATTATGCTTTTGGATTTCGCTCCATCTCATCTGCTACTTACAACCAATCTGATGTATTAGCATGACTTTATCTACCAGCTGTGCCATTGTAAATAGTAGAAGACATCTGTAGTACTTGTTTATTCTTGCAGCGGGTCTTGGGAGAGGGCTTCTGCGCCTTTAACATTGTCACCCAGTCTACCGAAGGCTTCTGACGCTCTCCCTAAAGGTAAAGGTAAAAGGACCCCTGACTGTTAGGTCCAGTCGCGGACGACTCTGGGGTCGCACGCTCATTTTGCACTTTAGGCTGAGGGAGCCTAGGGTCATGTGGCCAGCATGACTAAGGCACTTCTGATGAATCAGAGCAGCGCACGGAAACGCCATTTACCTTCCCGCCGGAGCGGTACTTATTTATCTACTTGCACTTTGACATGCTTTCGAACTGCTAGGTTGGCAGGAGTAGGGACCAAGCAACGGGAGCTCACCCCGTCACGGGGATTCGAACCGCTGGCCTTCTGATCGGCAAGCCCTAGGCTCAGTGGTTTAGACCACAGCACCACCCGCATCCCTCGATGCTCTCCCTACTTGCAAATAAAATGGATTTTGCCACTACTGTATAGAGAATACATATCTGGGTCATAGAGTTTGTCCTTGATGAAAACCTGCTTTTCACTTACTGTAATGGTTAGCAGAAGCTGATCCAACTGGGCTACTAGAAGCATTTCCATTATTGAATTTGCAGTTCATTGTATTTCCTTTTTATTATCATGATTGTGCTTTCTATTTGCAGGTGGAGGTCGAAACCCAATTACTCCTCGGTATTTGCGACATTTTAATACAGTTACCATCAATGAGTTTGATGATGCGTCAATGTATACAATTTTCTCCAGAATAGTTGATTGGCACCTCAATATATGGTAAGTGAAGTTGAAATATTATGGATTACTAAGCATACAATGCAAATATGGATATTGATGGTCTGCTAAGAACCTCTTTGTATGACCTTATTTTTCAGATATATCAAACACTTTTGCCTTTTGCTCGTTTAGTAAGTGTTCCTTTAGTAAGGTAAATCCCATGGAACAATGAAACCATTTTGGATTCTCATACACATGCTTTAATATATGTTCAATGTTTACATATTTGTTTAATTTATTATTTGACTTACCTCAAAATCAAAAGGGGAAAAAAGTGCTCCTTTGTCTCCACCATTAAAAGGTAAAGATAAAGGGACCCCTGACAGTTAAGTCCAGTCGCGGACGACTCTGAGATTGAGGCGCTCATCTCGCTTTACAGGCTGAGGGAGCCAGCGTTTGTCCGCTCCACAGAGTTTTTCCACGTCATTTGGCCAGCATGCCGTTTACCCAGTGGTGGAACTTCATGCTCCGGCACCGGGGGGTGGAGAGCAGGCAGGGGCAGGGCTGGTGTGTGTCCCAGGGGCCACACACGATGCCTGTGGGGGCGTGGCACCCAGCGCGGGCAGGGGGGCAGCCACAATGGCACCCTGCCAGGATTGTGCTTCTGGGGACGGTGTGCTCCCCCCCGCACTCCTCTTCCTCCGCCAGTGTGTTTACCTTCCCGCCGGAGTGGTACCTATTAATCTACTTGTACTTTTTGGCGTGCTTTTGAACTGCTAGGTTGGCAGGAGCTGGGACCGAGCAACGGGAGCTCATCCCGTCGTGGGGATTCGAACCGCCGACCTTCCGATTGGCAAGCCCAAGGCTCAGTGGTTTACATCACAGTGCCACCCGCGTCCCTATAGGGACGCCTCAACCATTATCTCCCGACAGTTAGTGGTAGGAGCAGGACTTCCTCTCCCTTCTTAATAATTCCTTAATGGCTCCTGGTGATTCCCACTGGCAAACAGCTTCACTACTGCTTATATCTTTAGAAACCTCCGACGTATATTTACGGCTGTTATAGCCATCCTTGATTGGCAGCCCAAGGAGTTTAGCAAGTGCAGGAAAGTGCATTAAAGTTTATGTTCGGTAGCATTGTACAAGTCATTTTATTTCTTGCGTTTTACATTTAAACCAACAGTTATAGCTTCCCTCCGGAATGTGTTGAGCTGACAGCACAGATTGTAAACGGCACCATGACAGTATATAAAGAGGCTATGGAGAATCTGCTCCCAACTCCAACCAAATCACACTATTTGTTCAACTTGCGTGATTTCTCTCGGGTCATCCAAGGTGTTTGCCTGTCGAGACCCGAAACGACAGCATCTACAGGGACAATAAAACGCCTTTGGGTTCATGAGGTAAACTTTTTGTTGTCATCAGTCAATAACTGAAGGCTTTTGTCTTGACATGATGAAAAAGTATTTTCTCGTGAGGCAGTTAAATTATTTGATTTAGAACAGGCTTCCTCATCCTCGGCCCTCCAGATGTTTTTGGCTTACAACTCCCATGATCCCTAGCTAGCAGGACCAGTGGTCAGAGATGCTGGGAATTGTAGTCTCAAAACATCTGGAGGGCCGAGGTTGAGGAAGCCTGATTTAGAACATGGATGTTCTTTCAGTTACTTAGTATTAGAAATTTTGTTAAATCCATACATTGTTGCTCACCACAAGATACACAAAAGGCATAATGGAGTCAAAGGTAAAGGTAAGCAAGTCAACAGAGAGGTGGGGGCACCTAACTGTATTTTGAAGTGGGTGACATTGCTTTAAATAGTTACCGTATTTTTCGCTCCATTGGACGCACCGGACCATAGGGCGCACCTCATTTTTAGAGGAGGAAACAAGGGAAAAAATATTTTTCTGGTTTTCCTCCTCTAAAAGCCCTGGGTGTGTTTTTTTTGGTTTTTTTTAAGGATCAGCTAAAAGTTTTGCAGCTGTTTTTGCAAAGGCAAAAGGCCTTTTTTTAGGATCAGCTAAAGGTTTTGCAGCTTTTTTGCAAAGGGAAAAGCCCTGGTTTTTTTGTTTTTTGAGGATCAGCTAAAGGTTTTGCAGCTTTTTTGCAAAGGGAAAAGCCCTGGTTTTTTGTTTTTTTTAGGATCAGCTAAAGGTTTTGCAGCTTTTTTTGCAAAGGGGGAAAAGCAAAGCTCCTTTTGCAAAGGGGGAAAAGCAAAGAGGAAAAGCCCCATTTTTATGGGGTTTAACTCACATTTCTGAAAAAATCTTAAGGAAAGGGAGCCATTTCTACTGTTTGCAGACAGATAATCTAATCAGCCAGTCACATGTCCTGGGGAAACAAACAACCTCCCTCTGCAGCACATTCAACAAAGGAGGGTGTGGCTGAAAGGGAGCAGGGACTCTTATCTCTCTCCCGATCTCTTGCTGATCAGCTGCTGAGCGGGGTCCTTTCAACACTCCCCTTTCTCTTTGTAAAATAAAAAGCACAATCTGCTTTTGGCCCCTGGGCAATTCGGCTCCAGGGACCACCATTCGCTCCATAAGACGCACAGGTATTTCCCCTTACTTTTCAGGAGGAAAAAAGTGCGTCTTATGGAGCAAAAAATACGGTACCTACCTCAGCCCTTTAGGATGCATGGGGTGAAAATCTCAGTAGATAAACCTTTTTTTGGTATTTGATAAAACTTGTGTATCCATATTCCAGTATTGCTCTATTCCACCTTTGAGTGCAATACAAAGATTAATTTCTGGCTTTTTGCTAAATAAACGACAAGTGCATAAAGTATAAATGAAGAGTTTATTTACTGGTTTGAAGTTAACGGAACTTGCATTTCCCTTGTGGGGAACTTCTAAGGTGTAGATCTTAATTGTTGTCCCCATCCTGCCAACCAGTAAATGTTTTGTTGATAGAAAAACAATATTTTTTTTAACCATATGAAACATAGTACAGTCATACCTTGTGTTGCGTTAGGTTCATGTTGCGTTTTTTCAGCTTGCAAATGCAGCAAACCCAGAAGTGTATACTTCTGGATTTCACTGCACATGTGTGCGCAGAAGCTTTATGTTCTGCCTACACTCCTTTACAATATTAATTCTATATACATATTGTACCTGAGGGAATTCCCATTCCATTTTCATGTTTGCGACTGGAATTGCCACCGTTAGAACAACCGTTTTGCCATTTGTCGTGCAGGTCCTTCGGGTGTATTACGATCGCTTAGTAGATAAAGCGGATCGAGCCTGGCTCATCGGATGCATCCAAGAAGTAATTAAAAGCCAATTCGAAGAAGAGTTTGGCGATCTTTTCGAGAGACTGGACTTTGATGGCGATGGTATGGTGAGCGAAGATGATTTGCGAAGCCTGATGTTCTGCGATTTCCATGATCCTAAAAGGGATGATACGAACTACAGAGAGATCTTGGATGTGGACCATTTGAGGGTGGTTGTAGAGGGCCATTTGGACGAGTACAACCAAATGAGCAAGAAACCCATGCAGCTTGTCTTGTTCCGATTTGCCATAGAACATGTTTGCAGAATTTCCCGTATTCTAAAGCAACCTCGTAGCCACGCGCTTCTGGTTGGCGTTGGAGGAAGTGGGCGGCAGTCCCTGACCCGTTTGGCTGCATATATGTCAGACTACACACCTTTCCAGGTTGAAATATCAAAGAGTTATGGGAGTAATGAATGGCATGAGGACCTAAAAGTCATCCTAAGGAGATCTACCGAAGGAGAGATGCAAGGGGTTTTCCTGTTCACCGATACCCAGATAAAAAGGGAGTCGTTCTTGGAAGACATCAACAACTTGCTGAATGCCGGAGAGGTACCAAACCTCTTTGCGGTGGACGAGAAGCAGGAAATTTGTGAAAAGATGCGTCAGATAGACCGCCAGCGGGACAGAACGAAGCAGACGGACGGGAGCCCCATTGCCCTTTTCAACATGTTCATTGACCGCTGCCGAGACCAGTTGCATGTTGTCTTGGCCATGAGTCCCATTGGAGATGCATTCCGTAACCGTCTTAGAAAGTTTCCGGCGCTTGTTAACTGCTGCACTATTGATTGGTTTCAGGTAGGGGCCTTTTGGAATATGCACATTCTGCGATGCAAGCTTCGCATATACAGTACATAATGAGTAGCAGCATCTCTTTAACATTTATATTTAACTTGAAAATGTTAGAGCCTGGAATTCTGCTTCATGTGATAGTTTGCTATGTGCAGTAATTTTTGGATGGAGGAATATGCAAACCTATAGTCCCCTGGATGCATTCTGAACATAGGGATGTTGGAGATTTCCTATGGAAACAGAAATGGGAACCGAAATCTGGATGTTTGCTTATTTGCCCCCATATATGGAATGGGCATCATTCCAGCAACTATGATCAGAATTCACTGTTGTCATTGCTTTCGGCCTGCAAACAACACATAACTGTCCTCAACGCACACACAGACCACCCATTTACATTTCATTCTCTCTACATTGAAATGAATTTGTATTTGTAGAAATTGTACTGTCAAAACGGAAAGGGGTCAAACCATTGCAAGAAGTGTTGAAATTTTGGGAGGCCGGATAGTTACAATAGAATGGTCTCAGGGGTGTGGGGTGCACATTTTTATGTTTATTTATTTATTTTTATTAATTTGTCAAAAAAACCAAAAACAAAATGAATTGGGTGGAAGAGTGTATTGACAATGCAATTAACAAAAATTTTGTACATTGTGGAATTAATAATGTGAATTTTGTGGGTCATGGAATTTAGCTATAGCAGACAGTGCATGCGCGGAAGTGGTGTTGCGAGGCAATGTCCCTCCCTCCCCATGGGAAATAATGACATGTGAGACATAATATAGGTTTAATGGGCGGAAAGGCCACAACTTTATTGGTTACGGATGTTGAGCGGTATTGGTTTAGGCATTGGACCATAACCGACTATATCCGACCCCAACGCGTGTCTTGGAAGTCTGGGAAAGGTTAACCACCAGGAAGGAGCCCAGTGATGCGTATCTACTGGAACTCCCCCTGTGATTCCTGCTGTTTCCAGCTTAAAGGGAAGCAGGACACGCCCCCCGGCCCCCCGGCCGACCGGGTTGATCGGCCTTCGGGCGATGCGGCGGGAATCCTTCCAGTCGCACAGGGGCTGAGCTCTTAGCCCCTGTGTACGTGATCGGGTCGTGATTGCCCGCAATGCCACCTCCTGCGCATGCGCAGAAGTGGTCTTCTGGCTTTAGCTTGTGACTAATAGTTTTTGGGGTGTGTATATGCGTGTGTGATTTGGATTAGGGCCATGGTGCAAAAGCTGAGGGCTAGAAACCCCTCCCTCTGTGTCATGGTCCCCACCAAATCAGGCCCCTCCACAGTTGTTTCTGAGCAAGAAAAAGGTGCTTGGGGCTCCAGACACACAACATCGACATTAGTGTTGGATTGTCCCTTCGGTATATTTAGCTACTGATTAAATTGCTAGTCCCTGCCCTGGTATTCAAAATACTAGGCTTTGCCTAGTCTTGTCTAGTGCAGAACTGAGGAACCACTTTCTCTCTCTCTCTCTTGTATGTAATTTTTATTGAGTTTTCTGCTTTACAATTTTAAATACTCATTTTACATCCTTAAGTTACCAATGACTTCCCTTCTTCTCTTGCCTGGTTCATTTTGCATATCATAAATCCCTGCACATTTTACATAAACTAAACCATTAATACATCCATCAAAACTTGTTTACACTGTTGAATTTATCTTAATGGTGCCAGGGTTTTCAGGTGTATACAATTCCCCCCCCCCCCATATAGTCAATAAATAATTCCAGTTTTCTTTAAATGTACATTCTTCTTGTTATCTTATTCTATATGTTAAATCCACAAGCTGGACATATTCCATCAATTTAAGTTCCCTTTCTTCCTTAGTTGGGACCTTGCTCGTTTTCCATTTTTGGGCTAACAAAACACCGCAGCGGAAGCATTCTTTACGCAATATCTTGTTTCCACGATAAGAGTAAATTATTTGCTCCTCTTCCTTAAATTTAGTCGTGGCCTTCGGATGCGCTGCAAGCTGTTGCCACTCGCTCCCTAGAAGATATTGAAATGTCAGAGGAAACCCGAGATGGCTGCATCGATATGTGTCAAAAATTTCATACTACCACCATTAATTTGTCCGAATCATTCTTTAACGAACTCCAGAGACACAACTATGTAACACCTACTTCATACCTGGAGTTGATTTCCACATTCAAATCTCTGTTGGAAAAGAATAGGGCGTAAGTATTATTAATATAAAAATTTGATATGACAAATAGCCTTGCATTCCCTGCTCCCAGCCCCTGCCTGTACTTCCAGCTCCGTATAACAGATTGAGTATAGCATGTTCTCATTATTCCCTTCTTGGACATATAACATATAGCATCTCCACCCCCCTTCGTTCAGCCCAGACACTGAGGTCCAGCTCCGAGGGCCTTCTGGCAGTTCCCTCGCTGCGAGAAGCCAAGTTACAGGGAACCAGGCAGAGGGCCTTCTCAATGGTGGCACCCTCCCATCAGATGTCAAGGAAATAAACAACTATCTGACTTTTAGAAGACATCTGAAGGCAGCCCTGTTTAGGGAAGTTTTTAATGTTTGATGTTTTATCTTGGTTTTTAAAAATTCTGTTGGGAGCCACCCAGAGTAGCTGGGGAAACCCAGCCAGATGGACGGGGTATAAATAAAATTATTATTATTATTATTATTATTATTATTATTATTATTATTAGCATGTAGGGTGTCAGACCAGGTGTGCAATTTTTCTCACTTGGTCAAGGATTTCCTGTAGATGATCAGGCAAAGAAGCTTTTGTAATTAACAAACAAACAAACAAACCTAAGAGTTTTGACCCTTTTCTTTCTTCTCTTAAGGCAGGCATAGGCAAACGCAGCCCTCCAGATGTTTTGGGACTGCAACTCCCATCATCTCTAGCTAACAGGACCAGTGGTCAGGGAGGATGAGAATTGTAGTCTCAAAACATCTGGAGGTCCGAGTTTGCCTAAGGTGTTGATGCTTCCCAACTCTGTAGTTGATTACTGTGAGGGGAAATGGAATCAGAAGTGCATTCAGCAAAAGGGGCTGCTTTCTGAGTAACTTGACGACACTTGAAGGGATGTGTGTCGCCCGTGTGAACATCTCCCGAATTGCTTCCAGGCAGGTGATGAAAATGAAGAAAAGATACGAAGTTGGCTTGCAGAAGCTGGACTCGGCGGCAGCCCAGGTGGCCACGATGCAGGTGGAGCTGGAAGCCCTGCAGCCCCAGCTCAGGGTAGCCAGCAAGCAGGTGGACGAGATGATGCTCGTGATTGAGAAGGAGTCCCTGGAAGTTGCCAAAACGGAGAAAATAGTGAAAGCCGACGAAATCGTGGCCAACGAGCAAGCCATGGCTGCCAAAGCGATCAAAGATGAGTGCGATGCTGATTTGGCCGAAGCCTTGCCAATCTTGGAAAGTGCCCTGGCTGCTCTTGACACTTTGACTGCTCAGGTATGGCCTTCAGGATTATATAAGGATGTGTGTGGGGGTGTGTGTGTACACACAGTGATACCTTGGTTTAAGAAAAAGTCCTGTTTACGAACGATTCGGTTTACGAACTCTGCAGAACCGGAAGTAGTGTTCCAGTTAGCGAATTTTACCTCAGTCTACGAACGGAAGGCGAACGGTGGAAGGGCACCAACGGCGGGCAGGAGGCCTCATTAGGGAAAGTGCGCCTAGGTTTAAGAATGGTTTTGGTTTAAGAACGGACTTCCGGAATGGATTAAGTTCGTAAACTGAGGTGCCACTGTGTGTGTGTGTGTGTGTGTGTGTGTGTGTGTGTACAGAGAGAGAGATGTAGGGTTGCCATATTTTGAAGAGCAAAAAGGGGGACACATTTGCCAATTTCTACTTTTTTAAAAAATCATTCTTTTATTTATATTTTATACATTTACATTTTACACATTCTTTTTTAAATTTATTTTTTACGAAGTAATAATAATAATAATAAAATAAGAATAGAAATGTGCACCCCACCACGAGACCACTCCATTGTAACTATCCAACCTCCCAAATTTTCAACACCTCTTGCGATGGTTTGACCCCTTTCCGTTTTTACAAATTCTACAAACACCCTCCATATCTCCTCTAAATCTTTTCTCCTGCGTATTCCCCGCCTTACCTTAATAGCTTATGTTAATTTGTCATTAATAGCTATATCCCACACCTCTTTATACCATTCTTTCATTTTATATTCTGCTTGCCCCTTCCACTTCCTAGCTATAATAATTTGTGCAGCTGTCAATAAATTTGTGAGCAAGTCCTTCATAGCCTGTGAACCTTCCACCCCATCGTAAACTGATAACAATGCTACCTCTGGACTTTTGGTCAGCTTTAACCCAGTGATTTCTGTTATCTCCTTAAATGCCGCCAACTACTACTTTTAACTATGGATCGCTATGACGACGCTCATTTTACATACCCATGAAAAAGAGGACATGTCCTGGAAAAGGAGGACGTATGGCAACCCAGAGAGAGAGTGGGGGGAGACTCTGACTTCTTGGTTGTGTGTTCTGAATATATACAACGTTCTGAACACAGTCATACCTTTGGTTGTGAATGGGATCCATTTCAGAGCCCCGTTTGCAACATGAGCAGCGCGCAAGCTGAAGCGCCGTGTCTGCGCATGTGCAAAACGAGATTTGGCACTTCTGTGCATGTGTGAATCGCCGAACCCGGAAGTAACCTGTTCCGGTACTTCTGGGTTCAGCGCGTGCATAACCCGTGACGAACGCAACACGCAGCGTTCGTATCTAGAGGTATGACTGTATATGCAACATGTATACAACGGCATTTTAAGATTTGTTTTCAGATTGCTGAATCATATACCGGTAGCTAGGAGTTCTAGAAAGCAATACTGTAATGTATTTTGAAAATAATAAGATGCAGTCAGGGGTGCCAACTTGAGTAAAATATTGAAGGGGGGGGAGGTAAGCCCTGCCCCGTATAATTGACCCAAAGGGATCTCGGCCCCTAGGAGTTGGCTACTATGGCTGCAGTATCAGCTTTGGAAAAAAAAAGATATTTAAAGGAAGGAAAGGTACCGGTATGCTGTTGATTTGTCAGTCTAACTGTGACAGTTGCACATTTTGGAATCTATCTTAACGCAGTTAGAACGATACCAGATGCTGTCGGAAGAAGCCATGGGGAACAATTTGTGATTGTAGATATTCCCTTGTTTTGTAATGGCCATTGTGCCTCAGTCAAAATCGCTCAGATAGGCAACCCTGACACCAAACTCTATATATATTAAATAAAATAGAAACATCATCACCCCACCCCACCCCACCCATCTCCCTACCCCGCCCACCTCTTTCCCCGCTTTCTTCCTAATATCTCAACAAACGAAACTGATTTGTAAAAATGTTACATGGAAAAAATACGAGAGAGACATTGCACATACCTTTGTAAAGCAAGAAAATATTTAATAAAAAACAAACAAACAAACAAAGATAGGTTTTTGGTGTATATTAGAAAAAGTTTCCCTAAACTCCCTCCCCGCAACTGATCAAAATCCCATTTACCTTGTTAAATTCACTTGGGAATTAATTCTGCCTAGACATGGTTGGAATTCTCCTGTGTGTGAATGTAATGCAGGAAGTCCAAAATATGGGGGACACACACAGGCAGTCCTTGCTTATTATCCCATAACCAATGGAAAGCACCAATATCCTTTTTCATTGGGCTAAGATGAATGTCTTTAGGGGAGACTCTCTTGGAGGCATCATCTTTAGCTGAGGCAATTTGGGGGGGGGGCTTCTCGGTGGTGGTGCCCCAGGTTGTTGTTTTTTATTACAAAATATATACACATTACAAGACATATACGAGGAAGAAAAGAAAAAAGAAGAAGAGAAACATATACAAAAAAGAAGAAGGAAAGTTACATTAATTGACTTCCACCGTTGCACATCACTACTTATGTCCAAACTAAGATATATTTTTTATCTGTCATTCTTTCATTTCATTCTTTCATTCCCTAAACTTAACATTTGTGCAACATGTAGATGGTGGTGATGTAAGGAAGGAATGAGAATAAAAGCTGGGGAAGGGGGAATGTGGGATGTGAAATTGATGGCGCATTTGCTGCAAGATTTCTAATGCTAACAGATGGATGTGGATATATTGAGGTGAAATCTAGTAGAGTGCTTGAAACTATAGAGACAGAAGAACTATTATTTATTTTAAGGACATCACTGTTGTGAAGTCTATGAAGAGTCCTCCTGCTGGCGTGAAGCTTGTCATGGAAACAATTTGCATCTTGAAAGGCATCAAGGCAGATAAAATTCCAGATCCCACAGGTACAGGGAAAAAGATAGAAGATTTCTGGGGTCCTGCTAAGAAACTCCTGGGGGACATGAGGTTTTTGCAGTCGCTTCATGAGTACGACAAGGACAACATCCCTCCAGCGTACATGAGCATCATTAGAAAACAGTATATCACCAATCCTGAGTTTGTGCCGGAGAAGATTCGGAATGCTTCCACGGCCGCAGAAGGCCTATGCAAATGGGTCATTGCCATGGATTCCTACGATAAGTAAGTCTTTGTTTAAGAGCAGTCATTCAATTCAGCTTTGAGAGGTCGCCTTTCTGAGATTATCCCTCCCAAGGCGCCTTCCTCGCAGCATATTTAGTAACATAAAACCCAATAACGTGTCCCAAACCCATAAAACCATTTGAAGCATCTGCAAATATTACAGCAGCAGCAGTTAAAGCAATGTGTTTGTTGGTGGTGTTGGGAGGATATCAAAGCACGGCATAAAACGTTAAGATATGCAGCTCTAAAATATCAGTTACAGGCAGTTTGGAAGAACTTCAGGGCCCATATAAAAGTCATCACTGTAAGAGAGCTTTGCATGGCCTGTTTAAATATGAATGAAGGATTTTGTCTTGCTAGATATTTCTTTTTCTCACTCCTCCTTCACCAAGGCATAGAAAGTTTCAGAACAAATTGCCACCTTCTTCTTCTTCTTCTTCTTCTTCTTCTTCTTCTTCTTCTTCTTCTTCTTCTTCTTCTTCTTACAGTCGTACCTTGGTTTTCTAACAGCTTAGTTCTTGAACATTTTGGCTCCCGAATGCTGCAAACCTGGTAGTGAACTAACTTCACTAAGTGAAGTTCCGGTTTATGAACTACTTTTGTAAGCCGAATGTCCGACGGGGCTTCCACGGCTTCCGATTCACTTCCTGAAGCCAGTCGGAAGCTGTGGTTTGGTTTCTGAACGTTTTGGAAGTCGAACGGACTTCTGGAACGGATTCCGTTCCGACTTCCAAGGTATGACTGTATTATTATTATTATTATTATTATTATTATTATTAAAATAATAATAATAATAATAATAATAATAATAATAATAATAATAATAATAATAATAATAATAATAATAATCGTCATCATCATCTGTAGGCAGGACTGCATGCACTTCCCCTCCTGACTTGGTTGCATTCAGCAGTGCTTACAAGCTCCCCCCGAATCAGGAATACTGTGTGATTGGGCCTTCTCCACCAACCTCACACAGGAAGTCTGAGGGTCCCCCATTCAGAGCTGCCACACACACATGAAGACAAAGAAATAGTCTGAGCATCCACCCACTTTTGCCAAGTAGATGTGATCTACACTCCTGGCTCCAGGAATGCCAGCTGGCTGTCAGCGTTCTTTATGTGCAAACACTTAAGAAGAGAGAGATAGGGCAGCCTTACTTCCAAGCAAGCAGCAACAATATACTTTTGACGTTACTAAACAACATTACTAATTGGCTGATTGACACCCAATGCCCTTTTAAAATGTGTTAAGGACTAAGGGTGGTGGTTACTGGGTTGCTCATGTTTTCTATTTTTATTTTGAGTTTTTATTTTGTTGTTTTATGTTGTGAACCGCCCTGAGACCTGCGGATATATTAATAATAATATAGCTGTTGGACAGTGGAACAGACTGTCTCAGAAATTAGTTGGGATGCTCAAGGATTTTGTTCAATCAGCATCTTTTAGTACGCCAACCTGATAGACGCTTCCCAGGCTAACACGTAGATTACAACACAGTTACCTTTCTGTTTTTGCACTTCTCCATATTTTGTGATATAAAATGCATTAAATATTGTTTTAGGAAGCTTGAGTGCATACAAAGATCTGTGTTTTAGGGATAAGGAAGAACAAAAACTAATACCTCAAAAATTAGCATGCGTGTGGCTCTGTGTGTGTGTGTGGGGGGGAGTATTGATGCAGAAGTGGGGCATAAATTGTGTTCTGTTTGCATGTGGATGCGTAAAAACGGTCTCTGTGACATGTTACCATTTCATCAGAGTGGCCAAAGTCGTTGCCCCTAAGAAGATAAAGCTGGCCGCAGCTGAAGGGGAACTGAAGATTGCCATGGATGGTTTGAGAAAGAAACAAGCAGCCCTGAAGGACGTTCAGGACAAGCTCGCGAAACTTCAAAAGACACTGGAACAAAAGAAGCAGGAGAAAGCAGATCTAGAGAACCAGGTAAGTAACAAGGAGTCGGCTCATAGCTTCGTGTTATTTATTTAGGGTGTCTCTGTCCTGCCCTTCAGCAAGGCTGCCATGCAGCTGGCAATCAGATGCACCATTTAAAAATTCAGAAACTTTGATCCTGAGGAGCTCTGGCGGAAGACGATTTTCCTTTTGCCATCTCCTTCCTGGCAGCCTCCAGAATCAGTTGCGTCAAGAGACACTTTATTGAAGACTCCGCACTGGGATTATTTATTTAACTTGTACACCGCCCTATACACGGAGGTCTCAGGGCGGTTCACAACAAGACCACAACATATAAAATCAAACCAAAAGCAGTAACCCAATACCTCGCCCCCCCCCCCAGGCCACATTCTAAAAGGGTGTTGCATGTCAATATGATCAACCAAAGGCCTGGTTAAAAAGGAACGTTTTTGCCTGGCACCTAAAGGTGTATAATGAAGGCGCCAGGCTAACTTCCCTGGGGAGAGCATTCCGCAGATGGGAAGCCACTGCAGAGAAGGCCCCGTTCTCATGTTGCCACCCTCCGGACCTCTTGAGGAGGAGGCACATGAAGGAGGGCCTCAGAAGATGCACTCAGGGCCCAGGTAGGTTCACTGCCGAGAAGGCCCTCTGTCTGGTTCCCTGTAACCTTACTTTTTGCAGGGAGGGAACCAGCAGAAGGCCCTCGGAGCTGGACCTCAGTGTCCAGGCTGAACGTTGGCGGTGGACACGCTCCTTCAGGTATACTGGGCTGAGGCCGTTTATGGCTTTCAAGGTCAGCACCAACACTTTGAATTGTGCTCGGAAATGGAATAAAGGTGAAGAGAAAATGAACCCAAAGGAATCTCTCCTGTAGCGTGCAACTACGACTTCTTTGCGTGTTGGACTTTAGTCTGGCAGAGGTACAGCTTCTGCCTGTATGCCTGAATTTTTCCTACGAAATCTGGGGAGTTTAAAAGAAGAAACAAGGGAGAAGGAGGAGTCCCTGGGCACAGGTCTCTCTCCCAGATTCCTTTTCTTCCTCCCTTTCTCATTCGGCAAGAATGTTTGCAGCATAGGTTCACAGCCGGCAGACAACGTTGGTCCCTGTGTGAATTTGCAGCCCTGTGCTGCGTTTCCAAAATCTCCAATATCGGCAGACATATTTGAGAAGCCGATAGAAAATTCAGTCTGCGTTTAGCTCATGGCCCACATTCATATGAAAGTGACCTTCATAAGTCAGCACAATGCTTTCGTGAGCTATGCATTGCTTTTTCAGACGCTACTGTTTTCTGTATCGCATATAAATCCATTATCAATTTCACATTTCAGGTGGAAGGCAATAATTTATTTGAAGGAAAGAAGAATGGAAATGCCATAGACCTTGCTGAATTCAGCCATGACAATCTGTCACACACGTTTTCTCTCTCTCTCTCCCCTTTTTCCCCTTAAGGCATTGCAACTTCAAATCCAAAGGCCATTTAGTTTATTGAGAAATAATAATACAGCCTGGCAAAAATCGATGCATCTGTACTTGCTCTCAGAAGCATTAAAAACAAAATCTGTGGTAACAATAGCTGTAAAGTATTTTGCCTAAAGTTCATGTTTTGATTTTAAGGTTGACCTGTGCAGCAAAAAGCTGGACCGAGCAGAAAAATTACTTGGTGGCCTTGGAGGTGAGAAAACCCGCTGGAGCCAGACAGCTTTGGAACTGGGAAAGCAGTATATCAATTTGACAGGCGATATCCTCATCTCATCAGGCATTGTGGCTTATCTGGGAGCCTTCACATCCAGCTACCGACAGGTAAGGAATGAAGGAATAAATTACATTTTTGTGTGTGTGATTGAAATGTTTCTATACCAAATAAGCAGCTGTTTTACCCCAGCTGGCCAGACCTTTAACTGAGTCTAGAACTGAAGTGAAGAGATTAAAATAAAACTTGGTGTTTGCTGTCTGCCGTAAGAGAGGGAACACAGAGGAACACAACTCTGGCACTTCTTTTCAGAGCAGGGTCATAAGCAAAATGGATGGCTCCTCTTTGCTCTCGTAAGTGAATGAGACACTAATGAGACTTTCAGGTTTGGTTTCGACAGGTTAGAATAGATGAAGTCAGAGAATGGGGGAAATAATCGAGCAGAGGCTAGATACTTCTGTCCTTTTCTTTGATGGGGCTCCGACTTCATGCTAGTAGTTTAAATGGCCACGCTTCCTTGCGAGATAATTTTCACTTCTAGTTGGAAGTTAAAGTTTTCTTCCTTATATTCAGATATGTGCAGATTTAATGGATTATTTATTAATCAATTGATTGCCTGAAACACCCGTGATTAATTGACTAAGATTTCTTTTAACTGGGTGAGAGCTCTACTTTGAAGTAGCTCTCGGATTTCTGCATTGCCCCCGTAATAACTGGTGGCAAGCATACTGTTTAAAATTGTAAGGAGGAACACACCGACTTGCCCTTGCAGTCACCAAGGGCGAGAAGACTTTGGCAGTGAGCTCTAACGCTTTGCACTGCCATTAAGACTGGCATTGCTTCTCATGCAGATCTAGCAGCGGACGAAGGTGACTTTGGCTAACACTTGGCGCCCTTCCCTTGCAGAACCAAGCACGGGATTGGATATTGACACTGAAGGCAAGAGGCATCCCTTGTTCCGATGACTTTTCTCTAACGACAACTTTAGGAGACCCGGTTAAAATCAGAGCCTGGAACATTGCCGGGCTGCCTTCTGACACATTTTCCATTGACAATGGCATTATTATCTCGTAAGTAGCAGGTGTTTCAGACAGACATCATTAATCTCAATAGTTTGTTTTTTTTAAAGCTTTTTAAAAAATAGAATCTCAGCCACTGCTAGAAGGAATACAGTGGTACCTTGGATCTCAAACGCCTTGGTACTCAAACAACTTGGAACCCAAACACCGCAAACCTGGAAGTAAGTGTTCTGGTTTTTGAACTTTTTTTGGAAGCCGAACGTGCTCCTTTTTTTTGAGTGCCACACTTCTGTTTTGAATGTTACGCTGAGGTCTGTTTGTTTTTGCTATTTATTTTGCGTTTTTGTGGGTTTGTTTTGGTTTGGTTTTGTGACTGTGTGGAACCCAGTTCAGCTACTGATTGATTGTGTGACTGCAGTACATTGTTTATTGCTTTCGTTTTATGGAACAGTGGTCTCGTTAGATAGCAAAATCCATGTTAAATTGCTGCTTTAGGGGTTGTTTTTTAAAGTCTGGAACGGGTTAATCCATTTTGCATTACTTTCTATGGGAAAGCACGCCTTGGTTTTGGAATGCTTTGGTTTTGGAACGGACTTCCGGAACGGATTAAATTTGAGAACCAGGGTACCACTATACTGTAAGCCAGGGGTGCCAAGCGTTTTTTGGTTTGAGGGTCACATTGCCCCATGGCCAGACCTCAGAGGGCTGCATGCCCAAGTTTTGAGACAGGGGCATGAACAAAGTGTGAAAAGGAATTAATGTTGGTTCATTCAGATTTAACTTAAATTAATTAATTCACTCAAAATTAATTTATGGGCTCTTCATTTTGATAAGCGTACAAACCCTATTGAGAAAGGGTTAAGAATTTGCACTAAAAAGGTATCCACCCACTCACCCAAGTGACATGCAGGGGGTGCTTTCAATAGCTTTTTATTACAGCCAATTTAGTATTTGTAACATGATTAAGGGACAAAGTAAATGGCGCTCACCAACTGATGGGATCCGCTTGGCAGCAGAGGCTGAGAAACATTTTTTTTCATATATATTATAATTTTTTATTAGATTTTCCCAAAGTTTCACAAACGGACCTCAAATCAAATTATTACATTGTTTCATATATTGATTTCCCACTCCCACCTCCACAATTGTTTTTGTTCAAACCCTTTTCTACTATGTTATATATCAAACTCTTGCCTGGCACAAAAATCCCTCCAATACAATTACTTTATCATTTTTCATCCGCTGCTCCTATCTTGAATCCTGCCCACCATTTCATTTGACCATAATACTTTTTTTCAAATACACCCGCACCTTGGAAGTCGAACGGATTCCGTTCCGGAAGTCCGCCCGACTTCCAAAACGTTTGGAAACCAAAGCGAGGCTTCTGATAGGTTGCAGGAAGCTCCTGCAGCCAATCGGAAGCCCTGGCGGAACAGTCACTTCTGGGTTTGCGGTGTTCGGGAGCCAAAACGTTTGAGAGCTAAGTTGTTTGAAAACCAAAGTACGACTGTACTCCAAAAAAGGCCTCCATTCTTCTGTTAAAAAAAGGGGGGGGGCCTGAGAAACATTTCAGCTGCCACTTTCAGAAAGTTCAGGGCAGACATTCTAACTGCTGTTTTGCCCTGATTTATGCCCATCACTGGCCTTTCCCCACTCTTCCATGGAAGGTTTCCCCAATGTGAATGCGGCCTTCAGGCTGAAATATATTCCTGGTACGCAGGCTGAGACCCTACCTGCCCATGGCCTGTCTTGCCAGAGTGGTGCATGCTCTGGTTATCTCCCGCTTCGACTACTGCAATGCACTCTATGTGCGGCTACCTTTGAAGGTGACCCGGAAACTACAACTAATCCAGAATGCAGCAGCTAGACTGGTGACTGGGAGTGGCCGCCAAGACCATATAACAGTGGTTCTGAAAGACCTACTCCCAATATGTTTCTGAGCACAATTCAAAGTGTTGGTGCTGACCTTTAAAGCCCTAAACAGCTTTGGCCCTGTATACCTGAAGGAGCGCGTCCACTGCCATCGTTCAGCCTGGACACTGAGGTCCAGCTCCGAGGTCATTCTGGCCGTTCCCTCCCTGCAAGTGAAGTTACAGGGAACCAGGCAGAGGGCCTTCTCGGTAGTGGCACCTGCCATGTGGAACGCCCTCCATCAAATGTCAAGGAAATAAGCAACTATCTGACTTTTAGAAGACATCTGAAGGCAGCCCTGTTTAGGGAAATTTTAAATGACTGGTGTTTTAATGCATATTAAATATTTTGTTGGCTGGGGAAACCCAGCCAGATGGGCAGGGTATAAATAATAAATTATTATTATTATAATTTTTACTAACCCTTGCCCCGTCAAATTTAGTTATGCTGCTGTTGGGCACACAAGCCTACCGACTTGGTAAGGAGGCAGGATCATTTCCCTAAGGCATCTCTGTTTGGTTCATTTGTTTTTACTTCCCAGTAAACATGTATAAAGTAGATAAATAGGGACCGCTCTAGCGGGAAGGTAAAAAGGATGCAGGTGGCGCTGTGGGTTAAACCACGAAGTCTAGGGCTTGCTGATCAGAAGGTCCGCGGTTCGAATCCCTGCCGTGGGGTGAGCTCCCGTTGCTCGGTCCCAGCTCCTGGCCACCTAACAGTTCGAAAGCACATCAAAGTGCAAGTAGATAAATAGGCACCGCTCCAGCGGGAAGGTAAATGGTGTTTCCATGCGCTGCTCTGGTTCGCCAGAAGTGGCTTTGTCATGCTGGCCACATGACCCGGAAGCTGTCTGTGGACAAACGCCGGCTCCCTCGGCCGATAGAGCGAGATGAGCGCCGCAACCCCAGAGTCGGACACGACTGGACCTGATGGTCAGGGGTCCCTTTACCTTTACCTAAACATGCATAAGGGTTGCACTGCACAGAAGACAAGGCAAAAGCTCGTTTGTGAGGCTTTGTGCACTCCCATGTCTTTCTCTCCAGAAACGCGAGGAGATGGCCTCTCATGATCGATCCTCAGGGCCAAGCCAACAAGTGGGTGAAGCACATGGAAAAGGCAAACAGCTTGCACGTCATCAAACTCAGCGACGCGGAATTTGTGAGAACGCTAGAAAACTGTGTCCAGTTTGGCACACCCGGTAAGCTACCGAATCCTGAAAGCAGGGACTGCTAACAAACTTGGAGAGCGCAGGATGATTAATTGTAAAAGCAGAACCACATGGTTGCTTTTTATAGTTGATCGCGTTCTGGTTGCAATACCACCAGACCAGTGGAACTGTTATTGTACTTGAAAATTAATTTAGAATCCTTGTTTTTCGTTTTGTTCGGAGCATGTGACATTCCCCTTTATACTGTTTTGGTCTCGATCTGAATTGACGAGAAATATATGCTATCAAGCTACTGATTCAATTGCTAGTTCCTGGCCTGGTATTCAAAATACTATGCTTTGCCTAGTCTTCTCTAGTGCAGGACTGAGGAACCACTGTTGAATTTTTTCTTAATGCTGCCAGCGTTTTCAGCAGTACACAATTATTTCCCATATATTCAATAAACGTTTTCCGATCTTCTTTAAAATGTAAGTTCTTCTTGTTCTCTTATTCTATAGATTAAGTCTGCGAGTTGTACATATTCTGTCAACTTAAGTTTCCATTCTCCTTTAGTTGGGACCTCGCTCGTCTTCCATTTTTGGGCTAACGAAACACAGGCCGCTGTAGTAGCGTACATAAATAACCTTTATGCAGGAACCACTTTCAGCCCCAAGGGCCAGATTTGAATCCTGCCAGCCTTCCTGGAGGCCACATTCCAATGGTGGGTGGGGCAAAATAAATAAATCCATAACCATGCAAAGTCAAACAAAAGAACAAAGAAATTACAAACACATTATGGGAGCGGCAAATAGGTCCACAGCTAACGCACCTAACAACCAACCACAGGCATACACATCTACATACACATCCATCCATCCATTGCATTATTGCCTTCCTTCCTTCCTTCCTTCCTAATCATAAGATTTTAGCATTGGAAGGGACCACGAGGGTCATCCAGCTCAACTCCCTGCAATGCAGGAATCTTTTGCCCAACATGGGTCTTGAACCTACAACGCTAAGATTATGAGTCTCATGCTCTACCGACTGAGCTATCCCAGGCTTCAGCCAGAACATTATTTCCTCTCCGCCTTTTGTTGCTGCTCCTAGCAAATTGTAAGTCAGCGAGTTAATGGCTTATTAACCGAATCTTTTTTTTTTCTGGTTGTAACCGAAGTGCTGCTGGAAAACGTTGCTGAAGAGCTGGACCCTATTCTTGAGCCACTTCTGCTGAAGCAGACGTTCAAGCAGGCTGGCAGCATCTGTATCCGTTTGGGCGATTCCACCATTGAATATGCTCCCGACTTCCGCTTTTATATTACAACCAAGCTGAGAAACCCCCACTACCTCCCGGAAACATCTGTCAAAGTGAGTGGTTTGCACAGGAACGTGGAGCTGTTTGCTTTCGCTTTAATAAGCAGGTTGCTCATATCCCGTTCGCAATATAGTAGCACCTCAGCTTACGTTACCCTCGGGTAACGTCAACTTCGGGTTGCGAAAGCGGCAAACCCGGAAGTGTTTCGTCATGCGCACATGCGCAGAAGCAGTCCCTCCGGTTGCAGAAACCTCGGGATCTGACCGGGGCACCGGAACGGATCCTGTCCGCAACCCCCGTTCGTAACCTGTGACATCCGTATCATGAAGTGCCACATCTGCGCATGCGTGTGACACCACTGCATGCTTCTGCGCATGCGCGATGCGACAAACCCGGAAGTAACCCGTTCTGTTATTTCCGGGTCGCCGCGGTGTATATCCTGAACGTACGCATCCCGCAGCGTATGTAACACGAGGTATGACTGTAATAGGATTAATCTTTTCCACAATGCTCTCCCTCGCGGTTGCATATGATAGTATGGTCAGCTGCTTTTACTTTTTTTAATAGCATTATTATTATTATTATTATTATTATTATTATTATTATTATTATTCATTTTCACTTTAGCTCGGTACAGAAGATGAAAAACAAATTATGAAAATAGCACACACCGTTCATAGTCTAATCCAGCCTTTCTCAACCTTACGTCCCCATATATTGTACGCCTACAACTCCCATCGTTGCTAGCAGGGGTGCCACCTATAGGGGACTCTGGGGGCCTGAGCACCCACTTTTTTGGGTTTGTGTTCAGCACCCACACCGCAGGGCCCCCAATGGAACTTCCGGGGCCTCGCAAGCCACCAGAAGTCATGTCCGAGGCCTTGCGAGACCTCGGAAGCTGACTTCCGGTGGCACCCATAACCTGGGCACCCATAACCCAAGTCGGCGCCACTGATTGCTAGCCAGCATGGGAGTTGTAGTTCAAGAACATCTGTGGACCCAAGGTTGCGAGAGGCTGGCCTGAATCCTTGGAGCAAAAATGTTCACCGTATCAAAGGTGTTCTACTGCTTTCACTCAGTGAAAACTGGCAAATGTTCCCCGTAGAAAGTAAAAAAAGGTAAAGGGACCCCTGACCATTAGGTCCAGTCACGGGCGACTCTGGGATTGCGGCACTCATCTCACTTTATTGGCCGAGGGAGCTGACGTACAGCTTCCGGGTCATGTGGCCAGCATATTTCACTGCTTATACACCATATATTTAAAGCACACACCCCTGGAAGAATATTGAGAACTGTAGTTTGCTAAGGGTGATTATGGTGCTGTGATGGGTGAACTATGGTTCCCAGGATTCTTTTGGTGTGTGTGCTTTAAATGTGCCTTAAATTTATGGTGTGCATGCAGCCTACATTTCAGGGGCGTTCGATTAGCATTGGCTTACGGTTTACCTAGCCCTGTTTTGATTTGGTTTTTAATTCTTCTTTTTTTTAAAAAAAAAAAAAATCGCAGGTAACATTATTAAACTTCATGATAACGCCAGAGGGGATGCAAGATCAACTTCTTGGGATTGTTGTCGCAAGGGAGAGACCTGATCTCGAAGAAGAAAAGCAAGCCCTGATATTGCAAGGAGCTGAAAACAAAAGGTATCGAAATCTTACTAGCTAGAAAACTCTTTTAGCAGAAGGGATTAGGGGAGAGAAGAGAAGTGGCTAATGTTGAATATGGAGGCACCGGATTGTGGATGCTCTTAGTTAAAGCTGTTGCCAAAGTTATTTGCAGAATATGGCTTATACAGACTGCAGACACGTGGCCTTTTTATCACTGTGAAATGGGTGTGCCATCACTATCTTGTGATGAAATTGATGATACTTAAAAAAAATTGTTGTGTTTAGGCAAGTCTACCCAGACATGTAAATTTATTAGAACTTTTTTTTTTGCTTTGCAATGTTGATTTTATCTATATTTTGATTTATTATGTCTCCTTGTTTTCTTAACATCTGTTGATCTCATGAATATTTTACATTTTATGGAAACCACCTGGTGGATTTTAAAAATCTAATTATTAAGCAAGAGAGAGAGAGAGAGAGATTAAACCAGTGCTTTTTCTGGGGGCGGGGGGTACCACTAAACATTTTGTGAATCTTTGCACTTTGTCCATTTACTGTATTTATTTTCCCCGATTTGAACTATAAAATGGTGATTTTCTTGAGTCAAAATGAGAGTACCCCTAAACGTTTTTTTAAAGGAAAAAAAGCAATGGTTTAAATAATGATAGATAGATAGATAGATAGATAGATAGATAGATAGACACAGAATTGTCTGTGAGCAGAGAGTTTTGGAAAGTGTTCCCCATTTTCCTTTGCCTCCCCTCAGAACAAAATAAAAAGGGGTTCTATTTATGCCCCCCCCCCCTGGAAAAACCGAAGGGAGGGAACAGGATCCTTTTCCCTTTTATTTTTGGGAGAAAATAAGAAAAAAAATGTTGCCAGGAGCAAATGGAATTCCGGTTTGTCTATCGGGACTCTTTTTAGCCTGTTCCTAATACAGTAGTTTTAAACGGCAATTTATTTGGGGGGAGGGGGGGGTTGTGGAATTAAAGTCCAGAAGACATTCCTCCCGAAAGAAGAAAATGCAATCCACATAGCATCCAAAGTAATCTCTATAATAAAAGAATAAACCTACGATTAAGTGCTTGTCTGCCCCTATCAGCAGACTAACGATGACTCGTGTTAGGCATTTGAAATTGAAATTGGAGGTGCTTTCATATAAAGCTTCTCTTTGTTGCTTTGTTGCTCTAGCTCCCATGAGAGATGCCCCCCGCCCCCCACTACAAAGTTTGCACTTCCTCCCAGTGACAGCTAATTTTTAATCCATCTTTCGGTAGTTTTGGGACAATTCAAGTTGCCTTCCACTCCAAAAAATTGATTTACGGTAATTGGTTTCATTATGAAATGCAGCTCGCTGTAGCAATTATTGGGCCAAAGTAGACATTGGATGGGATTCAGCTAAGTTGTTGCACTTGTAGAACGGAGGTCCGCTGATGTAGCAAGACTTCTCCCGCTCTACTGCAAGCTCAGAAGGGTTGAGGGAATTCCCAAAACAAGTTTAGAGGAGGTGTGGAGGGTGAGGGGGGAGAGCCTAAGTCTGCAAGCCAGGGGGGCCAACTTCAATAAAATATTGGGGGGGGGGGTAAGCCAGTATACTTGAAGGAGTGTCTCCACCCCCATCGTTCTGCCATGACGCTGAGGTCCAGCTCTGAGGGCCTTCTGGCGGTTCCCTCACTGCGAGAAGCGAAGTTACAGGGAACCAGGCAGAGGGCCTTCTCGGTAGTGGCACCCACCCTGTGGAACGCCCTCCCACCAGATCTCAAAGAGAAAAACAACTACCAGACTTTTAGAAGACATCTGAAGGCAGCCCTGTTTAGGAAAGCTTTTAATGTTTAACAGACTATTGTATTTTAATATTTTGTTGGAAGCTGCCCAGAGCGGCTGGGGAAACCCAGCCAGATGGGCGGGGTATAAATCAGTCAATCACATGACATGGTGCACGCACACCATTTGAATGGCATCCATCAATTTTGGGGGGAGCCCAGACCCCTCAAATATTTTAGAGGGGAGCTAGCGGTACCAGAGATCAGGGATGATAGGAAGTGCAGCTCAAAAGCAGCTGGAGACCCATGTTTGGGAAATATTGTCTTAGACTGAGATGAAAATCATTTGAGATCATTTTAAGTGACTATTGAAAACTCATTAGAAACCCTCACCATATAAAAACTCCTCATAAATTTTATAAATTTATCCCACTGTGTTTTTTTTAATCAATATAGTTACAGTCGTACCTTGGATCCTAAACGCCTTGTGAGTCAAATGTTTTGGCTGCCAAGCTCCGCAAACCCGGAAGTGGATGTCCGGTTTGCAAACATCCAACACGACTTCCGCTGCTTCCGATTGGCTGCAGGAGCTTCCTGCAGCCAATCAGAAGCCGCGCTTGGGTTTCCGAACGTTTTGGAGGTCAAATGAACTTCCGGAACGGATTCTGTTCAACTTCCAAGATATGATTCTATTTGCTTCCGTTATTGCATCCAATCCTTTAAAAAAAAACTCGTGGACTTGGTCATGTGTTACTTCCATAACAGAATAATTTGCGATTTTATTACAGGCAGCTGAAAGAAATAGAGGACAAAATTTTAGAAGTTCTTTCATCTTCCGAAGGAAACATTTTAGAGGACGAAACTGCTATCAAGATACTGTCTTCTTCTAAGGCTTTGGCTAATGAAATTTCAGAGAAGCAAGCTATAGCAGAGGAAACCGAAAAGAAGATAGATGCCACTCGAATGGGCTACCGCCCCATTGCAGTTCATTCGTCAATTCTGTTTTTTTCAATTGCTGATCTTGCCAATATTGAACCCATGTACCAGTATTCCCTAACCTGGTTCATCAACCTTTTCATCATGTCCATAGATAATTCTGTGAAGTCAGAAATTTTACAAGACAGGTATGAGAAATCCTTGTATGCTTTAATTTTACCTTTCACATTTATTCAGGCTCTGGCAAACCTTATTGCTTATTAGCTGCAGGCAATTAAGTCTGATCTTACCTTGAAAAAAATCAGGATACAATCCAAAATTAAGCATGCCCATTGATTTCAGGGGAATGAAGCAAGTGCTTAACGTTTCCACTGAAAGCAGTGGAATTTAGAAGTTTGTTTATTGCTGTATTGTAGGGGGAAACAGCTGTTGTAGACAAACCTAACATTCATGGGAATTCAAAGTATTGGGGACAAAATATTCGGTCTTTTGAAAGAACTAAGAGGCTCCCCCTTTAAGAACCATGCAAGAACGTTACCTGGTACTTCCTAGGTAACAAGTATATGGAAGTGATTGGAAAACTCGTAATCTTTAAAACAGGATAATGCCCCACGCAGTTTTCTTCCTTTATTAAATTCAATATATGGAATAAATGTCAAATCAGCCCGTAAACAACAAAGCTTGAGAAAACTGGGCAAGACTAGCTTGACTAGTTAATTTGACATTGCATTTAAGTTGACTTCACGGGAAACTCATTTAAAAAATAACGCGCTGTGCAAATGGAGTTCGGTGTCAGATTTTATGTGATATTCATTTATAGCTTGAGAATGATAAATAATAGACGAGGGCTCAGAAGTTCAGCTTGCAGCTTCCCCCACGTTGTGCTTCCTGGGTGCTTTGCTTGTTATGTGCCCTGCCGTTCTGCCAGCCATTTGGAGCTCCGTCATTTAACATTTTGCTCTGTTGACACTTGAGGCGGGCTAGCTGTGCTGCTGGTGACGGCAACGAGATAAGGGTGCTGTTGCAATAACCGGGGACACTGCTTGGGTTGTTTTGCAAAGGCACAGAGGGATTTTCCGAGGATGCAATAACAGGAGAAGAATGCACACACCTGTCTTCAGGCGAAGGTTGCACAACCCTCTGGGCAATGCTCTACATGTCATTTCCAGAATAACGAGGTAGCATCCTTCTCCTGCTCATTGCAGTAAATACCCATCTATGGAGAGAGAAGGAGATTGGGGGGGGGAGAGAGAGACGTATGCTTTGGGGTAATTTTGTCCCTAGTCAACCGAACTGGGCAGCTAGGTGGGTTCAAGCAAGAATAAAGGATCAACCCTTGTTCTTCTAGGTGTGCCATAACACACTCCTTCTGCCTTTGCCCCTTCCTGATGGCCATGTCTTGGGTTGGCTACTGATTCCCTCAAGAGGTGGTGGACTCTCCTTCCTTGGAGGTTTTTAAGCAGAGGTTAGATGGCCAATTGTCATGGATGCTTTAGTTGAGATTCCTGCATTGCAGAGGACTGGGCTGGAGGACTCTCAAAGTCCCTTCCAAAATCCACAATACTGTGAATAGCTCAAAGATTGAGATTTGGTTCCAGAATCCTCCTTTGATGCCCTCTCTGTGTTTCAATCCTGACCTCACAAGTCTTCCTGAACCTTCAGACATGGGCACGATTACACTAGTTGACGGTGCTCACGTCTGCATCCACATCCCAATGATTTAGGGGTTATTTGTGAAAGAATCGCTGTGGCTCTTAGCAACATAACGCAAGCAGTGGGTCTCGCAGGAGCAAGAATTTGCTGAGTGCGTGCAGCGCTATGCAGGCTAGAGGTTAAAAAGAGAGGAAGCCTACAGTTGTGAAGTAGGGAAAAGGGGATGTGATACAAAAGGGCATGCATGTGAACTTCTGATGTGTAAATAATACAGCTTTTACTATGCTGTATTTTCAGCAAGAGGCCGAAACGCTGCTTGTATTTCACGGCTAATGCACTCTGCAAAGTCTTTGCAAATGGCTGACAAGTGTTTTTGTGTTTTGCGTTAGTCAGGAGGCGAGGCTAAAACAGGCTGCCTACAAGATCCACCAGCAGCACATCTGTAACTGAAATCTAAGCGGTTTGTAATTGAGTTTATTCAGTGGCTGGTTGCAAAGTGAGATTCATTTGGGTTTCCCCAACCTTCTCTTTTTTCTCTCTCTCTTGCAGGCTGAGGATCCTCAAAGACCATTTCACTTACTCCCTCTATGTCAACATCTGCCGTTCTCTCTTTGAAAAGGACAAGCTGCTCTTCTCCTTCTGCCTAAACGTGAACCTCTTGAAGCATGATAAATTGGTTAGTGCCACTAGGCAAATGACTCTGTATGGTGCCCCACATATAAATCTGCTAATCTGTTGGCAAGTCCGCAATTGCCTCTCCCATTCTGTTCCATCTCCTCTCCTTCGTGGGAACATCCTACTAACACCACCATGCAGTCAGATCTGGCGGCCTGGAGGCAAGCGGGCCGCCAAGCAGACAACTGAGGTTGGGCAGCTCAATGCAATTGCTCAGACCAGAGCCAGCCCCCATGTTTCAGGGGCATGCCCTTTCCTGAAGCTGGTGGGATTGGGATCAGCTTGTCCTCTGGACAATAGGAAGTGGACAGGGACGCCTGGGGTGTAATCCTTCTACCTTTTTACCTGTTAAAATTGTTCTCTGGCTGTGATATGATACATAGCCCTGTTGTCGTGTACTTGTTGATTCCTGGTATAGCATCCATTTCCCCCCCTGCTGTTTACATGTACAGTGGTACCTCGGGTTGCAGACGCTTCAGGTTACAGACTCCGCTAACCCAGAAATAATACCTCAAGTTAAGAACTTTGCTTCAGGATGAGAACAGAAATCGTGTGGTGGTGGCGTGGCGGCAGTGGGAGGCCGCATTAGCTAAAGTGGTACCTCAGGTTAAGAACAGATTCAGGTTAAGAACGGACCTCCAGAACGAATTAAGTTCTTTACCCGAGGTACCACTGTATAGAGTTTGGTAGCTTTTCCCAGTTGGCCCCAGTTGGAGGAAGAGCCAGGCGATAACTGGCGCTGCCTAATAGCTTATGGCAGGGGATGTATTGAGGGAGAGTGACTGCCATCCTGCCATTGCAGGTTTTCAAGCCTTTGCAGAGCAGATCCACAAAGTTAGCATGGCAGAGATGTCCATGTGCAGGATGTTTTTTGTTTAGCAGGAACTTGGGAGGAACTGAGTTCCTTTACCTTTTAAACAATTAAATAATTGTTTGTTTGTTTTTTGTCTGGCGGGGCTGGAATGGATATACACCCGACGCCTGAGCCAAAAATCCACCTATATCTGCAATCAATAAAGTTGTGGCCGTTTCTAATCCAAATCATTTGCTTGAGTTTATTACTCACATCTTACCTTTAGCCACTGCCTGGGGCGGGGGCACTGCGACTGGGCCCACAACAAACAAACAAACAGACAGACAAGACAGACAGACAGACAGATAAGCCAAGCAAACAAACTTCATGGTGTGTGTCCCCCCCCCTTTTTGCAGAAAAAAACATCACTGGGTGACTTGGTAAATGTCAGCTCCAGACTTTGGGTGATCTGTAGGCAACATGCATTTCATTGCCTTGGGGACGCGGGTGGCGCCTGTGGTCTATACCACCGAGCCTCTTGGCCTTGCCAATCGGAAGGTCAACGGTTCCAATCACTGTGATGGAGCGAGCTCCTGCTGCTCTGTCCCAGCTCCTGCCAACCTAGCAGTTTGAAAGCATACCAGTGCAAGTAGATAAATAGGTACCGCTGCGGCGGGAAGGTAAACGGTGTTTCTGTGCGCTCTGGTTTCTGTCACGGTGTCTCGTTGCGCCAGAAGCGGTTTAGTCCTGCTGGCCACATGACCCGGAAAGCTGTCTGTGGGCAAACGGCGGTTCCCTTGGCCTGAAAGCGAGATGAGCACCGCAACCCCATAGTCGCCTTTGACTGGACTTAACCATCCAGGGGCCCTTTACCTTTACCTTTGCATTTCATTGCCGCCACCCCCATTGTCTGTTCCTTTGCCCTCGCGGTTCCCGTTCCCGAACTCAATTGGCTACATTGCCCAGGAGGAAGTCAAGGAGCAAAGGCTGCTACTCCACCTCATCGTTTCCAGGGTTGCAGAGGGCAAGAGAGGAGGCAGCAATCCAAACAGGAAAGTGAAGGTTCAGGGGGTTCTGAGGGTCAGCAATGGTGATGCTTACTGGTGATGTTGCTCTCATGGCATAGGTGTCCCTTATGCTGACCTGTTCGCTCAAGTTCCCAAGTCCTTAACAGTGCATGTTCATTTTGCCTTAATTCACGGCAGATTGATGAGACCGAGTGGAAGTTTTTGCTCACGGGAGGCATCGGCCTGGACAATCCCTACTCCAACCCTTGCCCTTGGCTCCCCACGAAATCATGGGATGAAGTCTGCCGCCTTGACGACTTGCCAGCGTTCAGAAGCATTCGGAAGGAATTTATGCGCTTGAAGGACGGGTGGAAAAACGTCTATGACAGTTTGGTTTGTTTCCAACCTTCACTCATCCCTTCTTGCTAGCTGCTCAGAACAAATATTCACTGTGCCCTCAGTGTTGTTGTTGTTGTTGTTGTTGTTGTTGTTGTATAATCTGTCAAAGGAAGATGTATCTTCTGTGATAACCGGGAATGCGGGGATGAGCAGTTTGCAAGTTTCGTAAGCTGATGGGTTTAGATCATACATCTTGGAGGAACATTACTACAAGTAATATTGTTTCCTTAAAAAAAAAAAGTTCCTTCAGAAATGTACATTCCAGTAAATTTTTATTTTTATTTTTCTGCATTCAGTTGTATTGATATGAATTTGTGGGGGCAGGAGGCAGGTTCTCCTAAAAATATTGGGTACCTGATTTCCCCCTACCCCCTAATTCCTAGAGTTAGAATGCAGGAGATTACTAAATTCTTGAAGTCTTCACCCAGGTACAAGGGAGCTCAGCCATGTAAAAATGCAGGGTGAATCAGTTTCCTGACCAAGAATTGCTTGGGGTGAAGAGTTGAATCTGGCCTTGATCAAAATGTAAATACCACTCAATGGCGCGCAATAAAACCTCTTGAGCAGTTTACAGAAAGAATAAAACGTTGAAATTCCCTATAAAAGACAGTTGAAAAACATTCAGAAGTTACGGTGAAGTTTGCAACACGTGAAGTTTCTATATGTGCTGGGCCAAGTTGCCTCTACAAAAATGCTTTCAGCCGTGCGATGGGGTTTTCTGCCTGGTGTGTGGATGCTACAGTGCTAAAAGATTGATTTCTTACAAGTGCAGAACAAGGATTACGGGGGATTGGTAACAGTCCCAGTTCCGCAAATGGAAGTGGTTGAAGGGGGCATGCTTCGAGTAAGGCAGTAAACTGGACTCATGCTGTTACACCTTCAGCTTGGTCAGGTAGCAAATCATCAGCCAGTGCAGATCTGTGGGAAGAGGTTCCATATGCTATCAGGGTCTCTTTCCTTTCAGCAGCCGAGCTGCAGCTGTCAGGGACCGTGCTGAGGAGGGCTGTACTGAGGAGGAATGGTGGAAGCCTCCCCCTGCTCCTGATTCGGATCCTGAATCCTCCCAGGAGCAGGAGGACAGTATAGATTTGGAACAGTGGTTTGCAGAAGGGCATAGTTCAGAAGGCAGAAGCTGGGAAGTACTGGATGGGGAACAGCTAGGAGAAGAAGCACTGGGCGAGAGAGGGTTAGCAGATTCCCTGTCTCTGGACAGCATTCCTCCTCTCAGCCCAAGGTCAAGAAGAGCTGTGAAAGTGGCAGAACAGAAAGCACAGAGGGTACAAGCTCAGATTACAAGATGTAGGAATGTGGTAGATTAATAGTGATGGAAGGGGGTGTGAGCCTTAATTGGGAGCACCGCCATTTCTAGCAGATGGTCTCTTTGTTCTCTTGCTGTGATGATTAAAGTTTCTAACTGGTAAGAAGACTCCTTTCCCTTTGTTCTGCTTATGCACTGCCATGGGGGGAGGAAGCCTGACAGCAGAATTCTGCACTAACTGCAGCTTCCGGAGATCAAGGGCAAGGGAAGCCAATCATAGTGTTTGTGTTTTGCTTGCAGGAACCTCATCACGAGGCATTTCCTGAAGAGTGGCAAGATAAAATGGGGGAGTTCCAAAGGATGCTCATCATTCGCTGCTTAAGACCTGACAAAGTAAGTGCAGTCACCTCATGTGCCAGGACACTGGTGCAGGCAGAGTCAGAAGTTTGGAAGGTCCTGTTGCATGTGTGACACGGTCGTGCTAGTTTAATCTGCCTTCAAATAGGGTTTCCATATTTGAGGAAGTAAAAAAAAAAAAAACAAGAAGTTGTTGAGCTTTCTTGGGGGAAATTTCAAAAATCCGGACTTTTTGACGATTTCCCGAAATTCTCCCCCAGATGCTAACTGGAACTACCAGTGCCTCATGCTCACTGTTCCTCTGTGTGGGGTGGTTGCATCTGAAAATGGGGACTTCTGACACATTCCCCAGAGCAGTTGCTACGAAAGGGGCACCTTACACACCACACAAGAGCAGAGCAGCATGTTGAAGACATTGGCAGGGAAGCCAAGCGCAAGTCCTTTCCATAAATATCCCCTCTTTGTCTCTTCTCTCTACCCCACATCCTGCCCCCTGGGATCCCTCTTTTAGGGAAAGAGGGAAGCTTTTTCAGTCTTTATGGTTCGACATCCGGGAGGTAGAAGTCCTTGCTAATCTACTTCGAGTCACCCAGAGATCCAGCAGCAGATCCCCATTTATCTTCAGCCCATTCCTGACCTATAGGGTTTGTAACAGCTAGAAAATAAAACCTCTGGGATTTATAATAGCTACAAGATAAAAACCACAGTATGATGCAGGATTTGGGGCAGGCGGGCGAGCAACAGAGAGTAGCTTAAATCCTTTCCATCCTTAATCTGAGAGGATACTGTCAAAAGAGACAAGCAAAAACACTACTGAGATGAGAAGAGAATTTTCTCTTTGGGGATTTAAGTACTTTTGCTCACTTTAAAAAAAAAAGCTTAAAACATTATTTAGGTTATAGTTTTATGCATACTTATGTGGAGTAAGTCCCACTAAACTCAGTAGCACTTGCTATGAATATGCATATTTGACCTACAAGATGGGTTTCTTGTTTGTTTAATTCAGTAGATTTACATTTTCAGGAGTACACTTGCAGTTCTCTGTTCAGTGAGGCTTACTGTTTACAGCGTTGGTGAGATTAACTGTAAACTGGAACCCAGTCTCATTGACTTCCAGCAGGGTCCACTTTCAGATAAGCAGGCTTGATATTGCACACACACAAACAGACACTTTCTGTTAACAGGGCATGCAGATATCTTCTAAACTGGGGACTAATTTAGTCTGCAATCCTCAACCCACTTGTCTTGGAAATCAGCACGACTTACTTTAGAGTCGGCACGTATAGGATTGTGCTGTTCGTCACCTTTATTGGCTACCGTCCTAGCAATATTGAATGACAAAATAATTACGTGCAAATTCAGTTCTGCGACTGCGTCTCTTTGCACCCCGATTTTATGCACTTTGTAAATCAGAAGTAAGTTCCGCTGACTCTTGAGCTCATTGGCACTTATTCTCAGCCCGGGAATGCTATATAGTGAAGTTTCCTAAACTTGGTTTTCGGACTACAATTCCCATCATCCCTGACCGCTGGTGCTGCTAGCTAGGGATGGTGGGAGTTGTAGTCCAAAAACAGCTGGTGACCTAGTTTGGGAAGCCCTGGTGCATGGCATTCAAACCTTACCATTGAACCGGCACATGTCTACTCAGAGGTAAACCCCAATGAGTTCAATGGCACTTACTTCCTGGATAAATGTGTGTAGGATTGCAGCGTCAATGTGTTTTATAAGGGACATGCTAATCCCTTATACATTGGTACATTGAGCCTACAATACAGTATGGAGATAACAGTACAGGCCTGCTTCGAAGGGGTGTTGTAGAGAGTTCTGAGGGAACTTATGTGAAGCTCTTTGAACACATGCTGTATAAATGCTAGGCGCTGATATATTTTTATTTATTTATGGGACACAGTATCTGGCATCTCGAACAGCTGCCTCACAGAAACCAAGAAGCCAAACTGAGCAGGATTTAACCCCCACCCATCAGTTGACAAGTAGGGGGGGGGAAAACTAGGCCTGCACAGCTTTTGCAGGGTTGATGAATCATGGTTTCAAAGAAAGCCTTGTGGTTGAACTTGGACTGGAGGCTCCCACCACCCTGTGCTAGAATGGCAGAGTGCTTTAATCCACTTTAACTGAGCAAACCTAATTTTCAGCGTGGGCTTGAATACCTCCTGCAAAATACCGGCAGTCTAGAAGCCTCCTTGGAAGTTTACAGAATGGTGCGTCTCTTTCTTCCGCCATGCTATTTTATTCCTTTTCCAGCGTGCAACATCAACTTCTTTTCTTTATTTTTAACGTTCACAAAAGCGTGGAAAGATAAAAGGTACCCTTTTGAGTACCTCGTAATTTCTACACAGGACCGACATATGTTTGTATTAATGAACTTTCCCCCACATCAAATGGGGTGCGCCTTTTGCGTGGTCGCAAGTAGCCCCATTGGATCACGGTGCAGTTCCTGGCAGTTGGACCTGGCAACGCCTTCCCAGGTTGGGATACCTGTGGACTCCGCCTACTCCAGCAGCCGCCCAATCCCAGCTGGGGAGGTGTTGCCGGGGGGATTGGCCAGGTAGAAGGAGGGATTATGCAGTGCACACAATAGAAGTTGAGTCATACCTGGGAAGCGGCCGTTGGATTCAGAGCTTCCCCACCCTCCACTCCCTCAACTGACGTTTACTTTGCAGGTTAACCACCTTTTCCCCACAGCCACACAGGCGCTGCTATGTCAAGGTCGCTGTTGAAGGGCCGGAAAGGACTTTCCCTGCATTGGCAGTTTTCGCCTTTCCCGTAGCAATTCGTCACAACTTTGGCGGTTTCAGGCCTTGGGCGGAATCCTTTTGTCATCTACAAAATTGGGGGGGGGGGCGTCGTCGATAACAGGTTCCCGTTAAAGGGGTCTCAGGGGGAGGCATTGACCATACGCCCAGGGTCGTCACTGCCCTCCCCCTTCCAGCGGCGGCGAATAGGGGGGCAGGCTATCTGCTTGAACATATGTTCTCCAGAGCTAGCCCACACCCCACTCATGCTGGATAACCCTGAAATTACCCAGAACCCCGGCTGGGGGGCTGGGAAGGATAAACGGCCAATGCCTGAGCCAAGGTCTTCCTACATCTGAATATTAATAAAGTTGTGGCCAATTTAATCCCATAGAACGTTGTCACGTGTCGTTATTTCCCTCAGGGGCTGCCCGGG
Source organism: Lacerta agilis (assembly GCF_009819535.1). Lineage (NCBI taxonomy): Eukaryota > Metazoa > Chordata > Lepidosauria > Squamata > Lacertidae > Lacerta > Lacerta agilis. The sequence goes on from NC_046312.1 coordinate 118,712,815, forward strand.
GTTCGGGAGACTCCACTTTGCCGCGCAAATGGCTGGCTGTGAATAATCATCGCTGGGGAGTTCGTTGCAAATGCATGAGCTTATTTTGCCTCTCATCTTAACATGTATCGTTGCTCAAAACCATATCTTTAAATTTAAAGGTGACCTTGTTTCCTTTCTCTCTTTCTTGATTTTTCAGATTATTCCAATGGTGCAGGAGTTTATCACTGGCAACCTGGGGCGTATGTTTATCGAACCACCTCCTTTCGACTTGTCCAAAGCATTTGGTGACAGCCATTGCTGTGCCCCGTTGATTTTTGTGTTGTCTCCTGGTGCAGACCCTATGGCTGCTCTTCTCAAGTTTGCAGATGATCAGGTGCGTTGAGAACCATTACAATGGCACTCTTTGTACGTGCAAGGTTTTAAAGCTGGGTCTACCCTTTCTCTTCTCTCTCTCTTTTTTTAAAAATATTTATTTTTATCAATAGAAATTTACAGTCAAAAAATTTGCACAATCATTTTGTGAGATTCTCTGAATCTCATGACTCTCTCTCTATCCCCCCCCTCCAATCCCCTACATGGGTCCTTACTACAGTGGTGCCCCGCTAGACGAATGCCTCGCTAGACGAAAAACTCACTAGACGAAAGCATTCGTCTAGCAGAAGGCTGCCCCGCAAGACGAATTTGTCAATGGGGCTGCCTTGCAAGACGAAATTTTCTTTTTTCGTCTAGCGAAAACCGCGATTTGCATTGGTGCTTCGCTAGACGGAAATACTCGCAGAATGAATTATTTTCGTCTAGCGAGGCACGACTGTACAATAATTAAAACTACATATCAATACGTTCTCCACTATTTTCATTTTTTCAAATTGTCCATAATCTTTGTGACTTTACAAGTGATTCTTATAGTCCAGCTAAAGTTTTCATTTGCTTACAATGGTCTCCTAAATAAATTATATATTCCCCCCCCCCCATTCCTTTTTAAAGTCCTTGTCTTCTTGATTCCTGAGTCTCCCAGTTAGTTTTGCCGTTTCGGCATAGTCCAGCAGTTTAGATTGCCGTTCTTCCCTCGGTGTTAATTGCTTCTTTCAATTTTGGGGCTAGTAGCATCCGCGCAGCTGTTGTTGTGTACATGAAAAGTCTTTTCTGGTCTTTTGGAATCTCGGTACCTGTAATTCCTAATTAAAAATGCTTCTGTGGTTTTTTTTTTTTTTAGCAAAAGTTATTTTAAACATTTTTTAAGTTCATTGTATACCATTTCCCAAAATGCTTTTGTTATCTTACATGTCCACCACATGTGAAAAAGGTACCTTCCTTTTCCAACAAATATTTGAACTTGTGCTATACATTTTTGATAATTTAGTAGGAGTTAATAGGTATCATCGACACATCATTTTCATGTTATTTTCTTTCAGCGTACAACACGCTGTACATTTTAAATCTATTTTCCAAAGCCTTTCAAAATCGGCCATTTGTATATTATATCCCAAGTCCTTAGTCAAGTTTACCGATTAAGCCTGTTCACCATACCCTTTCTCAATCATTGTTCAATGGGGTGACTGAGGAGCATATAACTTCAAGATTGCCGAGCATCTTAGTGGCTGAGTAAGATGAAATAATTTGTCTTGGTCTTTTGGTACTGGTTTACACACACGAAGCCAACTAATAGTACTATACTACTTCTAAATATTTCATTTTGAATATGCATTATGGGGGGTCATGCACAATGGTGCATTTGGGTCATCTTGACAAGAGTGGCACTGTGGTCTAAACCACAGAGCCTAGGGCTTGCTGATCAGAAGGTCGACGGTTCGAATCCCCGTGACGGGGTGAGCTCCTGTTGCTCGGTCCCTGCTCCTGCCAACATAGCAGTTCGAAAGCACGTCAAAGTGAAAGAAAATAAATAGTCAGGGGTACCTTTACCTTTACCTTTACTACAGCTAAACACTCCTTTCTTCATGTTAACCTGCTTGGGGCGGGGGGAGAGAGAACATGCCATGGATTAAGACTTGCTGTTTGATGTTCTGTAGCTTGTGCCAGAGAATATGCCAATAAAGCCTGATAATGCGTTCGGTTCCTGTGTGTGATTGATTAGTAGTTTGGAAGGAGGACTCAAGAAAGCGACCCCCTCCTTGAGAACTACATTTTGAAGTCAGGAAAGACAAGACACATTACCACCTAAAGAGGTGGGGGGGTGGAACATAAGACCAATGCTATTTTTCTAGGAGAAGAGGTGCCGGATCTGACCATGAACACCTCCATTCTCCTCTTTTAATGGCAATGGCACCCACCTGAGAGTACCAGCTGAAAAAAGAGTACCAGCTATTTCTGAGTACCAGCTGAAAAAGCCCCCCCATAAGACCATTAAGTTGAGGGTATAGGTAAAGGTAAAGGGGACCCCTGACCATTAGGTCCAGTCGCTGACAACTCTGGGATTGCGGCGCTCATCTCGCTTTATTGGCCAAGGGAGCCGGCGTACAGCTGCTGGGTCATGTGGCCAGCATGACTAAGCCGCTTCTGGCAAACCAGAGCAGTGCAAGGAAACGCCATTTACCTTCCTGCTGGAGTGGTACCTATTTATCTACTTGCACTTTGACATGCTTTCAAACTGCTAGGTTGGCAGGAGCTGGGACTGAACAACGGGAGCTCACCCCGTCGCAGGGATTCGAACCGCCGACCTTCTGATCGGCAAGCCATAGGCTCTGTGGTTTAGACCACAGGTGCCACCCAGGTCCCTTAGCTGTAGTATGGGCCCTTAATAAACTACAATCTTACCTTTTGGGTCAGCAGTTTACACTTGAAATAGATCGTTCAGTGTTATCTTGGTTAGACAGAGTAACAAATTATAACCAAAAGCTTTTTAAGGTGGAGTCTCACTCTTCAGGATTTTGATTTTGACATAGTTCATATAAAAAGAAGCGCTAATAAAGTTGCTGGCTGTTTATCTAGAATCAATCTATGTGGATTATGAGGATTAAAGTTAATTTAATCATCAAAATTTTAATAAGGAATGGGGGAAATTTATAACTTATCTTAAAGACCATTGTAAACAGTTAAAATTGTTAGTAGGATTGGAATATCACTCGCACCTTAAGTCTGGATTCTGGATATAATGGAAGAGGTAAAGGATTTGGAGTATCATAAAAGATGCTGGAGGAAAGGATTAATAACAGGGGAGGATGGAAGTCCAGGAGATTCCTTGGAATCTTATTTTTATTTTTCATGTTTGGTATATCTCTGTAAAATTTTGAGTTGAAAAACCAAATAAATAAATTTATTTTAAAGAGGAAGAAAGTTAATTTTTAAATGGTGTATTTTAATCTTGCAGTACGTATTATGGATACTTTTTAAATGTATATATCCTGTTTTGTAACTTAATTGCTCAGTTATCATTGGTTGCAGAATACAGTCATAACTCAGGTTGCGAACGCTGTGGGTTACGTCTTTTCGGGTTGCCCTCGTGCTGAACCCGGAAGTACCGGAATGGGTTATGTCAGGGAACTGTCCCCGGCTCAGTGCAGGGTGGTGGAAGGGCTCTCAGGATGCTACAGAGCACCTCCTTGTCCAGCGGAGGGAGCAGCGAGGTCTCCAGTGGGGAGGGGCAGGCAGCTGAGGAGCTGGAGAGCCGAGGCTCTGGGGATGTTGGAGAGACCCTGCGCTCCTCCCACTCAGTGGGCGAGGAGGGAGACACGCTATTTCCGTCGCCCCAAGTACACAGAAGGGTGAAACAAAAAAAGGGGAGGCGGAGATTTCGTATACCGAAATTCTTATGTTGGGGTCAGAACCAGAAGGGGCCACTCCCGGATTCTGCCGTCGGTTGATACAGACATCAACTTTTTAGCTCTGCGCTGTACATAGTATGCACAATAAAACTACTAAAGGGACGGCTGGAGTTTTGCCTGGTTACTCATGAGCAACCATCCAAGGACCTTACAGGTTACTTCCAGGTTTCGGCGCTCGCGCACATGCAGATGTTCTAAATCGCGCTTCGCACATGCGCAGAATCACCGAGTCACGACCCGCGCATGCGCAGAAGTGGCGCTGCAGGTTGCGAATGCTGTGGGTCGCAAATGTGCCTCCTGCACAGATCACGTTCGCAACCCGAGCATCCACTGTATATTGTTTGTGGTCAAAGTCTACTTGAAGATGAAAAATTATAACATTTAGAATTCCATCTTCCGAAGAAAAGAAGGGATGTCATGAAGTAGTGAGCAAGTATTGCTGGGTGGGGCCCCTCGGGCAGGTGGTAAGAGAATTTGTCCCCAAAGTGGGAGCATGTGATGGAGCTGGCTGCCTGCCAGCACCCCCCGCCCCTATCAATCTTCAAGTTAATCTGCCAGGGGAGGGACAGAACATGCCGTGTTTTAGACTTGCTGTTTGATGGTGCCAGAGAAGCAGTCAATAAAGCCTGATAACCCATTTGGTGCCTGCGTGTGATTGGTTAGTAGCTTGGAGGGAGGACTCGGGAAAGCGACCCCCCTCCTTGACAGCAGCAAGCCTCTTTGACTCCTCATTCGACACCTGGGTAGCTCAGTTGGCTGGAGTGTGGTGCTGACAGCACCATGGTTTCAGGTTCGATCCCCATATGGGACGGCTGCATATTCCTGCATTGCAGGGGGTTGGAAGAGATGGTCGTCAGGGTCCCTTCCGACTCTGCCATCCTGCGATTCTGCTGAGCGGAGCCCTAAACATCTGCTCCGAATTCCTGCCTCGATGGCAACCACTGGTCCTGCACCCCCAGGCTCCTCCATTCACCTCAGTGGAAGGAGCATGCGTACAAAACCATGGGCCTCCTTCCCTATTGCAGCGAATTAGGGAAGCTCCATGTGTGCGTTGGAGCACCTGAATATGAAACCAACTGCTGGAAGGGAAAGGCTTCGCTACTCACACGTAGGCGTAATGACTCATTATGGGCTTAAACCTCTGCAGAGTTATCAACCTTCTCTTTCATATGTATTCAGGCCAAGGGCACGGCCCCTTGCTTATCTCCAAAGGTCAGGGCAGTTTTGTCTGTAATCGTTAATCTCCCTAGACTTGGGCTCACCCAGATAGACACCCAAACAGACGCACTTGTTGGGTGTGCATTGTCCTAATGGGCGTTACCGTAGATAGGCATCTCCTTGTACTTACGTGGCTCTGCTGTGGGGGTGTCGATATTCACAGTGGCAGAACTGTTTTTCAGGTTTGCGCATCTCACTCTCTGCAGGGCGGTGCTTTTGATGGCCTAACATCATGGCACCTCAGTGCCTTCCCTTATCTCGCTTCCATTTTTGTTTCCTGGGGAAGAAACCAGGAGCCCGTCACGCATACCGGCTTTCCATATCAAATGTACAATTGTCCCCGTTCCACCTTTGTTATTTTATAAATGGATCGGAATCAGAAGAGTCTTTGTTTGCACCAGCCACTAGCCATAGCAATAAAATAAAATGTACTGGAGATAGAGGTAAAAACTTAACTGTAGAAAATACATTTTGGGGGATCATACCAATAATCAAATAATAGATCATATTCTATTTGCCCCCGCTAAAAAAAAAAACTTGCAGTTTTTGCTGTCACCTGATCATCTTGATCTGCTAAAAGAAAGGACACAGTAGCAATGGTTGAACGACCTGGCATGGAGAATAATAGAGGGGTAGTAATAATAACCTCATTCCTCAAATCTTTTATAAAGAGTGCAAGCAAGAAGCACATGAGCCACTGAATGAGTACTGCAATCTCCACAGGGACATAACTGTTTTCCCAGTGAAATTTTCTGTTATGCTATAAATGCATTTCTTAACTGACACGGAGAAATTAGGTTTTATGGTGTTGTTATTTGAATGGCAAGGAGTGGGGTGCAAGCAGCTCATGGGATGGGGGCTGCCACTCTTCTGCCCCCCCCCCACAACGCTCTAGCCGTGAGCATTTCACAGAAATGGTCCCTCCGTGTGGACTTGGCCCAGCTACAAGGTGGCCTTGTGCTCCTGTGATCATACAAGAACTGTGACTTATGTGAACTGTTGCTGTTGCTGATGTGCTCCCCTCTCCACATTATGGTACATGGAGCACGTATGGAACATGGTACATTCACAGCAAAAGGATGGGTTGAAAGTTCAAAGAAGGAGAACCATCACTCTCACCAGCCTGCTTCACTGCTCACTGGCCACTGCTCTCAGGACCAGCTTTGATGGGTCCCTTGGCACGGTGTCCTCCAGGCCAACCTGGAATGCCCTGCAAAGCCCTAAAAACACACCCGCGCTTGCGCAGATTACAGTGCCCTCCTGTATATTCCAAAGTAAGCTCCATTGGAGCTTATCCAACGAAGTCACCCTCTTTATACAAGGACTTGTGTTACAGCGACAGTATTATTTCCTGCTCCTCACTCCCTGAATGTTTTGTATGTGCAGGGCTTTGGGGCTTCGAAGTTGACCTCTTTGTCACTGGGCCAAGGCCAAGGCCCCATCGCCATGCGCATGATCGAGAAGGCGGTGAAGGAAGGATCATGGGCCGTCCTGCAGAACTGCCACCTGGCAACATCGTGGATGCCGACCCTGGAAAAAGTCTGCGAGGTAGCAAATGCTGTCAGTAGTCACCGTGACACCTGATGTTAACCTTTAAGCAGGGGCGTAGGGAGCCGCTTTGCCACCTGGGGCAGCAAATGCGGGGGCACCCCCCTGGGGGCGGGGTGCCCCTCCCTAGCGCGCACATGCCCTAACATCACGACGCGCGCACAGCATCCCGGGTGGGCTGCGCATGTGCGGACATGCGCAGTCCACTTAAGATGGCGCGCGCGAGCGGCCGGCACCCCTCCCGACCGTGCGGCAGCACGGCAAGTTTTAAGGCTGCAGCTTGTGAACAGCAGCGCGCGCTGCAGCCTTCAAATTTGCTGTGCCGCTGCATGTAAAGGGTGCCGACCGCTCGCGCCCGCCACCCAAGATGGCGGGCACGAGCAGCCGGCAGCCCCTCCGCCCCCTTGCTGCGCCCCTGCCTTTCACTGCCAATGGGATGCTAGGGCTCCTGGGTGCCTGCAGGAACTTCTCCTGGGGGTGGGAAAGGGAGGGAGAATGGTGCTTGCCTGTTTTGCCACATATCTTACGTTCTACAAGTACTGGAAACTTACTTTTTGATTTCAGGTGAAAGCTGGGAATCTGGGGGGTGTGGTTCACGGGGGAGGGGCGTTATTTGCTATTCCAAGCATTCACTTATAGAGGTGTGCATGTGAAGACACACAGGCACGCATGCACACACACTTTTGGGGTATGCAAGGATGTGCTGGTTCACTTCAAGAGAGGTAGCAAACTCTTGCCTTGCAAATGAACATACGTGCCGGTTCATCCCCCCTCTTGGGACAAATAGGGCAGCCATGTTATTGCTGGGGAGCTCCACATCCACGATAGAGCACCTGTGTCTGGAACGGGAGACCCAGCTTAGAGAACCGTTCGACCCAAGAAGAGATTCCAAACGTGTTGGAATCAAAACGAGCTTAGCATGATCATGGACCGAGACGTTTCGCAATTCCCCTTTGTAAAACACACGCAGGGGCCAGGGGTGTGTTTGAAAGATGCAGAGGCCTTTGTGACAAAGGGTTTGACGCGTCTGAAACCTCAGCTTTCATCCTCACCGAGTCCTTACACAGAATATTTTCCCCTTCTAGGAACTAAATCCGGACACAACGCACCCCGATTTCCGCCTTTGGCTCACGAGTTACCCATCACCCAACTTCCCTGTTTCTGTGCTCCAGAATGGAGTGAAGATGACCAACGAGGCCCCAAAAGGCTTGCGGGCGAATGTGATCCGTTCCTATCTGATGGACCCCATCTCCGACCCAGAGTTTTTCAACAGCTGCAAAAGGCCTGTTAGTACCTTCCTTATTAGCCTGGTTCCCTCCTCCTCGTAAAGCAGCTGAAACAGACCCTGGCGGTTGTATTTTGTATTTACTGGTTTAAAACCCGCCGAGCGAAATAGCCCTCCTTTCTCTGCACTGAAGTCTGCAGTTGATTACCAGCTCCCGGGATGCAGTAATAGAGGACTTTATTAAAATTTTATTTTTATTTTACCGCCAAGCTTCATTCCGTCTCCGCCAAGCTTTGGCGGTGGTGCCATTAATAATATAGCTTCCCATTTAAAAAGTCGGGAGGAAGTAGTTTCCGTGACACAAATCTGCAAGGCAGGGGAGAAATTCCTGTCGCAAAAGAATAGCTGAGCCGTGCACTGCTGAGAATCAAATCTTTAATCGCAGGCATTAAAATGCTGGCTCCATAGAACCGGGGGAGCTAAAATGGCCGTATGGGTTGATGGATGGCACTCATAAACAGTTCCTTTAGAATAACGGCTCAAACTAGGGAGCCACCTGCTGTTTTCATAATTAGGTTTCGGAGAGCGGATGTGCTTGACCCAAGATAATTTCCATGATAGGTGTCGTAATTAAGAACCGGAGACGGTTGCGCTTAAACCGAGGCTATGATCCTTTTCTGCTTTCCTGGCAATTAAAAAAACAAATCCCTAAAACTTTTTAGATTTGGTGTGTGTGTTGTGGGGGGGGGGGGAAGAAACCTCACCCAGATGGTTGCTTTTCAGCAGGAAGAGAAAAGATGCAGGAAAGGAGGAGCAAGATGGCGTTTTAGCATGGTAATGTTGTTGTGCCATAGTTGGCCCAAAAGGAAGGCATTGTGTGGCGTTTTCCAAAGCCCCAGAGTTTTTATTTGGGCCCAGTCTTTCTCCGAGCACCTCTGATATCATCCAATGACCTGTTGCAATTTATCAAAGTATCCTGGGAGATCTGGATTGAATGGTTGGTTTAAATGGTCCTGTGGTTCTGCTTTCTTCTGGACAGATTTTAGGGGCAGCTGCACACTGTAGGGATCCTTTCTTGGTAGCCAGTGGCATGCAATGATATTTTTTTTTTTTGTAGGGGAACAGTTAGGTCCAGAGGCAAGGGCGATTGGGGGCAGGCGGACAGCAGCAACGTTGTGCATGGGACGCCGTGATGTCATGTGTGTGTGTGAGCATCGTGCCTCCTTCCCTAACCCGAAGAGACGCTTGTTGGCCTTTGGGAAGGAGGCACCAGGTCTCTGACAGGAGGCTGGAGCCCTCCTGCCTCATTCCCAAAGCCGGATGGACATTGAGAAGGTGGCGGGAGGGCTCTTGGACCCCTCAGAACACTGTGCCTCCCTCCCTAAACAGGGCAGAAACTTCCCGGGCTTTGGCGTCAGGGGAACATTTAAGGGACTAGCGTAGTCGCCCTAGCCTACTGGCTGCAGGTCGCTGTTGGAAACCGTCTTTGAGAAATGGTGCTTAAGACGTAGATCAGTTTGACTGTTGTTGCACGGACTAGGATGTTGGGTCCGCCCATTTGCTATGTGAAATGACCGAGGCTGCTGGTTAATATATTTTGCATTTGCTATATTTCTGTACGACGCCGACGTCATAAAGATGCTCAAACTACACAAGGCAGCAGACGGGTCTGTTTCAACCTGGGCCAGCCTCAATTATGTAGGACTGGTTTTTACAGCTAGAAAAGGCATGCCAGAGAGGTGTGCTAAGCCTCCCTCCACCTGCCCGTGGCTTACCTCCGGGTATTACTTTTCCTCAGCTAGACACCACTGCTCAGTGAGTTGAGAGCCAGTGTAGTATAGTGGTTAGAGCACCGGGGGGGGGCCGTGCTTCAAATCCCCACTTGCTTAAGAAGCTCACTGGGTGACCTTGGGCCACTCACAGTCTCTCAGCCTAACCTACCTCGAAGGGTTGTTTGAGGATTACAGGAGGAGGAACGATGTACACCATCTTTAGCTCCTTGGAGGAAAGGGTAGAAATAAATAAATAAATAAATAAATAAGTAAGTAAGTAAGTAAGTAAGTTATTATTTATACCCTGCCCATCTGGCTGGGTTTCCCTAGCCACTCTGGGCGGCTTACAACATATCTATAAACATTAAAAAGCTGGGATATAAATGTAATAATGTTTTTTAAAAACTCCAACAAAGTTGTTGCGCAAATAGAATGACCTCACGTGTGCCACAGAACTTCCCTCCCTCCCCAGATTTCCCCTGGAGGGTTGGGGAAACCCCCAGAGCAGATTATTTTTGGGGTGGCTGCAATGGGCACACAGGGGGGAGGAGAGAGATGGGAAGTCCCATTGGGCAAAGCAGAAGTCATTCTGTTCAAGCAAAGACATTGTTGAACACGACCCAGAAAAAGGGCTGAAATTCATGGTGAAGATCTGACGTGGGTATGGCCATCTCAACTTCCTAAATGTTGTGTAGCGCGTTGTGGGGAGGGACTACCCAATAGGGACCTGATCTGAGCTTCTACTTCAATCTCCTTGGAGAAAGTGACTGGTATAAGGATATGAGTAATAAAAGTAAATAATCGCAGAAGATCTTTTGGTCATACAGCTGAGAATCGTGAGGAAGAGGAAAGTTCTCAATGAATCAGATGTTGTCCCCCACCCCACCCCCACTCCGTTATTTTATCATTATTTTTTACTATTTTAGAGTGAGTTCAAGAAGCTTTTGTATGGCCTCTGTTTCTTTCACGCGTTGGTCCAAGAGAGGCGAAAATTCGGACCCCTGGGTTGGAATATTCCTTATGAGTTCAACGAGACCGACCTGCGGATCAGCGTGCAGCAGCTGAACATGTTCCTCAATCAATACGAGGTACTGCAAAGATCAGAAGGGTTTGCCAGCTTTATAAATAAGCCTCCATATTGCATAGGACATACCTGTGGAGCATTTTTCCTTAGACAGACACGCAATGAGTCAAGCTGTGAACTTCTGTTAACCAAACATGCTAGCAGTTCCTACGTTGGGAGAGTAGGGAGGAGTCACAGATGAGCTTTTGTTTTGTACGTTTCAGGAGTTGCCCTTTGACGCGATCCGCTACATGACGGGTGAATGCAATTATGGAGGCCGGGTCACCGACGACTGGGACCGGCGGACGCTGCGCAGTATTTTGAACAAGTTCTACAACCCGGTCATTGTTATGAATCCTGATTACAAGTTTGATTCCAGCGGCCTTTATTATGCTCCTCCTGAAGGAGAGGTAAGCACCTTAGCGGGGCGCGATTCAGCAGGGAGTCCCCCCCCCCCGCATGAGCCCCGCTCAAAGAAGAGCAATAGCTTAGAGGAGGAATCAAAATGCTCATCTTCTTCTGAGACAGTGGCAAGAAATCTGGGTGAGCTCTACAGTGCAGAACAGGAATGGGAGATGAATTACATTTGCTTCTGTTTTAAGGAGAGACAATTCACACATCTAGACCAAAACACAGGTGCCCTTCCGAATTTTGCAGTGCAGTTCTCCAACCAACCAGGGTGTGCAAAAATGAATATCCCACCTATTATTGCACTCAGATCCTGCTTGTGGGTTTTCCATGGGCTCTGGCCGGATCCAGCAAAAAAATGCTTTGTATTAGGGAAAATATAAAGATATGTATTGGTCTAAACTGCATGCAATAATGTGTTTGTGTTTATTTTTATTATTTTTATTCTCTGCAATGCACTCAGATCCTGCTTGTGGGCTTTCCATGGGCCCTGGCCTGATCCAGCAAAAAAGAAGAAAAAGCATTATATTAGGGAAAATATAAATATGTGTATTGGTCTAAACTGCATGCAATAATGTGTTTATGTTTATTTTTATTATTTTTATTCTCTGCAATGCACTCAGATCCTGCTTGTGGGCTTTCCATGGGCCCTGGCCTGATCCACCAAAAAAGAAGAAAAAGTATTATATTAGGGAAAATATAAATATGCGTATTGGTCTAAACTGCATGCAATAATGTGTTTATTATTATTATTATTCTCTGCAAATTGTGAATAGAAAATAGGAAAGCTGTCAACAAAGAATGGCCAGGATCAAGCCACTGATCATTTCTGATCCGATATTTTTTTTTCAGTATGTAAGCTACATTGAATACACAAAGACCCTTCCTTTGAACCCTGCCCCGGAGATCTTTGGGATGAACGCCAATGCCGATATCACAAAGGATCAATCCGAAACGCAGTTGTTGTTTGATAACATTCTTCTCACGCAGGTGTGTTTGTTTTCATATTGGGAGCATTGAAGTTACTGCCTGCTTATTATTTATCAGATTTTTCGCACAACGTTTTAAATACGGAGAATCTGATCTTCTTTTCTTCACATTACTGCTCATTGTAATATTAATGTATTCACTGTCACTAAATGGTGTGGATCGAGAAGAATTCAAGTATATTACTGGCTGAATATTTTAAAGTTTTCTAACACCCCCTATTGATTCCAGAACATAACATCTAATCCATGTTGTGAGTGTTGCAACTGTTGAGAGTGCATAAAGTTCCCTCGTGCTGTAGAAAACTAGCTTGACCTAAATAATAATTTAGCAAAGGTGTGCTTTTCTATGTATGTATTTTCCCCTTCTAAGTATTAGGGCATAACTAAATGAGATACGCGGGTGGCGCTGTGGGTTAAACCACAGGGCTTGCTGATCAGAAGGTTGGCGGTTCGAATCCCCGCAATGGGGTGAGCTCCCGTTGTTTGCTCCCTGCTCCTGCCAACCTAGCAGTTCGAAAGCACGTCAAAGTGCAAGTAGATAAATAGGTACCGCTCTGGCGGGAAGGTAAACGGCGTTTCCGTGCGCTGCTCTGGTTCGCCAGAAGCGGCTTAGTCATGCTGCTCACATGGCCCGGAAGCTGTTTGCTGGCTCCCTCAGCCAGTAACGTGAGATGAGCGCCGCAATCCCAAAGTCGGACATGACTGGACCTAATGGTCAGGGGTCCCTTTACCTTTACCTTAAATGAGATACAGAAAATCTACAATCAGAATCTAATAGGGTAGTGGATTGGGGCCATGATGCTGGGGAAGGGGAGATCAACACCATTGTTTCTCAGACCTAAATTTCTTATTCAGTCTGATCTTTGCCCTGAGGAGTTGGAGAGGAAACATAATGGTATCCAGTCCAATTAATCGAGATCCAGTCCTCAGTTAATTTTCTGTGCAAGAGAGGAAAAGTTAGATGAAGATATTTTGTGTGTGTGTGTGTGTGTGTGTGTGTGCATGCGTGCACACACACACACACACACACACACACAGGTTTCACATTCCCTACCATGTCCCAGAACATTTTCCATGCCAGCTGGATCCCGTTCCCTCATCCCAGGAATAGACTTCTCCAGGAAGAGTCACCAAAGATGGCTGCAGGCCCAGTTTCTAATGGATTCTCCAACTAATACATTTCTGTAGACATCAAAATGAGGCCGCGTTATTTTGATGTCTACATGAACCCATTGGAAACTGGGCTATCCAGAAACATACACACACACACACACCACTCACACACAAAATCAAAACAAAATCGAAAATTCTTTCTAGTAGCACCTTAGAGACCAACTGAGTTTGTTCCTGGTATGAGCTTTCGTGTGCATGCACACTTCTTCAGATACACTGAAACAGAAGTCACCAGATCCTTAAATATAGTGGGAGAGTGGGGAGGGGTATTACTCAGAGGGGTGGTGGGAATGGGTGATCGGCTGATAAGTGTGGAAAACCTGTTGACGACTCTAAACGGCTGCAATTAGTCTTGCAGGGAAAGGCAAGGGGTGAGATGGCTAAAGATAGCTTTGTTATGTATAATGAGATAAGAATCCAATGTCTTTGTTCAAACCAAGTTTCTCCATGGTTTTAAGTTTGGTGATTAGTTGCAATTCAGCCACTTCTCTTTCCAGTCTATTTCTGAAATTTCTTTGTATTAAGACAGCTACTTTGAGATCTTTTATAGAATGTCCTGGGAGATTGAAGTGTTCTCCTACTGGTTTCTCTGTCTTGTGATTCCTGATATCAGATTTATGTCCCCTCCCCACTCTCCCACTATATTTAAGGATCTGGTGACTTCTGTTTCAGTGTATCTGAAGAAGTGTGCATGCACACGAAAGCTCATACCAGGAACAAACTCAGTTGGTCTCTAAGGTGCTACTAGAAAGAATTTTCGATTTTGTTTTGACTATGGCAGACCAACACGGCTACCCACCTGTAACACAAAATCAAATCTCACTACAGCCAACCAAAGACAACCAACCACACCCGAGGCCAGTCCCAACCTCTCTCACCACCAAGAAAATACAACAAGCAAATAGTAAGAGAACCCACACATTGACGCTGATACAAAACCTCACACATACACTAAGTAGAAGAATAGAAGCATAGTCACCCTGACCCCACCCCTCACCATTCCCCCTCCCCCTCTTTCCTTCCTTACCTCACACTGTAACACTAATGCCTCACAACAAATGAAACTGATCTGTAGAAAATGTAACTTGAAAAAAGAGACAATGCACGTATTTTGGTAAACTAAGAAATCTTTAATAAAAATATATTAAAAGTGAAATAAAATAAGGCCACGTTCTAACCAGTATACACCCCAAATGGAAGCTTCATGGGCCGAACTGTGCTGTCGCTTGGGTTTTTGCAATGTTTAATCAACTCCCACCCTTCCCCCCCCCAAAAATAAAAACAGTCTCGTGCATCAGGTGCCGGCGCCAAATCATCTGATCAAGTTGTTCGTGATGTGGCGAGCGACATCCAAAGTAAACTCCCCGCCGACTTCCACATTGAAGCCGCGATGAGGAGATATCCGACCACCTACACGCAGAGCATGAACACCGTGCTGGTCCAAGAGATGGGGAGATTTAACAAACTGCTGCAAACGATTCGAGAATCCTGCATCAACATCCAGAAAGCAATCAAGGTGAGGGGACCTTTTGAGAAGGATGCCTGTTCACTTGGAGCACCCTGGCAAGAGTGGCTGTTAGCTCCCGTTAGCGTCGCTGCTGGGAATTTGCCAAATTGCTCTTTTCGGCCGTGGCGTTATCCCCATCTCCAAGCTTTGCCTTTTTTTGTGTAGGGATGTTCAAAGATGCTTGGAGAGGATGATGATGATGGTGATATTTATTTATTTATTTATTTATTCATTCATTCATTCATTCATTCCTACATACATACATACATACATACCCCGCCCATCTGGCTGGGTTTCCCCAGCCACTCTGGACGGCTTCCAACAAAGGATTAAAAATACATTAAAACATCAGCCATTAAAAACTTCCCTAAACAGGGCTGCCTTCAGATATCTTTAAATGTCAGATAGTTGTTTATTTCTTTGACATCTAATGGGAGGGCATTCCACAGGGTGGGCACCACTACCGAGAAGGCCCTCTGCCTGGTTCCCTGTAACTTCACTTCTCGCAGTGAGGGAACCACTAGAAGGCCCTCGGAGCTAGACCTCAGTGTCTGGGCTGAATGATGGGGGTGGAGACGCTCCTTCAGGTATACTGGGCCGAGGCCGTTTAGGGCATTAAAGGTCAGCACCAACACTTTGAATTGTGCTTGGTAACGTACTGGGAGCCAATGTAGGTCTTTCAAGACCGGTGTTATATATATTAGGGGATATATTTGTTAGATATTATCCTTCCTTCCTTACGTTTGTGAGTTCAGCAGAGTGCATCCCTTTGCAGCTTAGAAGGGGAATCTTAGGCTAGTTTTAGCGATCCAGGATGCTTTAAGGCAGACTTGGATGCTCCTGGTATTTCCCCCTTTTAACAATAATCAGAGTCTTGCAAAAGGCGAAGATGACATTTACTTGCTCAGAATACAGCGGTACCTTGGTTCTTGAACGCAATCTGTTCCGGGAGCCCGTTCGACTCCTGAAACTGTTCGAAAACCAAGGCGTGGCTTCCGATGGGCTGCAGGAGCTTCCTGCACTCAAGTGGAAGCCGCATCGGACGTTCGGCTTCCGAAAAACGTTTGAAAACCGGAACACTTACTTCCGAATTTTCGGCATTTGGGAGCCAAAACGTACGAGTGCCAAGGCGTTCGAGAACCAAGGTACGACTGTACTTGCTGAAGATACAACAGCTTTGTTCCAGCAGGCTTAAAATGGTAATCCAGTTACAAAGACGTATTTTAGTCCAGTTTAAAATATAGTCTGAGCTGTGGTCCTGACTTAGCGCATGTCCCCACCTTGCTAGAATGAGGTGGAAGTGCGAAGAGGAAGTGCCTACCCCCCCCCCAGGGTACGGTGGGAGTGTCTCTGAGTTCTTTCTAGGAAACATGCAGGAAAACACTCTGTGGGCTTCAGCTCCTATCATGTGCCTATCTAGCGAACATGTGTTGTTGGTTTGACTGCATTGTAAATATCCCACACTTTGCTCCTCATGTGGCGTGCTGCATAATGTATTGCTGCCGATCTATAAATGAGAAAGAGAATGCAAAGCTGAGCCTGCCTTTTGAAGAGTCGCAGTCCTTGGTATTTTTAGGACAGCATACCAAACCCGGGGTCCACCTACAAAATGAAAACAACCTCCTCAAACTAGCCAGCAGCAGTTGGACGGGCTCTCGGCACCAGTGCATTGCAGAGAGCATGCATGCAGAAGTATTTTTTGGGTGCAATGTTCCGCAGACCGGTCTTATTTCGGCTTCTTCACTAATACACAGATAAGAACAAAGTTAATTCTTCAGTTTTTGCCCTTCTCTGATTTTTGCAATACTTTTCTTGGCTGAAAGAATATACCAAAATTGGGGTCAACGAAGTGAAGATGGCTGGAAGTGAAGATACTGGAGCTCATCGCCCTTGTCCCTTATATTAGCTTCTGTGCAGTGTGTGTATTTTAGGGTACAAAGCATTCAAAAATGAATGCTTTCATGCAGGCTTT
The DNA here is from genome assembly GCF_009819535.1 of Lacerta agilis. Lineage (NCBI taxonomy): Eukaryota > Metazoa > Chordata > Lepidosauria > Squamata > Lacertidae > Lacerta > Lacerta agilis. The sequence goes on from NC_046312.1 coordinate 118,729,451, forward strand.
TTTTAAAAAAATAAATAATTGTGGAATATGCAGGGAGACAGAACAGACTTACAAACACTTGCAAAACTGACGGGCTGAAAATAGACTGAATTGTTCCATTGCTTGTTGAGGGAGTGGGAGAGGGCAGACAGAGGCTAAGAGAAGGGCAATGCTAAGCACCAACATCCCAACCCCATTGACAGGCCCAGGGGTTCCCGCATATTGGTGCAATATTGTGATCAGATCGCATAAATCCAAACTGGCCTTGTAAATAAGGAGACAGAACTACTAGCCTGCTAATATTCAAGGGTCACACCCATAATATACATTTAATGGGCGTGGCTTTCTCCAAAGAATCTTAGGTACGGAATTTTGTCCCTCACAAAGCTAAAACTCCCAGCACCATTAAACTGCAGTTCTCAGAATTCTTCGGGGGAAGTCATAAGCTTGAAATGTGTGGTATAGCTGTGATCTACTGCTCTGTTTCCATGCTGGCCCAGAGAGCAGGGAAAGCCTGTAGCCCCTTAGGAGGCTAGTAAAAAAATGCCTTTGCCAACATGGACTGACAGATGATAGATGCTTCACTGCCCATCCTTTGTAAGCTCACAGCGTTTCCATGCTGGTCACGGGGGAAGGATTTTCCTTCTTCCATGGCTAGCGCAGGAACGAAACAGGCTGGTACGAGGATGAGCTACCTCTCCTTTGGAAACCCACTCACTCATGCATGTTTGGAATTCCTGCCGACTCAAAACAATACAGGAGCAGAAGCTTATAACTCAGATCACGAGGTTTCCAAATTGACAACACTGTGAGTAGTTGCAGCTGAAACAGGGCCTAAACCTACCGAGATCGGAGGAAGCTTGTTGCTAACAGTTGAAAAACTGCATGATAAAATTAACTGAAGACAAAAAAGGGGTCCACTAATATGTCTTTTCCCTGTCTCCTTATCTCAACCAGGGTTTGGTTGTAATGTCTGCAGAACTGGAAGAGGTGGTAAATAGCATGTTGAAGGGCAAAATACCAGGCATGTGGATGAGTAAGTCCTACCCAAGCCTCAAACCACTCGGCAGCTACGTGAATGATTTTCTTACCAGACTGAAGTTCTTGCAGGTGAGCCCATCAGAAACAGCTCAACATGTTGGGATTTCGATTTCCTGTCTTGATTCTAAATGACAGTTACACATGTTATGTGAGCCTCTGCTCCTCAAATTCATGAAGTCATGTTGTTTTACTGCAGTATGGTCACCAGTGCGACTGCTAAGAAATGCAGTTAAGTTTTGTTGGGTGCGCACATTAAGGTGATTGCTGTACAGGTGAAACTCAAAAAACCAGAATTATCACAGTTATAACAAATAAAGGCTTGACATATCTCGCTTTGCATGTCATGAGTCTATCTCATATATTAAACTCCAGTAGCTAATGAAAACAATTGCTTACATAAATGGACTTTTCCACAATATTCTAATTTTTCGAGTTTCACCTGTATATTAAATGTTTTGCAAGGAAGTTAGCTAGCTGGTTCTGGGGAGAGATGTGCTGGGGGAGAGAGGAGATGGCAGTGAAGGAAAGTAAAAAAATATATATTAAAAAATCCTTCCAGTAGCACCTTAGAGACCAACCAAGTTTGTTATTGGTATGAGCTTTCGTGTGCATGCACACTTCTTCAGATACCAAGTGAAGGAAAGTGTTCGGGCAAATGCATCAGGGCATGAGCTGCAGACTTGCTGTTACATGTATGGCTGCAGTATAAAATCCACAAGTGCAGAAGACCAAGCTGCATATGCTTGAAAATAGGTTGGCATTTTTCCTTTTGGGAAGGAAATGTGAACTTGAACCTGACAAAGACCACAGAGGGCATTAAATAAGAGTCCGGGAGCTGCATATACACCTTACATTAAAAACACACACACCCTCCAAGTACCATGGGAACTGCAGTTTTTATTCCTCTCAGAGCTACAATTCCCAGCATTCTAAACAAACTAGTTCCCTGGCATGGGGTTTGACAGGAAATAAATCTAAAATGTATGTAGCCTTTTTAAAAAGAGCAAGGCAATTAATTGCAACCTCTGTGTCATGCTGATCGTGTTTGCAGCAAGTTCTGAAGTGGCCTGTAACTTGCTAGAGACCAATTTGCCCGTATAAAAGGGGAGAGGGTCTCCTTCAACTATCAGGATTTTGTTGGTTGGCATCACACATGTGCCTGGAGCTAGCAGGTCTCCTGCACTGCTGATTTCTGCAGATTTCCCTGCTGCACATACCGCATTCCCTATTGAGCCAGAGGGTTGTACAACTTGTAATGAAAGCCTCTGCACAGTAGTAGCATTGGACTCAAAACATCCTAGGTTCCTGCCCTGTGCGTTCTTAATGCTGTAATAAAAAGCTCCATTCCCACCCTCTCTCCTCTTGCTGTTGCTAGACGTGGTACGAGAATGGAACCCCTCCGATGTTTTGGCTTTCTGGGTTTTTCTTCACGCAAGCCTTCTTAACCGGCGCCCAGCAGAATTTTGCCAGGAAATACACAATCCCAATAGACCTGCTAGGTTTTGACTACGAAGTCTTGGAAGACAAGGAGTACAAGCACGCGCCTGAAGACGGTGAATGCAACTGTATATTCATTAACCACGTATAGAATTTGGGGGGCGGTTTATCACCTTTGCATCCTGCCCTTCATCGTGGTGGCTGGGTTGTATTTGGGAAATACATTTTATGAAATAGTAGACAGATGTTGTTACTCGTCCCTACATCGCCTAGGGAGCTTGATGACTGAGCAGGGAATTTGAACACGGGTCCCCTTGCCCTTTGCACTTGAAGAAAATAATATTCAGAAACCGCATCCGCAGCAAGAAGTTATAAACTCTTTGATGGCAAGACAACTACAGTGGTACCTCGGAAATCGAACGGAATCAGTTCTGGAATCTGTTCGACTTCCAAAACGTTCGAAAACCAAGGTTTGAGGTGTTCTGGAGCCAAAACATTTGACTTGCAAGGCGTTCGGGATCCAAGGTACGACTGTATAGAGTCACAGCTGTCAACTTTCTCCCTTTTTAAAGGGAAATTCCCTTATTCCGAATAGGATTCCTCGCAAGAAAAGGGAAAAGTTGACAGCTATGTATAGCGTTAGTCTGCAGCCCAAGAATTCTACTGGCCATTTCACGTGCCGTTTGTTTTATCCACAGAATTTTCAAGCCACTATTTGTAGATCCTAATTCACAATGAGCCTTTGCATATGTAAATTTCTGCATGTAATTAGACCTGTACACACATTGGGAAGCTGCAGCTTGTTTCTGCTTCCGTTCATGTGTAGAGAATACTCAAAAAAAATTCTTACTTTTTTGATAGTTGGAGCGACACAAGGCGAGGAACCTATTCATGGGTTCTTGGAAGAGTATTTGCTGCTCACACCTTATTATCAAGTCTACAGCCTGTTTAAAATATGTGCCTTCCTTTGCTTTGCCATTTCATGCGAATGGTGTCGATAATGTGCTTTGTTGTGTTCCTTTCTAAATGAATAGGAGTCTACATTCACGGATTGTTCCTGGATGGAGCCCGCTGGAACAGGAAGAAAAAGAGGCTAGGGGAATCTCACCCCAAAATCCTATATGATACTATGCCAGTGGTGAGCATTTATATAATCATCAATTTATATAATGCATCAATTAAGAGCCTTGTATTAATGCTGTGTTTATAGGGCAGTAACTCATTGTATATTACTTCTGTATAGAATCAGGCTGTGAGGGGCTTATTAACGCACCCAATAATATGCTAGTGTCTTTTGCAACCTGACGCCATTGAAACAAATGGTCTGAGGTCAAAAAATGCATGTGTGGCATTAAACCCACAACAATTAACCCACCCACCCCTAATTTAATGTTGAACTTGCACATAGTGACCTCCCCACCAGTAATTCTAGAAATTGTGCTATAGCAGCACAACTATCTCCTCCTCCTGGTTCATATTTGGACAGTCCAGAAGAATGCCTGTGTCCCACAGAAAGAGCTTAGCACTCATTCTGAGCAGGCCTGAGTCACTAGGTGAATTTCCGGAGCTGTTTGTGTATGGGGGAAGAAGCCACGAGAACTAGTGCTTTCTCCCCTACCTTGATCAAGAGACATTCTTAGAACTCACTTTTTCTTTGCTACAGATGTGGCTAAAGCCTTGTAAAAGATCAGATATACCGGAAAGACCCAGTTACATAGCTCCCGTGTACAAGACAAGTGAGAGAAGAGGAACGCTTTCCACCACAGGCCACTCCACCAATTTTGTGATTGCAATGATTCTTCCATCGGACGAGCCAGAGGCCCACTGGATTGGACGGGGGGTGGCACTTCTATGCCAGCTTAACGCGTAACCCAGGTCTCGGATCTAACTACCACTTTCCATTCTTTGTATAATTCTAATGGCTACCTTCTAAAAAAAAAAGTAGCCATATCTTCAGAAACTTTTAAATCCGATTTGTACTTTTTTTTCAGTTTGTAGAAATAAATGTTGTTGTTTTTTAAGAGCTTGGAAAAACCAACCCCACCATGTTTGCTTGTTCAATAATTTTATTTTCTTACGCTCCTTATGAATAAGGAACATACATAAGATGAACACAACAACACTGTTGACAATAAACAAAAACAGCATGTCATCATTTCCAGCTTTGCATTTATTATTTTTTTAAAAATGGATTTTGTTATAACAAAAAAACAACCCCCCCCCCAAAAAAAAGAAGAAGAGTGTAGCTGATATCTCAATATTTTTTTTCAGGACCATAATCACATTGTTTCAACTATAAGGAAATAAAAAAAAAAGTCACACTGCATCCTAGGACACCTACAGCATTTTTTTTCTAAGCAATAATCACAGCTGGTTTGAGTGCAGTGCGATCAACATGGGGATGTCACACGGTGACAGCATCGTTAAGAGACACGTAACATTTATGTCCTCCAACAAGTACACGTTTAAATGAGACTGGACTCCAGCAGAACGGAATGGAGAAGCCAGGTAGAAATGTAGCGGAATCCCGATTGTCCCAACTGTGACTTTCAAAAAGCATCCGCGTTCCAAAAATGTCCTGGGAATTCAATACTCGGGAAAAGAGGAGAAGCCATGGCTGCCGGGCTGCTCTTCACAAAGTGGTAACATGCACATGTAAGCAAATACAGAGGCTCATCCCATTCTGAAGGAAAATACAAATCCTATCACTTCTCCACGTGACCTGCGTGTTTTCTCTTTCAAAAAAAAAAAAAAAAAAAAGCAAACCCAACCCAAAAATACTATTACAGAGCACTAATTCATTTTTGCTTCCCTAGGTAGGCAACATTACGCTACAGCACATGCCAGCGAAAATGAAGAAAGGGCTGTACCTGAAGTAGAGAAAGCTTTATTCATAATTACAAAAATAAACCTTAAAAACCCTCCCTCATCCCATTTTTTTCCTGACTAAAATCTCACTTCAGCAATGCCACGACCCTTTATTTCAACTTGGCAGATTTTAATTAAAATGACATCCAAGTTCCGAGCCAGAGAGAAAAAAAAGAGTGTAAAATCCCATTGATTACAATGGAAGGATCAGCTTCACTCTTGGGCTCCCAGCCAGACATTCTCAACTAGAAATCTCCGGGGGGGGGCAACACCCCCCAACGCTGTGCCCCTTGCAAGTTCTGGAGGCCCAATGATCCAAACGAATTTTCTGCACTAACCGACTTGCGGGGATCCAAGCCTTTGGCTTGGAACCACCAACTAGTCAAAACCCTTGCTATCCCCCCCCGCCCCAGCTAACACAAAAACGAAAAGCCGCTCGACAAAAGTCACCCAACATGAAGCCAAGTAGTTAACGGTGGTCACACGAAAAGGAATGACTGGATAAATTAAGTGGAAGGGTCAGAAAGAAAAGGAGCACTTTCACTTGGAATGAAGGCCATTAAAAGTTTGCCGACCCAAGTTCCTCCACTTGGGCAGAAGGACAAGAACTCTCCACTTCCCCAATAGTCAGGCTGTATCCAGCTTTGCTTCTAGAGAGAGACCGAGATGAACAAAGACCGAGCAGCGTGCTGTAAGAAAGTCCCAACAACTGCCGTGTTTTGTTACGGCCGTTAAGACTATTATTATTGTCACACCAGAGTGGAAAAAGGACTTGCACTTCTCCCAAGCGCCCAGTATCAGAGCTCGGAGGGGATGGACCAATCTGTACCTGGCAAGACATGCTGCTTGGCACTAAACAATCAAATATTAAAGCTGATTTCTGCAGGTTAAGGCTTTTTTTTTTTTTTTTTGGCTGAGCCTGTTCAATCGGTCCGCACGCAGCAGCACCAAGTCAACAATACAGCTGCTTTGCTACAAGGGCGCCTCCTTACGTTACTTCTGCAGAGTGGCAGTTCCCGCAGCCGTGGTGGAAGTGGTCAAAATTCAACCACCTTCCTCCAGCTCTTAAGGCGGTGGCGTGTCTGCGATGGGAAGTCAATTGGGGCTGGCCCTTCGAGTTCCCACCTTGCGAAAAGAGCCACGTTGCAGCAGCAACGTAGGAGCAGCCCCCCACCCCCCAACCTAAGGTGCCAAAAACAAACAAAAATCAAAGCAATGCCAGCACAGCATATGCCGAACGTTGGCCCGCACCGAGCAAGACGCCCAACTTTCAACAACGGCAGGTGCTCCTGAGCTCAGGTGGCAAGGCATTAAAGGAATACATTCAAAAGAGTTCTGGGGAATTATGTAAACAGTTACCAAGACTGCCTCAAAGGGCCACTGCTGTGATCCTCGAACCAGCACTTCTCAGCTCCACGTATTATTATTATTTTTTTGAAGGTTATAATGTGAGATAGAATTTGGCTGCCATGACCGAAAAAATCCAATGCAGGTGTGTCATTAAGAGGAGGGAAGGGAGACGTTCAAAGCAGAAAACCGCTCAGTAGTTCAGGTTTCAAGTAGCACTGCTACACATTCTACTGCAGCAAAAGGTCGAGAAAGAGTCCACAAGCAGCATTAACCATTCAGCATTGTTGCTAACAAATACCTACGAGCCAACATCAAATACCCAACACCTGTCAACTCAGCCCTGTTGCGGAAACAGGGGCCCCCAAGGCTCCCAATGCAGAGATTTGCCTCCTTGGGCTTCGAAAGGACAAAAGTACCGCGTTGTATGACCGACATAACAAGGGGACAGACTTGTGGATTTGCCGTCTTCTTTCCCAAGGGAGCCGGGAAAACAACATTGCTGGGCTAGCGGAGCGCATGGCAGCGATTGCAAGCAAGAACGTCTTCTTGAGACATCGTACCGACTAGGGGATTGGCAAGGACCAGTAAACAGAAGTGCCTGACCCAGACGAATACATGGTTTCACTTTGGTCACCAACCATTCAGCACAGTGCAAAACAGCGGACGTTACTGGGAAACAAGGCCTGGAGCAAATGCAAGGGTCATGGAACAGTGCATTGCTCATACTGCCCGCCCTAAGGCAACCCCTGAACAGCATGTTTGAAACCATTTTTTTTAAAATGATGTTTTTAATGAACACACCCCACCTACAATGCTCTCCAGTCATGCATTGCCAGACTGTGTGTGTGCGTGTGTGAGAAAGAGAGAGAGAGAGAGGAGAGGGGGTGGGAGGAACCAACTGAAACGTTGCAACAAGGCCCAGGGGCCAGCTGTAGAGGATGACAATGACATGTAACTCTTGGACTGGCTATTCAACATTTGCTCAAGTATAACCTGAAAGGCTTTTTGTCAGCAAGGGGTCCGACTTCTGCTGCACATTGCAGTGGCAAACTGGAAAAACAACACACTTGCTAATAGCATCCTGGGCATGATGTTTATGTTTCCTGCTTCCAACACTGCCCGATTAAAAATCTACATCTCACCTTTGGGAAGCTGAGCTGCATTCAATCGTAGGGTTTTTTTGTTTTTGTTTTTTGGCCTGTTTGTTTGAGCTAAAAAACAGGAGTTTGTTTATGCAGACACCAGAATACTGTTACTTGTGAAGCAGCTCGTGCCACTGCTTTGCCTGGGGACAAATGTGCATACAGTACAACAGTGCAGACTTGAAGCCATACAGTAACGTCGTCGCTAACCACAGCGGAGTACTGGAAACGGTCAAAACTGGATGTCCAACACTATTTTGTCTTCGTAAAGGGCAATCACCAACATAATGGCAAATCCCATGAGAAGACCTAAATTCTGGAGGATGAACTGCCCCACAGGACAGTAGCCGTGCTCTTCGTCGTCTCCGTCCCCGTGAAGCATTTCTGGAAGCTGAAAGGAAGAAAAGGTATAGCTCTTTAAAGTTAAAGTCACACCACTTTCTGAGAATAGAGACACAGAGGTGGCTAGAGGATTATGTGCTCCTGTTTCCTCCCTGAGCTAAGGGTTGTTTAAACTGCTTAGAGTGGAGGGCCCAATTAGCTGGAACCATGATTTAGTACAGGCATAGGCAAACTCGGCCCTCCAGACTACAACTCCCATCACCCCTAGCTAACAGGACCGGTGGTCAGGGATGATGGGAATTGTAGTCTCAAAACAGCTGGAGGGCTGAGTTTGCCTATGCCTGGTTTAGTATATTCCTCTCTAAGGCAGGAAGTAGGACTGCTGAATCATGGTTAAGAGAATTGCCCCCCCCCAGTTATGTCTGCACCAACCCTTCATATTGTTAAAACCTCCTTGTTACAGGACACCTTAAAATTCCAGTTGTTTCCGTCCCCTTTTATGGTTTGCACCTGTTAAGAGGTTTGTTTTATTCCTGCCAAGCAGAGCAATTATGTCACTAACAAATCAGCTTTTGAATACAGTGGTACCTCGGTTTCCGAACGCCTCGAAAGTCAGACATTTCGGTTTTCGAACGCCGAAAACCCGGAAGTAAATGCTTCCATTTTCGAACGTGCCTCGGAAGTCAAACGGCTTCCGCTGAGTGTTTCTCAATTAAATTTGCAGACCGCCCTTTGCGCCTCGGTTTTCAAGCGTTCCGGAAGTCGAATGGTCTTCCAGAATGTATTACGTTCAAAAACCAAGGTACCATTGTGCGCTGCAGGTTTCACATGTGCACAGCTTAATATTGTCCATGGGAGATGACAAACTGCGCAGCTGAAACCAAAATGAGTGGCACACGTACACAGCTCAAAAGCTTTCCCTGTCAACTTATTTTCTGGCCCAGGGGTAGGCAACCTAAGGCCCGGGGGCCAGATGTGGCCCAATAGCCTTCTCAATCCGGCCCGCAGACGGTCCGGGAATCAGCATGTTTTTACATGAGTAGAATGTGTCCTTTTATTTAAAATGCATCTCTGGGTTATTTGTGGGGCCTGCCTGGTGTTTTTACATGAGCAGAATGTGTGCTTTTATTTAAAATGCACCTCTGGCTTATTTGTGGGGCATAGGAATTCATTCATCCCCCCCCCCCCAAAAAAATATATAGTCCGGCCCACCACATGGTCTGAGGGGCGGTGGACCGGCCCACAGCTGGAAAAAGGTTGCTGACCCCTGTTTTGGCCTATACCAAGAACGGCCTGTTCCACTGTTTGCTGTTACGTAGCGCAGCACTTCAAAAGCAGCAATAAAAACCTCAGAGCATGTGAGCCATGTGAGCTCCCTGTAATGACTTGCCCCTCCTCCACAGGTAAAGGGGGAATAAGAGGGAATTTGCTTTTGGGAGGAGGGGGAAAGGACATGTACAATCCTATGGCCTGTTTTACACAGGCGCCAATCAATTCTACTGCACCTCTTCAGGTTGTTCTATCAGGGGGAAACTTACATGCAAAACTCCACAAGGTCCTACTCATATTGTGCTGGCAGTACAGGGGTTGTTGCAGAGCACCTCGTTTTCATGCACCTGGGATAACATGTGAACACCCAGGGCCCTGCAAGAGCATCCCCTCTCTATGGCTGGGCGATAATCTGGTTTTCAACATCGTAAAATGTAGTATAAACACCAACAACTGGGAGACCCTGGCCTGCGAGCGCTCCAATTGGAGAACAGCCTTCACCAAAGGTGTCGTGGGCTCTGAATACACTCGAACTCAGGACAAAAGGGAGAAACGAACTAAGAGGAAGGCACTTTTGGCAAACCCTCACCATGATCAACTCTTGCCCGGAAACCTATGTCCCCACTGTGGAAGGATAAGTGAATCCAGAATTGGCCTCCACAGTCACTTGCGGACTCGCTGTGTTTATGGAGGATAATCTTACTCAGCTACGAGTGATCGCCAAAGAGGAAGAAGAATGTATCAGCAGCTAAATACCGTGATACGCTGATATATCACGATGTGTGGAATGTATCTCGACTCTTCTTCCCCAGCTGGCGGGGGCTTCATTAAACTGCTCAGCTGGGGGGGGGGGCCTGAAGCCTCCTGCCACGGAGCTGAGCAAGCCCCGATACCTCTCCAGTTAGCATGAGCCGGAGGAGCATCGGGGTTTTGTTAAACTGCTCAGCTGGGGGGGCGTGAAGCCTCCCACCCCTCTGCTGAGGAAGCCCCCATGCTGCTCCAGTTCAAATGTGCTGGAGGGTTGAGCTTCTTCAAAGGCACAGGCAAGCAGATGGAGCCCGAGCCGGCACTTGCCCTGGAACTTTCTCAGGCTCTGTTTGCCTGCCTGCACCTTTGCCGTCTGCAGGCACTTTTAGTCGGCAGGGTGCACAGTGGCACCTTGGTTTTCAAGCAGCTTAGTTCTCAAACATTTTGGCTCCCGAACGTTGCAAACCCGGAAGTGACTGTTCTGGTTTGCATAACTATTTTTGGAAGCCAAACGTCCGGCGGGGCTTCCAGTTGGCTGCAGGAGCTTCCTGGAGCCAATCACAAGCCGCGATCTGGAAGTCAAATGGGCTTCCGTAACGGATTCCATTCGACTTCCAAGGTACGACTGTATTTTCGCCATATGTCAGGCCATTTGCCAATATATTGCCCAGCTCTACCCCTCACGGCACCCAATCTCCACTGTCTTGGGAGTCACCGAAGCAGCGTGGTTTCCTCCACGCAGCCTAGGGTTTCGGACCTTCCGCGGGAGAGAGCTCTGCTGAAGTGGCTCCCCTACTGCTGACCTAATGGAAAGAGGAGACCTAGGCAGTGGTTGGAGTTAATTCAAAGGGGGGGGACTACAGGGCAGAGTGGGGGAACCTGTGTCACCCAGAGGTTGCTGGACCCCAGCTCCCCTCCGCCCCAGCCAGCATGGCCAACAGTCACAGAGAAAAGTATCTGGAGGACACAGGCCCCTCGCCTCTGCTAAAGGGAGCACCTGCAGCCTGCCTCTAGCACACCACGCACCAACTACTCCTATATTGTTTAGTTTCATCAAGCTATTGCAGTGCTGATGTCTGCACACAATGCAAAGTAGCCTGGGATCTTACCATATCCACCAGGGCCACATAGAGGAACATGCCGGCGGTGACTGCGAAGATCCACAGGGTGATGTTGTTTGCATACTGTCCCACAGCTGTCCCTATTAGCATTCCTACGTAAGCCATCATGGCTGAGAGGAGGTTGTAAACAATGGCCTGTTTCACAGTCATGCCTGCTTTCAGAAGCACGGCAAAGTCCCCTAAACAGAAAGAGAGACAGAATGACAAGGTGATCACAAAAAAAAGCTCAGGGAATCTTTGCTTAAAGAAATGCAAAAGTGTAATTTCGATGCCTGCTGTACGGGCAAAACAGCTGGATGAAAAACAAGCGGGTCCGAGCTACTGGCATTCTTCTCCTTAATAAATCCCCCATTTTATTTCAAAGGGGCGAAGCTGGCCGACATCCTTTTAAGTCTGCGACATGATCAATTCATCCCCCTTCTTGCAATCCTGTAAGCCCGTTGGAGTGAGAATGGAATAGAGAGCAGAGCCTCAATAAAGCGGTCAGGGTGCAAGTGCTCACTGGCAGTGGGGAAGAAAAGCAGCCAAAGAGAGCATAGAAATTTTGAAACGAGATAATGAGGCACATGGCTGGGCAGCTCCGGGTCATTCTAAGCCAGAAGCAGAGGGAAACAGGTGTCTCTACAAGGCATGGGCTCAGCGAACAACATGAATTGATAAGAGGATACAGTCGTACCTTGGAAGTTGAACGGAATCCGTTCCGGAAGTCCATTCGACTTCCAAATCGTGGCTTCTGATTGGCTGCAAGGAAGCTCCTGCAGCCAACCGGAAGCGGCGGAAGCCCCGTCTGACGGTCGGCTTCCGAAAGAACGTTTGAAAACCGGAGCAGTCACTTCAGGGTTTCGATCGTTCGGGAGCCAAAACGTTTGAGAAGTAGGCTGTTCGAAAACCAAGGTATGACTGTATAGCACTTTAAAGCTGTAATGAAACCAATGCTCAAGTTTCGTTAACAAGCATCTCCCATCTCCCAAATTCAGCAGACTGCCAGCCACAGACCTCTAAGTGTGCTTGCATCCACATCAACGATATGTTTCCACATCATAAGCAACCATCCTGGTTCAGGTGGCATCCTATGAACCGCCACAATTCAGAAGCCTCCAGGTTCCTGTAGCAGCATCTAGCTGCAAGACCCGCCCCCATAGGTACTTGCTAAAAGACCTCTTTCTAATGAGCTCTCTTAGCACGACTTGCTCACTCACTCACTCAGACTCTAGCAGTGCTTTGGTCCTCCCAGGACCAAATAGAAAAAGCCAGGGAAAGTGAGCAAGAGAATGGGAGTTCTGAGAAGACTGCAAAAGTAAGTGGATCTTGCCTGCAGATTTCTGACAGCTGCTACTGTCACCTGGAGACCTCTGAGCGTGCAATGGCTGGTTCATAGGGCCTATGTGTGACTTTTACTTTTCTGTTCCAGACCTTTCTATGATAATTCTCTAGAATACATACAAGTTGTGGAACCTTAACTAATATGCGCCTGGATAGCTCATCGGTTTGACCACGGTGCTGATTAACACCAAGACTTGCAGGTCTGATTCCCGTGTGAGAGAGCTGCGTATTCCCATGTTGCAGGGGGTTAAACTAGATGATCCTCTGGGGCCCCAAATGGTGGTGGGAAACACACAGCACCCCCCCTCCCCCTCCCAGGGAGAACTACATAAACAAACGCAGCTGTGTCAGCTTTAGCTGCATCGCCAGATATACCCTGCACATTTTTGGCTACGCAAACAATCAAATCTTTTAATATGAAAAAAATTCTTCAATCACAGAAGCATGCACAGCTGACATCAGATTAACTGATTACCCAATTCATGGGGAAGCTCATGACAAAATACTGCTATGGATGTGCTAATTCCTCCGGTCAAGCCAGCACTGAAAGCTGCTCCTGGGGGGGGGCAAGAGGGAAACACAAAACAAAACGCAACAAAGGAACAGTTATTTTCAGATTGGTTATTTTCAAGCAAATCCATCATCAGAGACAATAAATGAGAGCTTTCTTTGTCCCGAGATTTTGTAACGTTAACCGCAGGAGCTGTGTTTTGAATATCTGTTCTTAAATGTTCCGTCCTATGTTTAAAGAAAGGAACCACCCTGTCTTTGGAATCTGGGAAAATAAGAACAGATGAGAACGCCCAGGAGGGCACGGTCGGCTCTTTGACCCTTTCCTCCCGAATCTGAAATTCAGGCTTCTATCTTACAAAGCAATCCCATGCGCTGTCTGCTCAAAACTCGGTCCCACTCAGTTGTGAATGTCTTCTTCCCAGGTAAGTGGGGCCTAGGATTGCAGCCTTAGTGATTTCTCTGTGGCACAAACCAAAAGCAACGGTCTCTTTCGGTGTGTCAGACCAAGAGAGCATCAAACACGATAAATAACAAAGACACACGACAGGAGTGAGACCTTGGTCAGCTTGCAAAACCTGCACTGGCTACCGATCTGGGGCCAAGTTCAAGGTGCTCCTATTAGTATATAAAACCCATAGCAACCTGGCACCAGTTTACCTGTGAGATTGCTTTCCCCCGTATATGCTGATTCGACTGCTTCCATCTGCGGAACCGGCACTGCTACAGATGCCACATAATACTCGTTCTGCATTTGTAAGAAATCAATCTTTCGAGTACGGCAGCACCCAAACTTTGCGGCTCCCTGTCTGCTGATACCAGGCAGGTTGCCCCCGTTGTCCTCTTTTGGGCACCTTGCTAACATCTGTTTAGAAAAGCCTACCCAGATATGTAGAATGTTGGTGTGTGGTTTAAGACCTTTATCCTTTGTTGCTAATTTTAAGGGTTGTTTTTTTAAAAATGTTTTGAATAGTTGTGTTTATCTGTTTTTGCCAATCATTTTGATTTCTCCCCCCCTTTTAAAAATCACTTAAAAAAAAAATCAAACAGCACATATTTTTTATAAAATAAAACGAATAGTGCGCTCGAAATGCTAAGAATGGCAGCTGAAAGCAGAATGCCTCTCTCGACAATTTAATCATCTCCACATGGGATATATAGCAAGGAAGATTAAGAAGATATAACATGTTTTTTGACTTGTCTAAGATATCAGATTGGGGTGGCTAAGGCTGACCACCTAGATAGCCAGTGGGTTTGGTTGCCTATCACAGGTAAGAATCACAGGGCTGGGTTTGCAAATTGAAAAGAGAATTGGGCTGGGTTTGCTTTGAGATCAAATGATTAGCACAGGTGCGTGTAGGTGGGCTGCTAGCACGCTGCTACTTCTGTAAGCTTGTTTTCAAGTAGTCTTAAGGCTCCTGTCCCTTTGACTCACAAGGGACTGATACGGCCAGCAACACCACACAGCTAACTTCCTTGGAATGGCCTGCGCTGGGCCGGCTGAAATGCAAGCGCCTGCTCCATGCGAGATCAGACGAAATTTACGGAGGCCCCAGCTATGTGGTAAGTTGCTGGGGCTGGAAGAATCAAAAAATTCCCCCTAACCTTCCACAAAGGGAGGTGCCTCCATGTTACCAATTATCAGGAAGATTCCATCTTGCTCCCCGATAAAAATCCACTCTACCCACCTCAGTGGTGGTGGTTTCTTCCAACAAGCCCATGCCCCTCTCAATAAACAAGGGGAAGTCTTAGCCCAACAGGCAGGAAAAGCTCTCCTTCCTGCCAAGGCTGCTCCTGTTATATTCCAGGGCTGTAGGTAACTGGTAGCTACAGGGTGAGAGGTGGTCTGCCATTTCCATCGGAAGTGAGCAAGGTTTTATTCCACTGTGGTCCTGCTACACAAAGGAGCAGGTATCATGGAGCGGATCTATCTACAGCAGTGGGTCTCCAGCTGCTTTTGGACTGCAGTCCCCATAATCCATGACTGCTGGTCCTGCTAGCACATGATGGGAGTTGTAGTCCAAAAACAGCTGGAGGCCCAAGTTTGGGAATCCCTGAACTACATCTGCTTTTTCCAAGCAGAACTTTCCCTCTTCCCAGCAGATCCCTTCTTCCCCCTTCCTCTTCAACGAAGACAAAGCCTGTTTCATTCCCAAATTTTCTGTAGCGAGCCTAGCTGCTTTAGGCGCTAGTCGTCAATACTATCATGCTGCTGTATTTTATGCAGTATAGCTAGCGGCAAAGAACACGCCCCAGAGCACTTACCAATGGCAAGCCCGTCGCTAAAATTGTGGATCCCGTCTCCCATTATTACCATCCAGGCTATGTTTGCTATTCCAGTGTCTTTCAGGTCTTTGCCGGACTGGCAGTGTCCATGAGAATGGTGGGAGTGTTTGTGGGACCAAATGTGGTTGTGCTTTCGAGCTACGATTTTGTCCTCTCGGTGGTTGCTTTCGTACTCCACATCCGGGAGGTCGTTCTCCTGGACGCCATGGGATACGTTGTTATGGGAGTGGAGCATACTGTTTTCCTCCTCTACGAAGGTCTTTGGCAGGGAGTCAAGCTGGCCATCCAGGTCAGTTAGTTCCGTTTCATTAAGTCGATCGTCGGATAAAACAGAGTCATCCGCTCCTGTGTCGAAAGAGCCAGAGAAACACAAGTGTCTTAATTAGGGGTGACAACGGGGCATCGATTTAAGACAGAGATGCCACCAATACTCACCCGCAGCACTTGGCATGCACATCAGGTGCTAAAGAGGTCCGGATCCTATCTTTTAGCCTTTCGGCAGTGTACTTTTTGAAGATCAGCCCTGACAGTAACATATAACAGCGTAACAAGGGTAACCACAAATGGCAACTTAAAAGGCAGGCTTATTTTAGCCGAGAAACTGTGGCAGGCAATGTTTCTTGTGTGTTTGTGCACACACGCACAGACATGTATGAAAAGAGAAAAGCTGTATGGATGAGATGATAAAACTCTTTTATATACTGAAGGTAATACCAGTATATACCTTTATATACTGAAGGTAATACCTTTACCAGCTGCACTGGCTCCCGGTGGAGTACAGGGTCAGGTTTAAGGTGCTGGTTTTGACCTTTAAAGCCCTATGCGGCTTAGGACCCTCGTACCTAAGGGACCACCTCTCCTGGTATGTCCCGTGTAGAACCTTAAGGTCCTCAAATAATAATCTTTTGGAGGTCCCGAGCAACAAAGAAGCTAGGTTGGCCTCAACTAGGGCCAGGGCCTTCTCAGTATTGGCCCCGACTTGGTGGAACAGTCTATCACAAGAGACCAGGGCCCTGCGGGATTTGGCATCTTTCCGCAGGGCCTGCAAGACGGAGCTGTTCCACCTGGCCTTTGGGTTGGTTTCTGTTTGATATTTATGCTTCATTCTTTTATTGGTGGGTTATTTGAAAATGAGACTGCAGTTTTAATATTGAATTTTTAAATTTGTATTTTAATCTGTTATTTTAAATTGATTGTGTTTATGTTTTTGCTGTGATTTTAATTAGTGTTAGCCGCCCTGAGCCCGGTTTTTGGCTGGGAAGGGCGGGGTATAACTAAAAAAATTATTATTATTATTATTATTATTATTATTATTATTATTAACAGTGCTCAAGTGACCATGTACAAAGCGCCACCTGCCTCTGCATTTGTTTTCATTAAGAAGCTGAGGCAAATCCCTGAATGGAGGACCCTGAATGCTGCTGCTTCTGGCTGGGGAGAAGAAGAGAGATAGAGAGGAAGACCAGCAAATCCATCTGCATGTCCTTCTCTAGCAACCTTGAGGACTGCGGGTTTTTGTCAGAACTGGGAGAGACACCAGCAGTGCCTCATTGCTACCCTTTTTTTCTTTCTTTCTTTCCCACCCCATTCCTCCGCTGTTTTGATGAACTGGGGGCTGGGGAGGTTCCTGCTGTGAATACCTGTGGGTAGCAATTCATACCACTCAAGGTGAGAGCCTAGATGGGCTACAGCAGCGTTTTCCAAAATTGGCTATCCAGTTGTTGTTGGACTACAACTCCCATCATCCCTAGCTACGGCAGACTGGTTGAGAACCAGTGAATCAGTTGACTGGGCAGCAAAAAGTTTAAAAAAAAATCAGAGGGGGGGGGGAAGGTTAAAGAATACTTCTTCCAAAATGGTGCCCCTACTGTGACATGTACGTACATCGCCTAAAATGAAGAAAGATGCAAATCTATGCATATTTAATTGATTTAATTAAATTAATGGGCTGGAACTTGTAAGATTACTCAACTAGTATTCCTTTATCAGGTGACAGCTCTAGTCATCAATTAAAGGAGATTTACTGGCTAAGGTTGAGATGGAGAAGGAGGGAGAGACTAAGCCACTAGGCCGGATTAATGGTCGTACAACACAGTTGTCTCTTTGCAAAGGCTGCGTGAGCACAGACAGGCTGATAATGAATGGTTACCTGCTAGAGGCTTGAGCTGAAGCCAGTCAGCATCCGGCCTGTTTAGCTTATGATCTGAAAGTTTCCTTCCAATTGGCGAATCATCGACCTTCTGTTTCTTCTTACACCACTTCTGTTTAGTCTGAAAGAGGCGAAAGGAAGGGGAGGAAGAAGACACCTGGCGGTTAATGATTTACCTGCAACAACAGGGATGAAGAAGGGCAAAAAGCACATGTGAAGAGCTGCAAGGCACAATGACCAATCAATGCTGTGGCCCCCTGCATCACCGAGGACCCTAAAAAACAGTGGATTCGCCCAATGCACCTCATTTATCACATTCACGCAAATCTTGCAGTTACATCCCTTGCAAAGATTCTTTGCCTACATTTTCTCCCGAGGAATAAAGGTGCTTCATTTTTTTTTTAATCAGCCCAGTCCTTCCCCCTCCTATGCAGCTTTGTGCATGTGGGGGGGAAATTCCTCTGATATTCTAGGGAAGCCTCTCCTTCCTCCTCCTCGCTGGATTTGCTGCTCCTGCACTGGGCAAACCACAACAGGTGCCTCCTTTCATAATAACACGAGGCTTGAATATTCAGGTACCCATGATAGCCAATGGATTTTTATTCCCTGGGTTCCCAGCACACGGGCTTATTGTGCTCCAAGCGCAGTGTTTCAAGTGCCCCAGAAGCACCTCTAGCTGCAGGGGAGGGGAGAAGAGGGACTCCGGAGATGGTCTGTAACAGGAATGGTGAGCCTGTGTGCTCCTCCGGGTGCTGTTGTGACTCCAGCTCCCATCCTGCCCCAGCCAGCTTGGCCAATGGTCAGGTATGATGGGAGCCCAGCAACGTATCTGGGAAGACCATGGATTCCCCCATCCCTTCTTACAGGGATCTTGAACTGTGTACATGAGACAAGACGATGAGCTGTGCCCTCTATTTATCTTGCGAAGGGTTTATTCTCCTGTTGTGTTTCTCACTGTACAGGACAGTCTCCCGCAACCTGGTGTTGAACGACCTCGTCCCTGACCCTTAGGCAGACTGGTTGGGGATGGTGGGTGTCGGGAGTCCCAATGATGTCAGAAGTGCACCAGGTTCAGGGAAGGCTATTATAGGAGAACTCTCACTGCCATTTCTTCAATTTTCAAATGGGGATACTGAAAACTACCAGATTCCTGTCCCCGCCCACCCAAAAAGCAGCATTAAGGTTTTTTTTAGCTTGTACAGTTGTATCTCAGCACCCAAACACCTTGGGAGTTGAACGTTTCAGCTCCCGAACAATGGAAAACTGGAAGTGAGTGTTCCGGTTTGCAAACGGTCTTTTGGAAGCCGAATGTCCGGCCAGGCTTCCGATTGGCTGCAGGCGCTTCCTGCAGCCAATCGGAAGCCGTGCTTTGGGTTTCCGAACGTTTCGGAAAGTCGGGTGGACTTCCGGAACCGATTCGTCAACTTCTGAGGTACGAGTGTACTTGTACTGTCAAAGGAAGACCATTGAAAGGACGAATGAGAAGTTTTTCAAGTTCTTCGCGCCCTGATCAAAAGGCCCAGGTGCCCAAGCGGTTGGGATTTGCCCCAGTTCTAGTCAAATAAAAATTAATTAAAAGGCAAATGTTCAAAGGAAGACAAAAATGTAACACAGATCCGTAACTTAGAAATCAGGCTAATTTGACATAAACACACACACCTTCAGGGAATTGTAACACAGAGGCTCTCTCTCTCTCTCTCTCTCTCTCATTTAATAGCTCCTTCAACTTGTAAAAGACCAAACGCGTGTAAAGACAAATCAGCTTCGGCAGCTCCCTCCTATGTTGAACACACTCTCTGATCCCAGCAGTTTGGGTTTATAGTAACAAGTCTGCCTGGGGAAGCTGCTCCTCTTTCGCAAGCCATCTTATGACCGCCTGAGCTTCTGACAATCTAAATCCCAATCCCTTTACCCTCTGGG
The DNA here is from genome assembly GCF_009819535.1 of Lacerta agilis. NCBI lineage: Eukaryota > Metazoa > Chordata > Lepidosauria > Squamata > Lacertidae > Lacerta > Lacerta agilis. Next base: position 118,748,935 of record NC_046312.1, read on the forward strand.
AGAACAAATCAAGTCTGTTCAGCTTCTCGGGGCTGACGCCTTCACAGCACCCTTGCACACAACTGTTTGCTGCTGCAGCTGCTTCTAAAGCAGGAGAATTCCTAGGACAGACCCTCTTTGGCTTCAATGCCCATAGCTGCCTTCTAAGTTTCTAGGGGACCAGACAACTAGCCCCTGACAAGAACGAAAAACTAGACTGGGAGAACATGGTGCAACCACAAATAGCTACGCAGTAGGGTGGTTCTTTGGTAACCAAGTGCTAGTGGAGGAGATTAATGAGACTCTTGAAAGCAATACAAAACAAGAGATTTACACAGGAAAGGAGCAGAGCGTTCATCTCCCCTTGCAGCAGAAACTTTACTCCTCAGGGGTGTTTCACGGAGCAAGGGGTAGCCAACGTGGCGCCCTCAAGATGTTGCTGGGCTGTAGCATACTCTCCGGCTACCGGCCATGCAGGTTGGGGTGTGTGTGTGTGTGTGATGGGTTTGGGGACTCCCAACCATGTCAGGAGGGCACGGCGTTGACTGCCTATCTTGAGGAGTGTAAGGCAGTCAAAGTTGGAAAAACAAGTGAAATCAACAACCTAGACTTGCCCCCATACCAAAGCCAGTAATTCAATCAGTAATCAGGGAGTGGGGTGGAGTGGGGTGGGGTGGGAACCTTAGGACAAGAGCAAATATGATTGGATCCCGAACACTTTGGTACTCAGATGTTTTGGCCCCCGAACGCCAAAAACCCAGAAGCGAACGTTCTGGTTTGCGAACTTTCTTTGGAACCCGAACATCCGGCGGGGCTTCCGAATGGCTGCAGGAGCTTTCTGCAGCCAATCGGTAACCGCGCTTTGGTTTCTGAACATTTTGGAAGTCAAATGGACTTCTGGAACGGATTCCGTTCGGCTTCCAAGGCACGACTGTACTTGAGTGAGGTTGGGTATCTTGCTCTATTTTTTAAAAGGATGGAAAGATAACACTTGCAGCACAGACTGTTGTTTGCTTGTCTCACTGGGCATTGTTCCAGAAAGACACATTAACCTTAAAAAACAAACTAACAAAAAAAGCTCTAAAACAGATACCGTATTTTTTGCTCCATAAGACGCACTTTTTTCCTCCTAAAAAGTAAGGGGAAATACCTGTGCGTCTTATGGAGCGAATGGTGGTCCCTGGAGCTGAATTGCCATGGGGCCAAAAGCAAATTGTGCTTTTTATTTTACAAAGAGAAAAGGGAGTGTTGAAAGGACGCTCAGCAGCTGATCAGCAAGAGATCGGGAGAGAGATAAGAGTCCCCGGCTCCCTTTCAGCCCCGCCCTCCTTTGTTGAATGTGCTGCAGAGGGAGGTTGTTTGTTTCCCCAGGACATGTGACTGGCTGATTAGATTATCTGTCTGGAAACAGTAGAAATGGCTCCCTTTCCTTAGGATTTTTCAGAAATGTGAGTTAAACCCCATAAAAATGGGGCTTTTCCTCTTTGCTTTTCCCCCTTTGCAAAAAAAGCTGCAAAACCTTTAGCTGATCCTCAAAAAAAAAAAAAACCCTAGGGCTTTTCCCTTTGCAAAAAAAGCTGCAAAACTTTTAGCTGATTCTCAAAAAAGGCCCTTTGCCTTTGCAAAAACAGCAGCAAAACCTTTAGCTGATCCTCCAAAAAAAAAAAAAAAAACACCCCAAAACCCCAGGGCTTTTCCCTTTGCAAAAAAAGCTGCAAAACTTTTAGCTGATCCTCAAAAACAAAACAAAAAACAAAACAAAACAGGGCTTTTAGAGGAGGAAAACCAGAAAAATAATTTTTTTCTTGTTTCCTCCTCTAAAAATGAGGTGCGCCCTATGGTCCGGAGCGTCCTATGGCGCGAAAAATACGGTACTCATCACTTAAGTTGTTTTCAAATGTTTTCAAACTTTCACAGGAAGAGCTTTTTGCATATTATTGCCAAGTTTGGATGTTAAAAACGCTGGATCCACAACCTTTCAGTTGAAGAGCACAGGATTTCTACGCCTAAAGTCACACGTTCAACCTCCGGCGCCTCCACTTTAAAGAAACCCAGGTCAGATGTTCTGTATTTCATAACTCAGAAAGCAGCTGCCAGTCAGGGCAAAAGATAACTGGACTAGATGGTTCAGTGGTGTGATTCAGTGTCACACATACAGCAACTGGTCTGTTTGGTTGCTAACAGAACCTTGTTTAGGGTCAATGGCAACAAAATCTTTGTTGGGTCCATTGGGTTCTGCTGGCTGTTCAAACCTGGATACCTGCCAGAATTCAATTTTATTGGCTAGACTAGGTCAGCAGGCAATTTTGCACACTCTCCATTAATGGGTTTGTTTTAAAAGAGTTCAGATCTACTCCTCCCCACATCTTCATAGCACACCAGCATGGAAGAGATGTCAAAACATACCTTTTGTTTGTTGTAGTGCTTGAACATTCGTATGCAGTGCTCGATGATGAACAGGAGGTAAATTCCGCCCAGGGCCACCAGCCCTTTCAGCACAGCATCATACTCTTCTAGGAAACCCTGGACCGCTCCTCCGTTGCCGTGGGGATGGCCATGGAGATGCTGGTGCTCGTGGTGGTGCTCGTGGACCTCGTGGCTGTGGTTGTGCGCCCCTTGCGACTTAAGGGCGGGGGAGAGAAAGACATGCGGTGAGCACCCTCCAAAGTAAAAAGCCAGATCTACAAGATGCGTTGTGTTGCCCTTTGCAACCAGAAAAGAAACATCAGGTTTCTTTTTCCCTCTCGCACATGGAGATCGCACATTCTAGATCAGCCTGAGGGTCCATCTTGGAAGGGCCACCAGTCAGCGGTAGAGCATTCAGGTCCATTCCCAGGAATCTCCAGGTCGGGTAAGGGAAGATTCCCTTGCTGTAGTCAACACTGAGCTAGATGGACCAATGGTTTGACTCTGCGTAAGGCAGGTTTCCATGTCCCTATTCCAGCCTCCCCCAACCAGAAGCTGTTGGGACTACATTTCCCAGAATCCCTGACCATTATCAATGCTGGTTGGGGCCGATGAGAAACTACAGCCGTGTAACATCAAGCAGGCAGTGGGAAAGGCTGGCCTACTCTTGTTTTTATTCATTTCTTTTCGGAAAGCCGCCATCAGCAGACAAGTTAGCGGAGGCAACACGAGTTAAATGTGTGGATGTTTCTGCAAGTGCTTAAGGAGCTTTCGATGGAAAGGGAAGACACACAGAAGTGCAAGGGATGGGTTAGAACTCACATGTGGCAACAGATGAAGCAGTGCGTCTCCGCTCATTGTTCCTACAGCAATAGCAACCAGGAAGGTGAGGAGAAATTTGAAGCACCCTTGGTTAATGATAGGAATCAAGATCACACCTAGCAAGGACAGCAGGCTAATGACTGTGATAGAAATGATGCCACAAATCCAGGCTGTGGAAGTGGAGAGGGGGAGGAAAAAAGGAAAAAAAAAAAAACGTCAGGAAGCTTTTAAAGACATCAAAAGAACATTAAAAGTAATTGGTTACTGTTCAAAGGAAGGAAACTCTCTCTTAAGCAAAACGTGCCTACTATAAACTGAGATCTGAAATGCAAACCACCACGATGCATTTTTCACCATCTGCACGACAGGATTTTGTTGTTGCCGTTATTATTTTTTAATCCGTATGCTTTTGGTTACACACACCGTAGAAGTAATCTCTGGGGTCAAACTTTAATCTTGTTATAATACTTAGTGCAAATTTAACTCTACCCGAAAAGCTTCATTAGGGTAAATCCTAGAATAAGCGGGATACAGAACCCCAGGTTTCGCTGCCTACTTCAAACCCAGGGAAGATTTCTGGGGTCTCACCACTGAAAATTCTGGGCACAGAACTGACGTCCATTGCCTCCACCTGTCACAATTCCTCCCGGCATTTTACCACAACAAACCCTCTCAGTCCCAACAACAGCACACGAGCCTTTCCTTGAGGACAAGCAACCCTTCTAGAATTTAAAATCTATATAGCTGTAGATTATCACAAAGCACGAACCAATCTGAAAGCTCCTCTTGCATGCCAGCTTCCCAGAAGTCCCCCTTACCCTGAAAGCGGCGAGGTGCATATTATGAAGCTGACTGGAAAACGACGCTTAAAACAAGACCTTCAGAGGTACCCAACTTTGTGTAAGCAATAAGGTCTTTCCCTTCCCCTCCTCGCACCCTCTCACACCAACCTCTCCAGAAACCAGGGGGTGTTACAGATCATTGTGCACTTGATGTCTTACATGGCTACAGTGGATGAGAGAAAATATGTGGGATCTTGTGCTTGCAGCAGTTCAAGGTTCCCTGTCCCCTTGATTTCAAGCGATCGCATCTTCTACTGTGGCCCTGTATTGCCCCCGGTAGTCAACTGATCTCTCAAACCCTCTGAAGAGTCTTTTTTGGCAGTGCGGGGGACGGGAGGGGGTGAGGAGAATGGCTTGAGCTATAGCTTTGGGCACAACCAACACACTGCAGAATGGATTAGGAAGCTGAAAGTGGGAGCAGGTCAATCACTCCTACAGCTGCTGCCAAACCCAAAATCCCTCGTGACCAGTTATCCGCATGTCAGAGAATTGCACACCGTGATGGAATATTCAGTTTTATATGATGTTGCAGGGGGAAGGGGGGGGGGAAGAGACCTGACATGGCAGTGCTGCTTCTCCCGGCACCATCTAGCTCAACGTTTAATTACGCGACACTTTCTAACACCAGCTTGTAACAGAAAAGTAATGGAATCAACAGGACCCATGCATCCGGGCCAGGGTTTCCCAAACTTGGGTCTCCAGCTGTTTTTGGACTACAGCCCCCATCATCCTTAACTAGCAGGACCTGAGGTCAGGGATGATGGGAATTGTAGTCCCAAAACAGTTGGAGACCCAGGTTTGTGAACGAGTTCCTTCATGGGCCCCACTGCCTCCTAAGCTGTTTCCCGGATGCAAGGAGGAGAAGCAACATCATAAAAGCGGGGGAGAAAAGAGGCACAAGGGTGCTTATAGCCTTTAGGAAGGAACACTCAGTCTCCTATAGGAAACAATGTGGAGGGAAAAGCCATGCTGAAGGCTGGCTTGGGAGCATCCAGGCTTCGACCCCCAAACACTGGCAAATGAATAGCTGGCACCCTCAGCTTAAATGAATCCCACTGAGGTCTGTTCTGCAGTTGTTAAGAGGGGTGTTTGGTTCAATGAGGGTGCCATTAAGAGGGGAATTTAAATATATATTTCATACAGCATCTTTGAATAGAAGCATCTTATTGCCAGAAAGCTTACAGGAGGCATATTAGGCAAAACACACAGGCTAGGAAGGAGACAGAAGCTGCCAACAGAAGGGAGAAACTGGGTCACGATCCACTGTGGGCATCAGAAAAGGGTAGGAGAAGTGTGAAGAGGCTGAAGGAGGCAGGAGTCTGAGGAACACTGGGGGGGGGGGGTGGCAGAGAGAAGAAACAAAGAGAACCAAGGGAAGAGCAGACCAGGGAGGAAGAGGGGTAAAGGAAGAAGTTGGCATCAAAGAAAACACTGTGTGAAGCAAAGCTAGGCCAGAATAAGACTGGGGTGTTGGGAGGCCTTTACCCATCTTAATGGCTTGGCTTCATTTCCACATTCAGAGTTACCTTGCTAGGGTAAGTATTCCTAAATAAAGATGAACCACTAGCAGAGTGCCAGCAATTATTTCATTTGATAGCAATTAAAAGAAATAAATAGAAAGCAACTCAAGAACCGTTAAGCGTTTTTAGCCGGAGACTGAGAGGAGGCATGATAGCCATCTTTCAATTATCTCAAGGGCTGTCACACGGAAGGATGGATGGAGCAAGCTTGTTTTCACCCTGCTCTGGAGGTTAGGACTCAAACCCATGGCTTCGAGTTACAAGAAAGGAGATTCTGACTAAACATCAGGAAGAACTTTCTGACAGGAAGAGCTGTTTTGACAGTGGAACCTTCTCCCTTGGGAGGAGGCTGTGGGCTCTCCTTCATTAGAGGTTAGATGGCCATCTGTCATGGAGGCTTTAGTTGAGATTCCTGCATTGCAGGGGGTTGGACCAGATGCCCCTTGGGGTGCCACCCAACTCTACAATTCTATGATTCTGTACGACAGATCATTTTGCAAATGCAGGATTGTGCTTGAAACTCACAAGTGGCAAAATAGATCGCTTCCAGACATCTTCTCGGGACTGCAACGTGCTGGAGTTAATTTTTATTTGGGCTCTAAACAAAACAAAACACCAGCTATTCTGAAATGCACCAAAATGTCCGCCACTAATTTTGCAAAATTAGGTCACTTAAAGCATGGATGGTCTTCAAGATTACTTATTCATCGGTTCCCTCCCTCATTATCTAGGCAGAAAATCCTTCTTTTAAAATGAAGCACTCATCTGTGGAAACTTTCTAATTAACTGGGTTCTAAGGCATATGCACGATGACAGGGGTTTCTTTTGGTGTGTCTGGGGTGGTGGTGGGGGAGATTGGTTTACACACAATTTCAACATTTTAATTGGCAGAAAATGCCTAGCAGTCTTTTCATAAACTCTCCTGGCAATTAAACGAGGGTCAACTCTGGCTAAAACATGTCTACCCGGAGAAACAACTGATTTGCTACCATATTCAGCGTATACAGTATTTGCTGAATCTTTGAACAAAGTTAATGAGATAGTAGCTGTGCCACTAAAGGAGAGTTATACACAACAAGTTAACCTTTCTTAATGATGCCACAGCCATTAAAATTAATTACCGGCAGCGCATCGTTTCTGACAATTATTAACATACATCAGAACATACTTAATTTGTGCTTTATTTCTAAGCGAATAAGGGCAAAATGCATAATCAATAGTCACCATTAGCAGTAGCATTCTTTTCAAAATAAGGGCAATTCCTTTCAAGTGATTCTAAGATTACAGCAATTGCACTAGGCTCTGGAAACAGAATGTAGTTGGCAGTTCTGCTATGCATAATGGCGCACAGAGGATTGAAAATAAAATGCTTGTCTCTTAAAAAATTTCAAAGTATGTGCCACAGTGGTTTACCTGCCAGCCTTCAAGCATTCTTCATGCATGGAGATGGGATTTTCCTCCCAGTGGGTTCTCTCAGGAAATCTTTCCCTGTTCACACTTTTTACTTCCACTTTTCTGAGTCACTGGAAAATGCCAGTCTTGTCCCTGTGTACACGGGTGGGCATGCAAAGCCCAAAAATTCTGCCTAGAGGTGTACCTGGTCGACATGGCCATACTTGACTGGAGGGATCCACCATCCATGTCAACCGCCCCTGATTCCATAGTGTTAAAAAGCAGGGGACGATTCCATTGTGAAAATGACAGCTATTCCCCATCATTATCCTTGCTTTTGCAAGTTTTACGATTACTGTGGGATAGCTCAGTTGGTAGAGCATGAGACCCTTCATCTCAGGGTCATGGGTTCGAGCCCCACGTTGGGTGCATTGCAAGGGGTTGGCTAGATCAGGGTTTCCCAAACTTGGGTGCCCAGCTGTTTTTGGACTACAGTTCCCATCATTCCTGACCACTGGGTCCTGCTAGCTAGGGATGATGGGAGTTGTAGTCCAACAACAGCTGGAGACCCAAGTTTGGGAAACTCTGGACTAGAGGATCCTTGTGGTCCCTTCCAACTCTAAGATTCTATTTAGAGAGAGATTATCTACAGCACAATCCTAGCCATCTCTACCTGAATTCAATGCAGTTTAATTACGCTAAGTGGGGATAGCATAACATCCTTGGAGAGTAAACGCCACATTTCATGTTTATGTTCTCTATTTGTTTCCTCTCTCATATCTCCATTGCTACTCTTAATTAATCGTCCCGATTTGGGACTTGGGATCTGACTCTTTGACAACTCAAGGGTCTTTCTCCTGCAGGCCAGACTGTGTTTCCATGCTACACCAGACAGAGCCGGGAAACTTGATGCCTTCCAGATTTTGCGGGACTACAACTACCATTGTTCCTGACCGTTGGCCATGCTGGCTGTTGGGTCTGCTGGGACGTAGGAGTCCAATTTTTTTTTAAGAGGGCTGAAGCTTCCCCAGACATGTGCTACTCACTTTTCACAAGAAGAGTAAGGGGGTGGGGGGCAGAGGGAAACAGGTGCAAGTTACTCCACTCGGACATTAGCTGATACTAACCTGCAGCTCTTGGGACTTCCTCTTGCTCAGAAGCTAGGGTGAACGGAGAGGAGATGTTAAGTATGCAAGCTGGTGTGCTGTCTTAGCCTTCAAGCTATTCGGGCCTCTCTCTCCACAAACTGGCACCACCCTATTCTAATTTAGCAGACTTGCTGATTTCAGAACACCAAGTTACTGCTTGAAAGTAGCCAGCAAATGTTTGAATTCTAGTCCAATGGACTTCTTTCTAGGTTTGGCAAAAAAAAAATTTTTTTTGAAAGCACTAAGAAGATCTCAATTATAGGGTATTACCCTGAGCTTATGAACCTATATGAAATGCAAGTAGGAAAACAAAACCTGCCAATTCTGGGCAACTTTAGGTGCTCTATTCTTAAAATGTTAGTAATGTTCAGGCATCTGTTTAAATTTTGGCATAGGGGCAGGAGTATCCATGCAATGTAACACCACCTGGGTGTGTTAGGGCCCACCTGACTTTCCCACGTTGAGCAGGTTAGATCTGGAGGGTGCTTTTACTTGTGTTCACTTCAACGCCAGCAGAAACCTTCGCGCAGTAAGTGACCCTGAAAAAGCAGGGTCCCCTCATCATGTGGAGGGTTCTATTTGCATTGAAGGTAACACAAACAAACAAACAAACAAACCACCCTGCAGCCTTCCCTGCTTGACAAGAGGTCAGAGCCGATGCCCATGAAGACAAAGGGGGCCTAAGCTGCATGCACAGCCGCTGCCCCCATCCCATTTAAGCATCACAGATTTAGCTGAACACCTGAACACAGCTATTGTGCATGGGTTCCTCGTCTGGAAGTCCGGCTTGTGGAAACATCACCCGGCTACAGGTAGATGAGTCTGGAGGAGAAAATTTGTCACCCTGAAGAGGTCAATGCAAACAAGCTGTGACTATGTCTAAAGACCTCCCTCGGTTAAAGAATTGCTATTTTCTAAAGGCCGTTGGCTCACTTTGTTCTGTCGAGGAAAGCAAAAGCTGCCAACTCAAATAAACCTTTTAGCCTGATCAAGAACACGGGCAGGTCACTGCCACAACTGAAAGCTGGTACCCACCAGATCGGATCATGTCAAAGGTATCTTTTTTGGGGAGATGCCTTTGATTAGTCGCTGATGGTATGTGAGGTGTTCTGATAGGGTCTCTCTTTTTCTCTTATTGAAGAGGAACAGGACATTTTAATGCCACCATCATCACAGAGATGTCTGAGGAGGGGATTTATTTACTGAAAATGTATTGTATTGTAAATGTATTGTAACTTCTGTGTGTGTGTACACCAGAGCTGGTACCCACAAAATTGTTACTCTGTAATGTGCTGCACAGGCAGACCCACACCATACATTTGAAGCACATCCAACGCATGTTTAAAGCCCATTACATTCACCAAAATATCCTGGGAACTGTAGTTGCCCTTCCCCCCAGAGAGCTGCAGCTCCCAGCACCTTAACAAACTACAGTTCGCAGGATTCCCTGGGGGAAATCATGTGTTTCAAATGTGAGCCGAATGTGCTTTAAACATGCATTGTGGATCTGTATTTTAACGGTGGTGACTGCCTCTCTGTGAGAAGCGATTCAAGCGTGGTGGGCTAGTAGATCAGAGGATTTTGTCTGCACAAAACAAAACTGGCTTGCTTTGGCGTGGAAGAAATCTTCCAATCTGCGCGGCAAAGCCACTGCGGAACAACCAGCCGGCTGTCTGGAAGCAGATGCATCAGGGGAGCCTTTAAAAACAGAAGAGTTTCATGTGCAATGGCCCTCGGACAAAGGATTTAAAAAGCAACACTGGCTAATAGGTGGCTGAAGGCGCTTGGGCTGGTTGCCTACAGCAGGGAATGCTCTGTGTGAACAAATGTCAACAAAAACTCTGAAGTCCTGGGGCACACAGGATTCTGTCCTGCATCTATTATCACGAAGTACTGCAAACCTGAAGACTGTGAGGCCCAATAGGCTAGGATGCTACCCTTCTCTCAGGAGAGGTGTGTCTTTCCTCTACTCAAAGCAGTGAAGTTGCAATGGATGCAAGAAAGGGAGCCTTCAGCAGAAGCTCTGAAGTGGGAGAAACAGTAATTCTACGGAACTCATATGCCTGTTCAGAGGTGGTTTCTAATATTTTAAGTGGCCTGACTTGACCTTAGAACGATGACGAAACAAAGCTGTCATAATGTGTGTTACCAAGTAAAGCAGGGGTCAGCAACCTTTTCCAGCCCTGGGCCGGTCCACCGTCCCTCAGACCATGTGGTGGGCCAGACTATTATTTTTTTTGGGGGGGGGGATGAATGAATTCCTATGCCCCACAAATAAGCCAGAGATGCATTTTAAATAAAAGGACACTTTCTACTCATGTAAAAACATGCTGATTCCTGGACCGTCCACAGGCCGGATTGAGAAGGCGATTGGGCCGCATCCAGCCCACAGGCCTTAGGTTGCCTACCCCTGAACTAAAGTGTCCGCATCAGATCTTAACAATACAAAACATCATTAACAAGGCTGAAATAATAAATCAAAGATGCAAGTTCTCCCCGTTTCTTTGACAGAACTCTTATCACAAATCTCCTCACCCGATGCGCCGGTTTTCTCCATGTTCCCAATCGATGCATTTCTTCCTTTATTCAAGTCTTCAATCACCAGATCTTCATAATGTTTAATACAAAGTCTCCTGTCAATCTGATACAGCAATGCTGGGCACAGATATGTAAACAAGCTGGGGGAAATGGGAGAGGTGGGATGAAGGCCGTAATGTGCTAGCAGCTGAGTGAAGTTTAAACACTGCAAAAAAAGGAAAAAGTCAGGAAGAAGGCAATTATTAACACTGGTCAGGATAGTTCCCATTTGGAAGCAAGGGGGTTGTACGAAACACAAAAGTCTTAATAAGTTGAAGGAGAACACGCTCCAAAAAGGTGCAAAAGAAAATTGAGAATTTGGCACAATAGTAGGAGCGAGAAGGAAAAAAGCCGTATTAAGAAGGCATGCAGTTTATTGAAGAACATTGACAGTAGAGGAGCAAAGCAGAGAGAGAGAGAGAGAGAGAGAGAGAGAGAGAAGAGAGAGCTGAGCTCAGCTGACAAATAAGCAACTTTTTGTTCCTCCTCTTTTTAAACTCTTTCCATTCTAGCTGGATCTGTACCTAAGAGCTAAAGCCCGAGTTTGCTTTCTTCTCTTCCCTCCCAATCCCTTTTCCTTTTGTGTTATGTGTTTAAAGGCTGGCCACACACCATACACTCAAAGCACATTTAAGCAACATTAGCTCCCCTGAAGAATCAGGGTAACTGTAGTTTGCTAAGGGTTCTGGGAACTGCAGCTCTGTATAGGGGGTAAAACTACAGTTCCCAGAACTGTTTGGGAGAAGCCACAAACTTTAAATGCATGGGGTGCACACCACCTTAAACTGTTGAGACTGAGGGCATAAACTGTCTTACTATTACAGATATGGGAGCTGGAGAGTGGGGTAGATGTGTCAATTAATTAAATGAGTACCCATTATTTTATTTATTTGTGCCTGGTGTTTCTGAGAATTTTAAAGATTAAACCGGAAATTATGCGAACACGGTGTTTCGTGAAATCCTTCCAGAGGAGCAGAAATATAGTTTGGGTCTGCCAAAGATGAAATACTAATTATTACAGCTGGAAAAAGACACAGGGAAAACCTGATCCGATGGTGGAAGAAAAGTTTCCGCAACCTGGGAATTTGAAGCCATGGGTTTTTAGCTTTCTGTATTTTATCTGGGTTGTTTTAATTAGCGCAAGCCACTTTGGATCCCAGTTTGGGGGAAAAGACAGAGAATATAAACAAATGATAATGGCAATAATCATATCTTTACAAACCTGGTTTTCAAACCTGCGGATCATTGCAGCTGGACTGGTGTTCACACACTAACACCACGTCCTGTAGAATTCTATCAGTTATATCATATCTGCACCATCGGAATGAATTTCGGGAACCAAAATGCTTTCTCTGTGCAGCCCAAGCAGGAGCAGTGAGCAACGTCATAGTTCATTGCTGCAGCTTGTCTTCACTTACCCCACCCCACTGCCCTGCTCACGGTTGTGAAGAATATCCCTACGTTGTGAATGGTCCGTGTCACCATTAAGAGAAAAAAAAAGAGGTAGGAATAGGCCAATATATGTGTGGACTGTCCCTGGATCAAGTGACTTTTCTTCTCAAAGCTCTTAACCTAGCTCAGGGTTGTCATCTGAACTAGCCAGATGTTTTCACTGACAATCAATCGGTTAGTCCATCATTCGAAAAACAAGGCTTTAGAGCAGTTGTTCCCAACCTTTTTTTGGCCATGCCTCACCTAAGCATCTCTAAAATCCTAATGCCTCTCTCGCCCCACTCCCCCCAGGACAAATAATTATTATTATTCAGAACGTGAACTCCTATTCATGTGGAGGAAACCTAAAAGGCCATTAACTTGGTCTAAACAAACTTCCAAATTGCCCCCCCTTAAAAATCAAATTGCCCCCCTTGTGGGGCATATGCCCCACGTTGGGAACCATGGCTTTAGAGACATCTCACCCCAAAATGGCAACCAGACACTCCATTTCAGCGACTGTAGCCTTGGTTTAAGGAGCCTTTTGGCGCCTGGTTTACGTATATCTGAGCTTCTAACACTCAGCCATAGACATACAGTGGTACCTTCGGTTGCGAACGGGATCTGTTCCAGAGGTCCGGCCGGATCCCGAGGTTTTCGCAACCGAGGATCACTGTTCTGCACATGTGTGTGCGCGCGCGGGGGGGGGGGAGAGACCGCTTCTGCACATGTGCCGAAACCCGGTCCGATACTGTAATGTGACGTTTACGTAACCAGAGGGTTACTTAAGCCGAGGTGCTACTGTACTAGTTCTTTTGCCTGTGTGCTCCTTTGCATCCCAGGCCTTATCAGGCTTAACACTGACCTCTTCGTGGTGGTGCTCATCTCCATTATGGTCCTTGTGAGGATGTGCCGAGAGGACGGCACGCTTCCTCATGCCAATCTGCCCCTCGTGCTTCCTGCCACGGCGATGCCCGTCTCCACTGGCGGGATTCGGATCCGGATGCCCGTGGGCAGCATGAGCGTGCGAGAGGGCCGTGTCCTGCGCGTGGCTGTTTTTGTGAACCCGGTTGTGTCCGTGCTGCTTGGTGGACTCGTGGCTGGGAGTAAAGCCTTGTTCCGCCTCCACCGAAGCCCCGCTTCTCTTCTTCCTTTCCTTCCGCGTCCTCCTGTTGTCTTTGTGCGACTTTTCGGGCTGCTCTTGAGTCATGTTGGTCTCCGTCGAAGGTTCGTGGCTGGGCCCCCTGTGGTCCTTGGCGCTGGTGGAATCGTTATGGGAGTGGCGAGTACCGTTGCGGCCGAGGTGATGGAGCCGGTGCCTGTGGTCATTGTGGTCGTGAGTGTGTTTGCTGTCAGATTTTAAAGATGGCTCTGCTGCTTCTTTCTCGGGGTCACATTTCCGTTTTCTTTTGGCAGGCCTTTCGTTCGTGGTCTGGTTCTCTGAGTGAGTATGGGAATGAGGAGGGTGGTGGTGGGGATGGGAATGGGAATGCCTTCCTTCTTGTACTTCTATTGCATCTAAGTGAGATACATGATTGTGGCCAATGTCCTCATGATTTATTTCCACTACTTTCACTTCTCCCAGGCCCAGGCTTGTCAGCAATTTCTCCAGGCCGAAAAACGAGAGCGTTCCATTTTCGCCGTAGCGGTCAAAGAGTTTTTCAATGTAGTATTTCTGTTTCTCTTCAGCTTTCTCCGAGATCTGATAGTCGTTGTGGTTGTGGCTATGCGGTTGTGACGCTGCGGTTGTGACCTCGGCACTTTCGTCATGTCCATCTTCGTGGCAATGGTGGCATTGATGAAAGACAAACGTTAGCAAGCAAATGAGGCAAAATTGTGTGTGCATGTGTACCTTCATTTCTGTTTTCTGAAAGAAAAGGAAAGAAAACACTTGGCTATTCATTTAGACCCTGAACTATTTCTGACAATAAATGACTCCAGAGCTGCATGGTTTCTGCAAGATCCAATACAAACCTTCAAAACCAAATCAAACAGCAATTACCTTTTAAACCACCACCTATTCATTTGCAGTAGGCAAAACCTCTCAAGAAAGCCTTGCAATTATCTTTACGGTTGGAGTTTCTTAAAGGATTTTTACAAGGTGCAAGGTTAAGGTATAAGCTTTTCTAGGCTAGCATCTACGTTGTCAAAGGTATCTGGAATCTAACCCATAAAAACTGGTATCACAAAAGTGTGTATTTTTCAGTATTTAAGGTGCCACTGAACTCTTAATTGTTTCTTTGGCAAGACAGATTATTACAAAACAAAATAAAATAAAAAATAAGGAATTTTTTTATTTTATTTTGTTTTGACTATGGCAGACCAACACGACTACCTACCTGTAACCAGATTATTACAGCTATTCCTATGGAATTTATTGGCCACATTTGAAGTAGAAGATCACAAAAGAAAGCAAAAAAGTGAACTGAAATGTATGTTCAAACTCTAGGCCATTCAGGCTCTTTACCTATAGAAAAGCAATCAACATTTGAAGTCTCTATATAGTACACGAAATCTCATACCAAGAACAAACTTAGTTGGTCTCTAAGGTGCTACTGGAAGGAATTTTTTATTTTATTTTGTTTTGGCTATGGCAGACCCACACAACTACCCACCTGTAACCAGATTATTACAGCTATTCCTATGGAATTTATTGGCCACATTTGAAGTAGAAGATCACAAAAGAAAGCAAGAAAGTGAACTGGAAATGTATGTTCAAACTCTAGGCCATCCAAGCTCTTTAACTATAGTAAAGCAATCATAATTTGAAGTCTCTATATAGTACATTGGCTAGCCATCCATCCATTTCTTTGATGTCACACACACCGGAGGTTCAAACAAAAACCCTCATTAGAGGAGGAGAAAATCACAGCTCTCCTTTTATTTAATTAAAAGGTCTAAGGATCAAAGCAGTTTCGACTACAGTAGAAAGCAAAAGTGAGAGTGAGTCATAGCTTTTCTGCTAAATGCCCGTTCATGAGAACACTGCACAATTCCGAGCCCTGAAGTAGCATTATTATTTCAGTACTCCAAAACTAAGATCCTTGCAAATTATACTTTCTCTCTCTCCCTCAGTCTGTCTCACACTCACACTGAAACACTCATAAACTGCATAGGTGTACATACTTACTACAGAAAACAGGCTCTCCCATTCAGCATTTTGAATAGAACGTTTTCAGAGGACCTCTTCTTCAAAACTCAAGATAGCAAAAGACACCCCGGCAACTTACCTGCTCCCATTTTTATAAGCTCAGAATGACGTTCCACTAACCTCAGTGAGGTTTCCATGCTGCCAATATGTAAAGGCTGGAATTTGTTCAAGTGAAGACAGCATCATTTACGAAAAGGTTCAAAGGTTCAAGTTTTGTACAAAGTGTTAAATAATGCCATTCTGGCAGACCCCAGGAACAAACAGCGAATTGTGTGGTTTCCCCCTCCCCCCCCTGGTTCGGTCTCTTTTGTTATCTTAAACATAAGACCAAAAAAATAAAAATAAATTTTCCATATGGAAGAATGGATGCAAAAAAATATATTAACTTTTGGACGACCCTAGGAATTTAGCCACAAGGAAATCCCAAGGAGCTCATGAGGAACAGAGGAGGGTGCCAGCCATAATGCCACCCGTTACTGATTTATAAATACAACTGTTTGTCTAAGAAGCTCCAAACAATGTGGGTATCTTCACAACAATCTTGCGAGGTAGAATTAGCTGAAAAGCAGCAAGGTTTTTCAAGTGGAGATTTCAACCTCCAGCTTCCGCAGACAAACTGGCTGCTCTAAGCTCCAGTCTACAACATGCTCATACGAGACACTATAAATTGTACTGGTGGGTTCTGTTTGCTTTTATAGAAAAGAAAGCAATTGATGCATTTATTGCGACTCACAACTTGCACGTGTTTAACTTGCGCCATCGCAACTGTATGCGCCTTGCAGCCAGCCAGCAGCAACTGCACAAATTAAACGCATGCAAGGCGGAGGAGAGCCTCAAAAACTCTTTGTGCACCAGGTTTTCCCGCCACAGAAGGTCCCTGTAAGCCAGGCATGTCCAACAGGTAGATCGTGATCTACCGGTAGATTACTGGACGTCTGTGGTAGATCACTGGCTCCCCCCAAAGAAGCTAAAAAACTTTGGCTCCCCTAAAAAAAACCCTCAATGTCTTTGCCCTGCACCCCTAAAATGACCTGAACCACCAAAAACAGGGCTTTCCTTCCTAAAAAAAGCTCAATGTCGCTTTCCTCCTCCCTAAAGAAGCTCAACAATTTTTACGTGAACCCCCCCTCCAAAAAAACAGGGGTTTCCTTCCTAAAAAAAAAGCTCAGCAACTTTGACCTGAAACCCCCCCCCCCCAAAAGGGGGTAGATCACTGCCAATTTTTAACTCTGTGAGTAGATCACAGTCTCTTGGAAGTTGGCCACCTCTGCTGTAAGCCAATGGTTCTCAACCTTGGGTCCCCAGAAGCCTACAACTCCCATCAACCCTAGCTAGCATGACTAGTGGTCAGGGATGATGGGAGTTGTAGTCCAACAACATCTGGGGACCCAAGGTTGAGAAAGGCTGCTGTAAGCCCTCAGACTTGCTTGCTAGGCTCTGGTTCAAATTATCTAGGAAAGGATCTGCTGGGACATTTTAATGTATAAAGGCTCTTGCCTTGTAAGGATGGGACTGGGTAACTGTTTAACCTCCCCGCCCCACACAGCTCCCATGAATGATGTGAATGGGCTATTTGTGAATATGGCATAAGACGAATATCATACTAGCAGTATCGCATAAGATGAATATGATACTAGCAGTATGACTTGGGCCTGCCTTAAGTGTACAGGATCAAGTAACAGGGCTGGGTGGAAATCCTCCTTCTGAAGCACATTTCACTCAAAGAGAAAGGAGTAGATGAAGATCACTGCAGGGGAAGGAGGAACATGTATTCCTTTTCTCGCCACTGCTGCCTTCCCTGCCTGTACTTCTCAGCTGGGTCTCCCATCCACTGCAAGGCATGCAACGAAAAGGGACCCAGGAGAGGATATTGAGTCAATGGGTGAAAGCAGAGAACACAAAAGGTGAATTCACCATGGCGTGTGGGTCCCCCAACCCCTGAGCTCAGGGGGAGTCCCAATTTGACCTACGAGGCCTCCCCCCCCCAAGCCTCACTCATGCGCCCAGCACCTGAAATCATGTACTGTATGATGGCAGGTGTGGGGAGGCCAAAGGCCAATCAAGAGCCTTAAAGTGTGCACCTGACTGTTCTCTGGTAAATGGGGCTTGCGTTCAGCACAC
Source organism: Lacerta agilis (assembly GCF_009819535.1). NCBI lineage: Eukaryota > Metazoa > Chordata > Lepidosauria > Squamata > Lacertidae > Lacerta > Lacerta agilis. The sequence goes on from NC_046312.1 coordinate 118,766,324, forward strand.
CTTTTAAAATTCGCCACCAAATGCCAAGTCCTGGTTCAGGAGCTCCCGAGAGCAGCCAACTCCTGCTGAAAGCAGGGTTTCGCACCCGGAACCACTAGCAGCAGAAAGTAAACGCAGGCAATTTTGTGCAGGGGTTCCGTTCCCAGTCCCCATGCACATCAGTGGAACATGCATAAGCATGCTCTGTCCCCATTCCTCCTCCTTCCAGGTCCAAAAGAACCGGCGCGGTGCCAATCAAGAGTGGCGTCTGATTTGTTTCCTTTAAAGCAGGGTGGATAAAAATAAATGATTTTTTAAAAATAATAAAAATAAATCAATCCGATTTCTTTTAAATTTTAAATTGGATTTTTAAAATAAAATGCCTTTGGAGGAAAAATCTTTCTAAAGATAGTTTTCTATTTAAGTTACATTGCAGTCCAAAGACTATTCATCAGGAAATAAGGATTTGTTTTTTAAGTTTTTCATGTGTGCTAAAACTCAGTCTGGTTTTTTTTAATTGTTTAACCACATCAGTTAACAAACATGGATACATATGGTATAATGTTATTGTTTTAGTTAAATAAATGGTTTAAATTGTTATTAAGGAAATGATTATTCTTCTCTTTCCAATAAAGTACAGCAGAAAAGTTGTCCAAATATAAAGTTAACTTATTAAACCTCACAATAATTTCATAATTATCTGTCTATGCATTTCTAATAGTATAACCCATGGGTAGGCAAACTAAGGCCCAGGGGCCGGATCTGGCCCAATTGCCTTCTAAATCCAGCCTGTGGACACTCCAGGAATCAGCTTGTTTTTACACGAGTAGAATTTGTCCTTTTATTTAAAATGCATCTCTGGCTTATTTATGGGGCCTGCCTGGTGTTTTTATAAGAGTAGAATGTGTGCTTTTATTTAAAATTCATCTCTGGCTTATTTGTGGGGCATAGGAATTCGTTATTATTTTTTTCAAAATATAGTCCAGCCCCCCACAAGGTCTGAGGGACAGTTGAAAAAGTCTGCTGACCCCTGGTATAACCAAACCAGTAATTTTTGATATAACTGTAAAAACTACTCTGAAAATTTATTATTCCAAAAATGAAACCTTCATCTGGTTGCAAATATTACGATTATACCAGCAAGAATGAGCCTTTTTGTAAAAAATAAGAATCAAGTCTTACTGACTAGTGATTTAAATTGATTTGATTTAAATCAAATCCAATCTGATGTAAAATTAGGTCAATGGACATCATGGTGACATTAGGACAGTGTTTCTCAATCTTGGACCTCCAGCTCTATTTTTTGTTGTTGTTCAGTCGTTCAGTTGTGTCCGACTCTTCGTGACCCCAAGGACCAGAGCACGCCAGGCACGCCTATCCTTCACTGCCTCTCACAGTTTGGCCAAACTCATGTTAGTAACTTCGAGAACACTGTCCAACCATCTCATCCTCTGCCGTCCCCTTTTTCCTCGTGCCTTCCATCTTTCCCAACATCAGGGTCTTTTCTAGGGAGTCTTCTCTTCTCATGAGCTGGCCAAAGTACTGGAGCCTCAACTTCAGGACCTTTCCTTCCAGTGAGCACTCAGGGCTGATTTCTTTAAGAATGGATAGGTTTGATTTTCTTGCAGTCCACGGGACTCTCAAGAGTCTCCTCCAGCACCATAATTCAAAAGCATCAATTCTTCGGCGATCAGCCTTCTTTATGGTTCAGCTCTATTGCCAGACTACAACTCCCATCATCACTAGTCCTGCTAGGTAGGGATGGTGAGAGTCGTAGTCCAACCACAGCTGGGGACTAGGACTGGGCGATATATCGTCCAAAACTGGTTTGAATCCCATATCCATGATATTGCTTTCATGATTTTTGACCTGGCAATATATCGTGAATCATGATGTATGCAAAAATCACAATCTGGGAAAAATAATGAAGCCAGTCCACGCCTCTACAAAGCTCCATCCTTATTTCAGACACCAAGATGTTTAGCTGGTGATATATAGCATGATGTTGAAAAACAGGTATCATCCAGTCCTACTGGGGACCCAGGTTTGAGAAATACTGCACTCAGTGTTTTGACAGGTAGGCAGCACAGCCTACCTGTCTAAATGGCCCATGTGAGATGGGAAGGAACTAAGGATCCTGGTCCTACTATAGCATGGCCAAGATATGCAAGACTTCTGTTGAAATACAAAGCAGTAAATCTAAGCAAGTGGAACTTAAGGAGCCTGGCAGGTAGTTTTCCACTAACTGTACAAGCACTCTGAAGAGAAGATTCAGTAAAGCCATTTAGTTATAGTGCCAGAGACTTGTCTGCTTCACCCAGAGCTGCTACCCACGTCACGCACATCAATAAGTCCTCAGCAAAGCCGGAAAACATGAAGCGCCTGCCTCATCTGAATTGCTTTAAGCATTAGCAAGAATTCCCCTTGTTGAGATCTTACCCTTGACTCAATTTTGATCCTAAGCCTTTCTGCTAGCTCATGATCGCTTTCATGTGACTATCACATACAGCTGAACTTAAGACCACGCTTGGAAATGTAGTCAAGCATCCCTAATTTCACATTGTACCTTTTCTGCAGGGGACATCGTGCTTGTTACGCAAGTCCCGGTTACCACTTGATGCACCAAATTCACCTCTCGTTCAGCACCATTTCTGAGAACCGGTACCAGACATTTTAACAATCCCGTTGTCTAAAAAGCAATACACTGTTATTCAGTTCTCTGTTGCTTTGGGGGGGGGGGAGAGTGATGCTGCCTTCTAAATATGCAGGAGCAAAATGCAAGCACACTTTCCAATTCTTCATGTTCTCGATTTGTTCCTAGTTAAGTGAGTGGGCAAAAAACCAGCTGCACCAATTCAGAAGTGTATATCTTATGGTAGGTTTGGAGAGCGTTGGTCTCTCCAGATGTTACGGACTTAAAACTTCCGTCAGCCCCAGCAAAGGTTGTAGTTCAGTTCAAGCTGTAGTTCGGCAACATCTGGAGGGCCAAAGGTTCCTCACACCTGTCTTGCAGAAGTAACATCTGGATTTCCCTGCTCAAACATACACTCCTCTCCTATTCCTATATAGCGCAAACCTGCTTCTTATATTCTCCTCCGTTTTCTTTCTTTCTCTTGCAATGAGGGAATACTCACACACTACATTTTTGTTTGCTGTACACCATAGGTTGTTTTTTTTTTAAGCCATGCCATCTGGAATTTTTAAGGCACTTGGAAACAGCAAGGCCAAAGTGCAGCCCCTCTCGGAAGACTGGAGAAGGGACCCACATAAGAATATTAGGGGGGCAGACAGGGGGAGCGTGGCTTTGTTTTTTTACAATCTTCAGAGGAGGACCAGACCATATGAAAAATGAACGCAAGATTTTGGCTGGAGTTATTTTGTACTCAGGGTGTGATGGCAGTGCCAGTGGGGGTAGGAGACAGAAGGAATCTACAGTACACCAAACTTATCCAAGAAAGTGACATACTTAAAAGGTTATATAAAATGGTATTGCTCTCTTGTGCAGCTATTTTTAGTTGCCAGTACAGAATCAGGAAATGGTAGTTACTCTGGAATAATGTGCCCGAAATACATTGATTTGGGGTGCTCCTTTTATTTTTGATACCTTCGTTTTGGAATGGTTCGCTGCTTCCATTTTTCAAAAGGCCACGAAAGACACCTGAAATAACCCAAGGGAATCAAAATAGCAGCAAAAAAGTGGGAAACCACCACATTGTGCTTTAATTTTTTGTGCTGATAATATACACAAATCATTTTCAGCTTTTTTAATCTTGTAAAAAAAGGAGGGGACGACGCATAAGCATTCTGTTGCTGTGCCCATAACCTAGGTTTAAGGGGCCATATGGCGAATAGCTTTTATATCTCAGTTTCTAACACTGGTTAGTGGTGGTCGCGACTTGGCCTAAGAATGTTACGGCTGCCTTCTGCGTTTTCTAGCATCCAGAATCAATGCGAACAGGAAGAAGGATGATGGCTTGGTCGCATCTAACACCAAGGCCTTAAGTTGGTTTCACACCTGCAACCATAAACTTATCCACAGCAGGAGAAATAAAACAAACACCATGTAAAAAACATTTAAAATAGGGCACACCAACCTGCAAGGGAGTGCATTTGGCAAACATCTGGCAACCTCCCCCACCCCACAGCTACTTCTATCTCACAGCAGAAAACTTCCAGGCATCCTTATCTTTCCCCCTGCAGATAAAAGGACCTGGGAGGTGACTATTCTTAGTGGGGAAATGGCTCAAGGGGGATAAAGTAGGATGCTCCCCTCCCCTCTCTTCAATTTGCAGCCTCTAGGAACTCAGTTCTATAAAAGCAAAGGTAAAGGGACCCGTGACCATTAGGTCTAGTCGTGTCCGACTCTGGGGTTGCGGCACTCGTCTTGCTTTATTGGCCAAGGGAGCCGGCGTACAGCTTCGGGGTCATGTGGCCAGCATGACAAAGCCACTTCTGGCAAACCAGAGCAGCGCGCGGAAACGCCGTTTACCTTCCCGCCAGAGCGGTACCTATTTATCTACTTGCACTGATGTGCTTTTGAACTGCTAGGTTGGCAGGAGCAGGGACCGAGCAACAGGAGCTCACCCCGTCGCGGGGATTCGAACCGCCGACCTACTGATCGGCAAGCCCTAGGCTCAGTGGTTTAACCCACAGCGCCACCCACAGCGCCACCCCTAAAAAGAACCACGGAGCACAATGCGGCATGTATAGTTTCATCCCTAGAAAAGTGGAAGACATCATGCAGCCAATCAAATTTGGTTCCGTGCTAACATCAGAAGTCTACCAAAACTATTCAGAGTTAGACCACAGTCCATAAACCTCATTTGCCCTCAGTGAAATTGTTATGCAACCAAATCAACGTTTCTGGCAAACTAAAGGATGGTTTGGCGCAGCATAAAAGCAGCAGCCTATCAGGGTGGAAGTGCAATGAACTGTTCGCACATTGGCTATCATTTGACAGCTGCTTCCTCTCAGTTATTGCCCTGTATATTTTAGAAACAGGCCTTTTGCAGTGCATCAGACAAGGGCTGCTTTGCTGACTTCAGGTTGCAAGTTATATAAACTGTAACTGCTAAGTAAGGTTTTGTCAGGTGATAAAAGATGAATTATGGAGACTCTGCAGGTTTTCATGGAGAGTTAACGGAAACTTGCCAGGAGTGAGTAATATTGTAAACATTCTGAACAACCAGTTCTAACACAACATATGGCTTTTATGGAATAATTATTCTTAAACTGACTCTCATGAATGCAAGCCAGACACAACATGAATCTGCAGTTCTTTCCACTGATCTATCCTGAAGGGAGAAGGGTCTCTGGTAGTTGCACCCTTGCACAGAACAATGTTTTTTGGGGAGATGTTATCATGCTAAGAATATATACAATGTAATGCACATATGATGTGCATGCATATGTGGGTTTGGTTGAAGTAACATTCAAGTTCAGTTTTCTTTTTAACAAACATATGGGCGATTTTGCCTCCGAACTGGGAAACGGTGGTTACTAGGATAGGAACAAACCAGGATGTGAAACTGTACTATGAACTTGGTTTGAAATCCCGATTTGTTTCGAACCTGTTGTAATAGGAAACAATGGTTAATTAATCAAAAAAAGTATTTCATTACAGTGCAACAAGAAAGTCCTGATTAATAAGCTGAGATAAGTTACATCCAAACGAGGCCAAATCCATTAACTCAAGGTCAAGCAGTGAAATTTATTGGTAGTAGGGTTGGGACAGACAGAAGGAAGTAATTCCGCACTCAATGAGTAACTTGCAGAACTCACTGGCAGAAAATAGATGTGGTGGTCAGTAGTTTAAATAGCTTTTAAATAAGGACAGAAGTTAAGAAGATTAAGAACAGCCCTGCTGAATCATTTAGTCCAGTATTCCATTCTCACGGTGGCTAACCAGATCCCTACGGCAGGTTCATAAGCAGGACATGAGTGCAATAGTTCTGTTATGGAAGATTGAGCTATGAATTAAGCATGCATGCATTAACAGCTAGAAGTGGAACTCCATGTTCACAGGGTCTGTACTTCAGATGCTGGAGACATCAAAAGAATCATCCCCACTAGGCAAGGCTTATAAGCATCCCAAGGTGCCTGGATATTTTGTTTTGGCACCCACAACCTAGGTCCCAGGAGCCATATGGCTCCTAGCACTCCTATCCCAGTTTCTAACACTGCCCAAGGGCTGCCAACAGGGTGAGAGGCTAGATAAGTCTTAGGCAGAATGTGTGATATTATAGGAGTATGGAGCATTGAGCGACAACTGCATTATATCCTCCGTCTGGATAGAATATGAAGTGCGATTACAGCTGTCTTATGTGACTCTGCCAACCTGTTTCAACCAAATTAAATGGCTCTTTCAGCACCACTCTCATTTGAAGGGGTCCAGTCCCTACTGCTGACATTATGTGCACATTTAAGGAATCCAAGCCACCAGACCCGTTTCTCTTTATAAGTAGGAAGCCCCTGCTACAGAAGAACATATTGTATACTGTCTTCCAACTGTGGGTGAAAATCACAATGACCAACACTTCTAATGTGCCCTGCACTGTTATTTTTACATACTCCCCATCTCAAAGTCCACAGTACTGTATTCCTTGGCCCAGTTCATCTACATCTGATTTTGCTGAATTTAAGGGGTCCTCCATTCTAATTTCCCTGTAAGAAACAGACCAAGAAACTATTGAGTTAAACAGCCCAGTACACGATTGTTTAAAGTGGTTTCCAAACTGAAGGGTAGCTTTAAAAAAAGAAGAAGAAGAACAAACCAATATACAGTAGGACCTTGGGTGTTGAACCGTTTGGCTCCCGAACAAATCGGCTCCCGAATGCAGCAAACCTGGAAATAAGTGTTCCAGTTTGTGAACTTTTTTTGGAAGTCAAACGTCCGACGTGGCTTCCAGTTGAGTGCAGGAAGGTTCTGCAGCAAATCGGAAGCCGCGCCTTGGTTTCCGAATGGTTACAGGAGTCGAATGGACTCCCGGAACAGATTAAGTTTGACAACCAAGGTGCCACTGTATTACTAAATGAGCTGTTATCATCAATCATATTAGGGCAGAGAAGAGACTGGCTAATGGTGTCTTCCCAACTAATGAAAGATGGGGATGTATTTGTTCTTCTTTTAAAAACAATGCCTCTTTTTTCTGACTCTTATCAATATCTAGACCTGGTTACTGAAGCAACTGCACTTCCTAAAAGTCTCTCAACACACATTTAAGCACACTTGAGCTACTCTTACAAGAAGCAGAGTCAGACCCATGAAAACGCCATCACAAAACCAGCTCGGGTACAAGGGGCCAATTTAATGATGATGTTGGCAAACGACATTCCAGAACTGCCCTTCTTGATCCCAAATCAGATTATATCCTTGCTGAACAGAAGCAGCGCTTCAAAGTTTCTTGGTCGGTTCCCTACTGTAAAAGCAGAGATAGGAGAAAAGGGATGTGCATGTAAACTTGGGAAGTAAGTCTCACTGACCTCAGCGGTATTTGCTTGCAAGTAAACATTTGCATGAGATGCCAGCGTAAACGAAACAGCATTCCTAATAACACAAAAGGTTCTGTTCCAATACGCTTTCGCTAAAACAGCAAAGCCTGAACTCGTGCCAACCTCTGTTGTGTTTACAGGTTAAAGAAGTACATGGAAAGCCGAAGCTGCACTAAAAACAACACAAGATCAGGAGCTCTTTGGGAGCTTCTCTCCCTCCCTCGCTCCGTCTCTCTTTACAGGAGGGTCATCAACTCTGAAAGACTTACAGTTGCTGTTCCACAAGAGGAATATAGGTCAGGGCCCAAAGAACTGTTGGAGCTAATTCCATAAACTTAAGAGGACTAGGTGTATGGGGTGGGGGTGGGAGAGATGTCGCATGGCAAAGTGGCTGGAGAATTTCCAAAGACTTTTGTCATTTATCTTCTCAAGATGAGGAAGTCCCATTAATGAGTCAGATCCAATTACTAAAGTTTCTGTTTGCACATTCAAAATGTTTTATTCATTCATACAGGGAATGCTATGTCATAACCACCTGGGATAAAATAACCTTTCTTTACTCTTGTCTCGCAAGAACTAACTGTGCCTGGGGATCTGATCTGACCATACGACCCTGGTCTTGGTGACTGTATTAGGCTGTATTTTGCATAGTATCATAGAATAGTAGAGTTGGAAGGGACCACGAGGGTCAACCAATCCAACCCCTGCAATGCAGGAATCTTTTGCCCAGAGTGGGACTTGAACCCAGAGCACTGGGTTTAAGAGTCTTATGCTCTACTGACTGAGCTATCCCAGGAATGATGTTGGATTGCTAATTTTAATAATATGGGATTGATTCACTGAGATGTTTTTAAGTGTTCTCTATCGTATTTTTTACATGAACCGCCTTGGGTGGAATTTTATCCTTGAAAGGTGGTATAGAAATTATTTCATTCAAAGAGTAAAAGTAAATAATTAATCTAATACAAAACACACTCCTTACTTTGGTTAAAGGTAAAGGTAAAGGTACCCCTGACCATCAGGTCCAGTCGTGTCCGACTCTGGGGTTGCGGTGCTCATCTCGCTCTATAGGCCGAGGGAGCCGGCGTTTGTCCACAGCCAGCTTCCGGGTCATGTGGCCAGCATGACAAAGCCACTTCTCGCCGTTTACCTTCCCACTGGAGCGGTGCCTATTTATCTACTTGCACTTTGACATGCTTTCAAACTGCTAGATGGGCAGGAGCTGGGACCGAGCAACGGGAGCTCACCCCATGGCAGGGATTCGAACTGCTGACCTTCCGATCAGCAAGCCCTATGCTCTGTGGTTTAACCCACAGCGCCACCTGAGTCCCTTTGGTTACTTTGGTTAGGTATGGACACAGATTTGTCTGTTCAGGAGAGGAAGGCCGCTCTGCATGCAGAAATGGCATTTTCTGACAGTGCAAAAAAAGAAAAAAGAAAGGCAGATGTTTTCAAACATTTTGGGGTCCACGGCTCCCTTGACCAACTACCTTTTTCTGCAGCACCCTTGTGGGACTCAGCTCAGTTATGTCATCGTTTGCCTGTGGCTGCCATCCCTGGTCTCTGAGCTGCCCCTCTGCCCCCAAGAGGGGTGCCAAAGACACACTGCTCCACAGGGGCCTGGGAAGCACCTCCTGGCCAGCCCCAGAGGCACCATTCGCCTGGGGAGCTTGTAGCCAGGGCTGCTGCAACAAACAGCTGTGCAAGCCTTTGGCAGGCAGAGACACAAGAGGGCATCAGAGGAGGGAGGAAGGAAGGAAAGAAAGAGGGACAGAGGCCAATGTTGCCTGCAGCACCCGGACCATCATTCAAGGCACCCCAGGGTGCCACGGCACACTGGTTGAAAACTGCAAGGCAGTCATGTAAATAAGCTCACAAACCCACTCAATTAAAGTCTTAATTCTCCATGCAAAGAAAAAACAGTATCTGACCTTCAAGTGCACAAAATTAAAGGCAGATACAAAAAGTCTCTAAGCGGATGTAGTGGTGTAGTGAAAAAGGCATTTGGGATGTACAACAGGAGATATCGATTGTGTTGCTTAGATAGTATAATTCCTGCATTTGATTGCAAACCAACTTGCTTTAATTGTCACAGTAACAGACCAGTATGCATTTTTGCTCAAGAAATGCATGGACTACACCACGGGAAACTTGTTATAAATGTTATTCCCACTATCCCCACCTGCTGATTTAAGGCTGCAATCCTGTACCCACTTACCTGGGAGTAAGCCCCAGTGAACTCAGTGGGACCTTAGTAGATATATATGGATATGGATTTGAAAACTTTATTAGATCAAAGATAAAATTATACTTCGTTATGTGTTACTCCATCTCTATGCCTACATTTTAAAACTCCTTTTAAAACTGGTAGTAGTGAGCAAAGTAGTAAAACAGAAATAAACAAAAACAGAAATAAACAAAGCAAAACCTGCTTTCACTTCCCAATTGAGTTATTTTAATATAATTTAAATGGGTATTTCTATTAACACATTCTGTATTTACTGCATTCTGACCACATCCATTACCTAATTAGACTATTACAACTTTTAAGTAAGAAGTGCCACATTTCTGTGTATTAGCACTACATGTACCACAACATTATCCTTTTGAAAAAGCAACATGTTTACGTCTGTCCATAAGTAAACTAAATAGTTTAGTTTTGTTACATTTTGAAATGTTTTACTCACGGTTTTTCGCAAATAGTTCGAACTCGAATTCTGCACAGAATATGCAGCCGTTTGAATAAATCAATGCACTTATCTATCCTTTTCCCTCAACTCATCCCACTAAGAGCATTTGTCCGCTTTAATTCTTAACAATGCGAACCCCTTCACAAATTCTTCGCAGTATTATTCAAGCATATCATGTGCTTGGAGAAGGGTTTTTTTGCCTGAAGTCACCACACACAAACCAATGAACTCATGTAACTTCACACTTCTATGATTAAAGAGTATAATTCATTGAACATGTATTTTACATGATTGGCCGGATTCAACTAAACTGTTGAGGTCAACTATCACCTCAGCATAATGCTGTATTCCACCCAGTAAGTTATGGGCATTAATGCTCCACAATCAGGGTTAGAAACTCTCGAATCAGAAAATGGCACCTTAAACCTAGGTTACCACAGTGGTATGTCTAGACTAGGGCTGGGTGATATACTGATATATCATCCAAAACCACTTTGAAATCCATATTGTGATACTGGTCTCATAATTTTTTGATCTGGCGATATACCGCAAAATGAACCATGGAAAGAGAAGAAGGGAAGTCATTGATATCTTAAGGATGCAAAATGAGTACCTTAAATTGTAAAACAGAAACGACTGAACAACAACAATACAAAAAGAAAAAATCAAGCCCTCTCCTATCTACACAGCCCAGCCCTAGGTCCCATGTCTCAGTTACACACTGAAATCAGTGTTCAAAATTAGCTAGGCACCAGGCGCATTTTGCACCTAGCTATTGGCCACTTGTGACCAAGTGAAGATGCCTGGGCGCCAGGATGGGACCTTAACATCTCCACCATCTGGTTGGCTGGCGCACAACAGCATTTATTTATATTTTTGCTGCCTTGCTATGGCGCAAGTCAGATTTTACTTAGAGCTGACAATATACACAATTCATTTTCAGCTTTGTAATTTGTTTCTTAAGTGCCTAAACATTCTGTTAGTGAGCCTGAAATCTAGTTTTAAGGGGTCATATGGCAAATAACTTTTATATCTCAGTTTCTAACACGGACTGAAATGTAACCAAAGTGGCACAGATAGACATATAAGGTTGTGTCCTGTGCCCCATTCCTGTTCCAAGATTAACGAAGTCACAGCATCATATCCATTGCAGAATCAAGATTTTAAAAATCCAAAGTTAGGATCAAGTATATTTCCTAGTTAATAATGCTATATATGGGAGTCCAATATATTCTGATTTTATCTTAAATGAAAAAAGGACAGGATAACTTTGGGGCCAAGTTTTTCCTTCTTTGATTCAAAGCCAACCACCTTATAAAATACGTTTAAATTACACATTTCAATGAGAAACTGGCATAGCATCCCACAAATCCTTAAAAGACGTCGGAATGTGTAAATACCTAAAATACTGCTTAACACAGGACAATTATGGTCCTGAATGCATAGCTGTCAACTTTCCCTTTTTTTGCGGGAAATTCCTTTATTCCAGCGCCGTTTCCCCTTGCAAAAAAAGGGAAAGTTGACAGCTATGGCCGTTTCCCAATGCAAAAAAAAAGGAAGGTTGACAGCTCTGCCTGAATGCCTTAACTTGCTGCGTTCCACCTCTTCGCGCTAAGATCCAAAATACAAAGTTGAATGAGACGTTTGACATAGCAGAAGACGAGATTAAAATTATAAATGTTCACTTACACCCCCATAATTGCATCCAGGGAGGCAAGCCTTTATGTTTTATAGCTTGTCTTTGCCTGAAGATAGTGCAAGTGGATATATTTCGCCGCCAAAAGCTGTATGCTTAGAAGTAGTGAGATGAGCTTCATGGCTGAGTACTCATTTTCCCCATCTCCAAAGCTGATGCCACACAGGATTTCATTGCAAGTTCTGGATATCCTCTAGGATTTTCAGTATGTTAAATTTAATATGCAGAATCTGAATTTTCTAAGGAGCCCAAACCTGTTAATATTTAGCAATTATGGGAAATATTGCAATTACAGAAATATATACTGGGCACCTGTTCTTCCTTTCTAATCTCCAATTTTTCACGATCCTACTAACATTACTTTATCCTCACCTTCCTTCCTCTTCAAGTCAATAAACTTTCAAAGAAATTTTTAAACATTCAATTGCCATAAACAAATTTGTATGTTTAATGCAGCTTGACTAAAAATCTGAATAAAGGTAAAGGGACCCCTGACCATCAGGTCCAGTCCTGTCCGACTCTGGGGTTGCGGCGCTCATCTCGCTCTATAGGCCAAGGGAGCCGGCATTTGTCCACAGAAATCTTCCGGGTCATGTGGCCAGCATGACAAAGCTGCTTCTGGCGAACCAGAGCAGCGCACGGAAACGCCGTTTACCTTCCCGCTGGAGCGGTCCCTATTTATCTATTTGCACTTTGATGTGCTTTCGAACTGCTAGGTGGGCAGGAGCAGGGACCGAGCAACGGGAGCTCACCCCGTGGCAGGGATTCGAACCGCCGACCTTCTGATCAGCAAGCCCTAGACTCTGTGGTTTAACCCACAGCGCCACCTGGGTCCCTCTAAAATCTGAATACATGTATGTTAAAAATAAACTTGGTAGGTGTTCTAGATGACTACTGTTTATAAAGATATGTCTTATAAAACAGCCTACCGCAACCTGCTATCTACCAGATTATGATGGACTACAAATCCCATCCTCCCTGACCATTGGTCACGCTGGCAGGGCTGATGGGAGTTGTGGTCCAACAACATCTAGGACAGCGCCGGATCTCAAAACAATGGCCACATGCACCTACATGTAGTGTAGTACCAGATAACAGTAGAAGTGAAGAAGTGTTTGGATTTGATATCCCGCTTTTCACTACCCGAAGGAGTCTCAAAGAGGCTAACATTCTCCCTTCCCTTCTTCCCCCACAACAAACACTCTGCGAGGTGAGTGGGGCTGAGAGACTTCAAAGAAGTGTGACTAGCCCAAGGTCACCCAGCAGCTGCATGTGGAGGAGCGGAGACACGAACCCGGTTCCCCAGATTACGAGTCCACCACTCTTAACCACTACACCACACTGGCTCTCTCAGATAACAGCAACATATACTTGTTTCTATGGGAGCATATTCAATAACAGACAAGGTATCTGTATAGGCTGCGAGCCCCAGGTATTTTTGCCATAGCCTTTGCCAGCCCTGTTCCAAGCAGGGCTTGCTTGTGCGAACTAACAAACTACTTGGAAAACACACATACACAAAACCTTATAAAAGCATGTCATTGATTTGTGCGTGCCACAGGCATTTGCTACTAGGAATCTTGGGACAGCGGAGATTCCCAAGCACTCCATAAATAGATGTGATCACAACCACCGTATTCAGTGCTGAAGGGCATCAACAGTCTCAAGGTTTTTAAAAGATGAAAGTATTTGCATTAGAAACGACTCGGCTTCTAAGAAGAAAAACCAATGCGAGTTTTCAGGAAATGGGATGATGCTCAAATACCATTAAATATGTATTCTAAAGGCTCGTCATTTCAGTTTCTTCCAATTCAATTGCAAATTTACAGCAACTAAAGCTGAGCCCCGTCTCAATTCCATTAAAAAAAAATAAAGACAGAAGGTAGCATATCATCTTGCTTGCACATTTAGTATGGGTACAGACATAATGTAGCAGGAATGTCAGCAGGCATAACAAAGAGACACAACTGTGTTAAAATTAGACTGACATCAGCAACCTAAGGCTGAAATCCTATGCAGTCAACTGGGAGTTGAGTCCCACTGAACTCAGTGGGTCTCCCTTACAGGTAGATGTTAAAGAACGGCAGTAAGCCAGATTGGTGGGGCAAAACAACTTATTAACTAATTTTATCATTTACTTGTCGTAAATTCTTGCTTAGCTTAAGATGCACTACGACTGATTGAAATACGCATGCACATCACTCCAATTTCAAGCTGAACATGTGTACTCCTGCCACTGAATAGCACTGTGCTTAAGGCAAGCAGATGTTAAAGCACAATGGCTGTTTCATACAAACGAGTCATTGCTCCACATCACAAGTCCTATTGTCCATCATACATACACAAATTTCATCTAGATGTCTGATCACTTCCAAATTGACATGATGTTTCTGTCCTCTCACACTAGCTGCATTAGGGTATCCTGTGGTAAATCATAATTAATAGGTTTTCAAAGCCTGAGCTGATCATTCCTGCTTCCTTCCTGTTAGCACTGGAGAAAAACAAACCATGTTCCCCGACTTACAGGTAAGTGTTATGTTTGAACCAGAGCGAATTATAATTTGTTTCACTCAAAACAAGCCATGATCTGTAGTTAAGTTCTTTTGGCTTAACTCATTGAGGCTTTTTTAAATTTGGTGGTAGTGAAATAAAGGGATGCAGGTGGCACTGTAGTCTAAACCACAGAGCCTAGGGCTTGCCGATCAGAAGGTCAGCGGTCCGAATCCCCGCAACGGCGTGAGCTCCTATTGCTTGGTCCCTGCTCCTGCCAACCTATCAATCTGACAGCACATCCTCAAAGTGCAAGTAGATAAATAGGTACCGTTCTGGCGGAAAGGTAAACAGCGTTTCCGTGTGCTGCTCTGGTTCGCCAGAAGCGGCTTAGTCATGCTGGCCACATGACCCGGAAGCTGTACGCCGGCTCCTTTGGCCAATAAAGCGAGATGAACGCCGCAACCCCAGAGTTGTCCGCAACTGGACCTAATGGTCAGGGGTCACTTTACCTTTAGTGAAATAAACCACAATTCCTGATGCTAAGCCAAGAAATGTTGTCCCCACCCCCCAGCACTAGTGGGAGGAGTGAAATGAGTGGGGGCGCAGAGAGTGTATGTCCACGTCTTGCTTTTTCTTTTTGCTAGCTTTTTAAATTATAAATCATTTTGGAAACAAGATACATAAAATGGGATCAAGTCATTCCTGGGCTCCTTTCGGAAGAAGGGCAGGATGAAAACCACAGAAATCAACAAGCAGTTCCAAATAACTGACTTAATACATAGCTGTAATGTAGGCTCCAATGACACAGCCATTTACTTATGTACAGTGGCTGGAATCCAGAGTTCTATGCATATGCCAAACAGCTTTCATGCATGTACCACATTCTCTGAATTTCTCATTATAATTGCAGGTGTCCTTTGATTTTAAGAGGATTGCAAGTGCAGTGGAAGAAGGGGCCTAAGTCCTCCAGAATACAGATATAACCTAGATCCATAGTATTTGGATCTCAGGCCCACCCCTTTTTAAACAGTATTACTGCTTTGTTGCCATAGTAAGAGCATCATTATTTTTTATGTACATCATCAATGTACATGGTGCTTTACAGCTCCATAAACAAAGCGGTCCTGTGCCATCTAGGTAAAAGTTTCTGCATTATAAATGAAGGCTTGCTGATTATCTAAATCAGCAGCCATTAAACTTGCTATTAGGAACAGTACAAATAATAGTTAATTTCGCCCACCTTGGTTTTAAGATTAACAAATCTGAAACACAGAACATTATGGATCCTTAGAACTGTGGTTAGCATTTTACATGAAGTATTTTCCCTTCCTTCCAGTAGCACCTTAGAGACCAACTAAGTTTGTTCTTGGTATGAGCTTTCGTGTGCATGCACACTTCTTCAGATACACAGGTGCTACTGGAAGGATTTTTTGATTTTATATTTTTTTTGACTATGGCAGACCAACATGGCTACCTACCTGTAACTATTTTCACATCTTTAATATACTTTTCCGATATATGCAGACACTGGGTAGCTTCCAGAACAGTTTATTGAGCACTCATCCTGACTGCTTTTGTACAGTTTGCAGAGAAATTAGACACCAATTATTTACTGAGCATGGGACGCGGGTGGCACTGTGGGTTAAACCACAGAGCCTAGGGCTTGACGATTGGAAGGTCAGCGGTTCGAATCCCCGCGACGGGGTGAGCTGCCGTTGCTTGGTCCCTGCTCCTGCCAACCTAGCTGTTTGAAAGCACACAGTGCAAGTAGATAAATAGGTACTACTCCGACAGGAAGGTAAACGGCGTTTTCGTGCATTGCTCTGGTTTGCCAGAAGCAGCTTAGTCATGCTGGCTACATGACCTGGAAGCTGTACGCCGGCTCCCTCGGCCAATAAAGTGAGACGAGCACTGCAACCCGTCGTCCGTGACTAGACCTAATGGTCAGGGGTCCCTTTACCTTTATTTACTGAGCACTTATTCTGACTTTTTTTTTTTTTTTGCAGGGAGGTTACATGACATTGTGTCAAATGTTATTCCCCACTTCCATCACACTTCCTCATCCTAACAAGTCCGCTTTTTAAGTACTAGGTTTGTTGCTCAAGAGCTCCAAAATCAACTTTTATTGTACCACCAGATCCTGCTGGTATGGGACTGAATCCCAGCTGAAAATAGTAAGCTTGTAAGTGCCCCAGGTAGCTATAACTTGGCCTGTGATTCAATACTTACCTTCTCACCTAGGAAGAGTAATAATGGTTTGGGGTCCAGTACCCAAGTAGCAAGCAATCTGAACCTAAGCTTTCCCTATATCTCAGGAGTGGGGCCATTTGTTCCATGAGGTTATTTCCCAAAACTATGACCACCTGTCCACACCTGATGTCCTATGTGACTGTTAGGTATAAAGGGCAGGTAGGGATGTGGCCATCAGTGCATAATTGGGAGCCTTAAAATATATTCACCAACTGAGCCCTGGTAAGGAGGCAGTCAAGTGATTGGCAGTTAAGAGTTTTCCAGGAGAAACACTGCTGCACAGCCTATCCCAGCAGAAAGCAGAGCTTCAAAGCCACACTTTTTAGCAGACTGGTGGTAACTTCAAGCCCAAGAAAAATTGGCCACCTGATGACATAGTGATCAGTAGGATGACACACACCACACACCATTCAAAATGGCCCGCTGTGGCTGGCAGGTAGTGGGATCTAGGAACTGGTTCACTGGTTCAGTTCCACACCCGTACTATATAGCTTATGCAAGAGGAACCTGAACTATGGGTGCATTTCTCTAGATTATTTTTCTAGCAGCAAAGAGCCAGGAACCCTTTGAGGATTAGAAGCTTGGCCTAAGTACATTCATTATCAGTGCTGCATAAATATGTTCTGGGTCCTCATCTTTTAGCCATAATAGTCAGGACAACGTGCTCTGAGGCAGAGGGAACAAGCCAAGTGCTCAGCAGTGAAAAAGGCAATGGTAGGAATGAAGGGCAAGGTTAGGCAAGAAGGGCACGAAATGGCAACTACTGCCAAACTCCCTAAAAATAAAGTCTACAAAATGTGCAAGGCTGCTTTGGGAAATGTATGTGCTCTCCTGAACCATGAAAAATCAATATGCAGTACAGAGGTGTATGCAAATTTCCCGAGCCAGTTCAACCTATTCTTTCATGTCCAGCATAGTAACACAGTCTGCCCAAAGACCTACATCATAAAATGTCAAGATTAAACTCAGTACAAAGAGGCACAATTAAACTTTTTATTCAGGAAAAAGTTATGAAAAAAAGGAACAGAAGATGCCCAGATGGTAGAACACTGCCCACAAATCACATTTGTTTGTTAATGTGCTTTTATTAAGCAAACAGCTTGCTGAAGCTATTACAGAAATCTCTTTAGTACAATGTTGTGCAGCCTGCTCCTACTCAGGGTTACCTAGAAGTAACTCACTGTGTTCAATGACAGGGCGATTTAGGATGCAATCCTACACTTATCTGGGAAAAGGTCCAATTAATTAGCTGACAATCTAATGAACACTTACATTAAGATTTACCTCCAAGAACTTACAGGATCAGGCAGTGTATACTTTGGGATTAGAACAGTTTGTACTAGCACCTTAACTTCCACTTCACATTCCCCCCAACCTCCAAATCAATATTCATTAGTACATCAAATATTACTTGTCTAGTAAGATTTATGCTACAATCCATCTACAATCTAGAATATGTAATTTGTAGCTCAATTTTGAAAACCAAGTCTGGACTAATTTCTAAAAAGGCCTAGCTACAGAAGGCAGAAAGTAACCTATTAAAAACTCTTCCTGACCCTGACTGGTACATTTAACAAATCATAGAGAAAATTTTCTCTTTTTTTGCTGCCAAGTGCAATATAACAGCATCAAATGCAGCCAGCACTGCAGGACTTGACAAAGACACCCCACTTTATACATTTTTAAAGATCTACTTAAATTTCTTCCCTATGTTAATAGTTCAAAATCACACATATACGAGCAGCTGCTGTACTGACAAGGGGAGTTTTGTTTTTAACAGCACATGTTGGTATACGCAATCAATTGTATTGTATTGACACTTTTTTTAAAGTGCCACTGTTGGTATGCCACTTTTGTTTATTAAAAAGATGTCAGCTGCATCCCTGAACACCACAGTCCTGTTATGTCATTGCAATATTTTGCTCTACCAAAACAAGCCACAGCCTACTTTCCATCTGCAGCAACTTGATCACAGATGCCACAATTCATCCAAGGAGAAGCAGCTACCCTTGCTGGGATTGGGAACAAACATGCACTCAAATGAAGTTAGTCTACTTGCACTGCACTATTTGAATCAGGATTCTTGTGCGACTAACCACACATTAAATACACTACTAGAGTGGGACTGGAACCAGTTGTCCTTTTTAACACTAGTCTTTTCACCACATCCAGGTTAGGGCACCATATTTTGTGGTTTTATATTTTGATTTTGTTCTGAGAACCGCCGAGACCTCCAGGTGTAGGGCAGTATATAAATTCAAATAATAATAATAATAATAACTACTGAGGCTCATTTTCTAACACCAAGTTCATTCTTCCCGATCAGTGCTGCTGCAGTTTAGAAATATCCTTATGACGATTTATTTCAGCATGGTTTTGTTAAGACCTTTTTAAAAAGAAAAACTGGGGGTGCAAGATACCGCAACTTCAGGGATGGGAAAGCAAGCCATTGCCCTTGAAATCTGGTAAAGACAAATTCTTGGGGGTACACTGCGTTCCCCAACTTCCTTAGGTCCACAGATTCCTGATTGGTCAGGTCAAGCAAGAGACCCCAGCCAGAAGCAAAACAGCAGCTTGATCGTTTATTGAGAAGGGTTCAACCTACACATGTCGGAGGAGAGGAACAAAGGGCGGACAAGGGTTTTGTTTTTGTTTTTTAAAAAAATTCCCACACGTTTCACATTCCGCACGGCGGGCATCCCAACACCAAAGATACTGTCACACTAAGGTGCGAGGCGTGTGCTGCAGAGAACCCAAACACAGCAAAGAAACCATGGGCAGCCACAGTGGGTTGCTGTTTTTTTCTTTTTCCCAGTGCTTTGCCAACCTTTCAGTGTGGTGGGCCCAAGAGATACCTACCATGAGCCCCGAGAACAAAAGAGGGTAGCAGCAGCACCAGTGGGCCTTGCACCGTGCACCCACCACCAACACGTGGGCCAGGCCCGGTCGCTTAAGCCCTGCAGCTGGAGCATGTGAGGGAGAAAGGAGGGGCGGGCGACGGGGCCACGAGGCCCACCGATGCTGGCGGCGCCCTCTCCTCCCTGCTCCCCGAAAGGAAAGCCGGGGGAAGGAGAAGGGCGAACCGCTAACGCCGGTTTCCAAAGGAGAACAACCGCCGCCTTGGGAGCAAGAGCCTTTTGTCTGCTTCGCCTTCTCCTCAGCCACACCTGAGGAGGCAGCTTAGAAGAAGCAGCAGCAGCAGCAACAAAGAAGCCCAACGGGAGCTTCGTCTCTCCCCACCCCCCTCCCGCCATTGCGACCCCCCCCCCACACGCTTCACCTGAGGGAAAGGATGAGGAGGAGGTGGCGGGCTGTGTGGAAGAGACCCCCCCCCCCGCCAACACAATCCCCTCACACGTTATCCTCGTTTCCTTCCGACGCCTGCCAAGCCCCCTTAGCAACAGTGCTGGGGGGGGGGGAGGAGGCAGCGAGGCTGCTGCGGCGGCGGGAAACGGCAAACCAACCCCGCCTCATTTTTCTCCACAGGCTGGCGAGGGGCCTGCCCCGCCGCGCTGCGGATCCCACCTACCCCCGCCCCCCGCTCCTCTCGCCATGTCGCCGCCGCCGCCGCCTCAGAGCCGGCCGGCCTTTATGGGGGAGGGAACGCGAACCAACGGGGTTTTTATAGCTACCTCAGCTCGAGTGTGCCGTGTGCATCTCCCTCTCTCCGCTCGGTACCAAAAACCGCCGGCGCGCGCGCGGGGTGCCGCCTCCTCCTCCCACTCCGCAGTGGTGCTGCTGCTGCTCCTCCTGCGGGTGAGCTTGGCTTGGGCTTTCAAGCTTTTACTACTTTACTACTGCTGCCGCCGCCGCCGCGGCCTCGCGCAATCTTACGGCCATTCACCAAAGCCTCTTACGCCGGGCGCCGACCTCCCCGCGCCACGCCGAGACAGGCTTCCTCCTCCTCCTGCGCGCGCGCGCGGTACGCAATTTTCGCCGCCCGATGCGGCGTCGCAGCTTGCCCTACGCGAGCGGCGTAGCGGAGGCAAGGTTGCCGTTGCGCATGCGTGATGGGGCCCGGCGGCTTCCTGGGCAGAGGGGAAGTGGGCGTGCGTGGGGGAAAATAATATATTTTTATATTTGTTGTATCTTCTCTCTTTCCTCGCTGTTTTTTTTTGCAAGGCTTTTGGTGTGCAAAGGAAGCGTGCCCGGCCCTCCTGTGGCTCCCTGGGGAGAAGGCGTCGGGTTTTTGGAAGTTTAAGCCATTGCAGGGTGGAGCAGAAAAATGAGTGGGGAACGTGGTGCTTATCCAGGGCGGGAGAAGGAAGAGATTAAGGCCGGGGCCAGCGAAGACCCTGCGGCGAAGATCCAGAGTTCCTGCCCTTCGCAAGCTTCCCTCCCATTTCTTCCTTCCATTTCTTCCTTCTCCCCGTCCCCGAATTTCTTTCACTCCCCAAAAAGAGCGATCGACGCTTAAGCACATAGAGAAATTCATTATACTATCTATGCAAGCTCTGTCAATCGGGCGAAGAGATTTGAAAAGGTTCACACCTCTGTTTAATGTGGAATAACATGCACAACATTGTGCTTCTTTCATGCCCTCCAACATTTCTCTAGGAAAAGAGGGAATAAAACATCGTTTTATTATTTATACCCCACCCATCTGACTGGGTTGCCCCAGCCACTCTGAGCAGCTCCCAACAAACAAACCAATAAAACATTAATTAATTTTTTTTAATAAAAAAACCTTTCTCATACAGCTCTCCCTTTAGATGTCTTCTAAAGGTTGGCTCGGGGGCCACATAAGCCCATCTTCTCCAACATTTCTCAGATGAAAATATGGACATCCTAAGGAAAAGCAGGACGTTCTGGGATCAAATCAGAAATCGGCACGGCTTCTGTAAATCTGGCGCTGTCGATGGAAAATAGAGACACTTGGAGGGTCTGCCATCAACGCTTAAGCACATAGAGAAATTCAAGATACTGTGCAAGCTCTCACTCAACGAAGAGATTTAAAAGAGTTCTTGGGGCCCATCCGCAACTTGGTCCCCCACCCTCGTCCCCAGAAACAGCCTCCGCCCTACAGTTTCTCCCTGCTAAATCCGGAGTTCCCCCTAGCCTTGTATAATCTGAAAAGGGCATCCACTGTGCTTTAAAAGTGCTCCCACCAGCTGCTTTATCTGCGGTGGTGGGTTCGTTGTTGATGTTAAGTTCAAAAAAAGCAAATGTTGCAAAATGAGGAGAATGGTAACTCCGGATTACAATCACTTCTGAATATAGCCTGCTGAGGTGTGGACTGCCAGGGGACAAATTGGTTACATAACATACGGATTTTGTGGACAAGTTGAGATGGGCCCTTAAGTTTATTCAGGGCCATCCCTTTGACACTATTATGCCACATTCAGAAGAGCACCGCCTTTTATATTCCTGTTTAATGTGTGGAGTAATATTACCACCAGCAGTTCTCTGTGTGCGATTATGTAAATAAAGATAATTAGCAAAATGGGTGAGAATCCTGACTTTATCTGAAAGACTTGAGCAACTTCTGCCCTATGCCCAGTCATGTATGGGGGTCTGTTCCCACCCTACCCGGTTTTCTGCTGCTCAAAGCGGGCTAGAAAGCGAGATGTTCCACTGAGTCTTTGGTGGGCCTAAAATGTTTCTTATGGGTTGCTTTTGGCTTTAATTTTTAAAAGACCAAATTTACAAGGCTGGAAATACAGATACTCTGTCAGACTGATTCATGGACTGAGCATTCACAAATGTATGAATCAGTCTGACTGGGGAAAAAAACTATTCATGCTCTGAACTATAAAAACACAGAAGCACAGTACGTATAAGATATATATAGGATGGTATTATTCTTATTCTGACAATTGACAGCACAGGTGGGCAACCTGCAGCCTGGTGGCCCTATGTGACCCCCGAAATCATTTTATGTAGGCCACAACGACTCCTGAAGCTGCCCATGTTCTTTCATCCTATAATCCTTCAGGCATATTTCCTTCTTATCCCCCCTCCTGCTTTGAAAAGAGTTTCCTACTCTCCTTATCCTGAATAGTTTCTTGGGGTGGGGGTGCATCCTGGGGAAAAGAAGTACCAGTAATTTCCCCATAGTTGGTGGGCTTAACATTTTGTGAATCATTTAATTTCTTTTAGTTTCTTCTCCAGCACGGTGAATCATCAGTTCTGTTGCTACCCCTGATGGTGGCCTCAATTCCTGTCACAGTTTTTTTTTAGAAAGCACATTTTTTAAAAGAAAAAAAGCACTGGCCATATGCATGTGTGTATAGCACACTAAAATCAGAAATGCATTAGAATTGTACCATGAGGGCAATCTGGTCCAACGCTTTGCAATGCAGGATTTTTTTTTTTTATTTTTTTTTGCCCAACATGTAGTAGCTAGTTCAGGCTTCTTCAAACTCGGCCCTCCAGATGTTTTGAGACTACAGTTCCCATCATCCCTGACCACTGGTCCTGCTAGCTAGGGATCATGGGAGTTGTAGGCCAAAAAATATCTGGAGGGCTGAGTTTGAGGAAGCCTGAGCTAGATTGTGTGTGTGTGTTTGTGTGTGTGTGTGTGTAAGCAATTTTATCCTCCAAAGGCTTTGCAAAAAAAAAAATCCCAGTGTGCTCCTGTCCATTCTGCCACCTCCTTCAGGCCAGACTGTAAGAGGCCCCGTACTACCCAGAAAAGCTCTGCCGGATGGCCCAATGAGGATATGATGGAATCAGCAAAGTATAACTTCTTCATTGCCTTCACTTCCCTAGGTAGACTTGATGATGAGCTCTCGCCAGTATCTGATTGCATTTGACTGGAGTTTTCCTCCACTCTTGTTTGAGCCATTGGGCCAGTGACATGTTGGGACAGCCCCATGGTTGCCATGGCAGCCATGAAGTCCTGAGGTACCCAGAGCAAGTTGCCTTGGCATGGATGCTGAAGTCCCCCAGAGCCAGCAGTCTGGGAGTCCTCAACACCGCCTCTGAGACAACCTCTGTCAGCTCAGGCAGGGAAGCTGCTGGGCAGTAAACAAGCAGAATCTCTAATTTGCCCAATGCCAGGAACACACACTCTTGATCCCCCATTAACTGGACAGAGAGCCATAAGAGAGAGGGTGGGAATCTCTATAGCAACTTCCTCTCTCCCTGACCTTCAAGTCTACCCTGATGCTGTACCGAGTGCAAAGGTGGTCACAGCTGGGTGAGACCAACTCCACCCTGCACACCACCCAGATCTCAGTGATACCAGAGATCGGCCTTCTCATGCATAATCAGATCATGCATGAGGGAGGTCTTACTCGGAGCCGACCTAGCATTCAGCAACAGCAGTCGCTGATAGGACAACAGCAATTTCCAGGTTAGAGGAGGGACTGGCACATGGCAATCACAAATTGCCTGTGCTGTATGCCCCTTACCCGGCCAACCCCCCCCCCCAATACCTCCTATTGTCCAGAGCCACTGCAATTGTGGTCAGCCCTGCTTTCCCCTGCTCTCTTCCCAGGCATATCTTTTATCCCTCAATTTAAAAAAACAATGAAACCCCCAAATTTAAAAACAAGTCTAAAAGCAGTTAAAAACAATTTAAAACACATTAGGGGAATAATAACAACAACAGAACCTTCTAAATAATAACCCAACCCAAGAGTCTGTTCAGCTGCCTCAGCTTTTGTAGCTGGAGTCAGTCAGGGCCAGGTGGGGAAAGCCTGCAAGACAGGGAACAGTTCCCCCAGGACTTACAGCAAAGATGACCTCTGGCTTCCTCAGCAGCCGCAGCTATTGTAGCTGGAGTCAGTCAGGGCCCTGCTTTCCCAGGTCAGGTGGAAAAGGTATGCAAGGCAGGGAGCAGGTCCTCCAGGACTCTCAACCAAGATGGCCATAACGTGACTCAGAACCACCAAGAACAAAAACAAGAGATAAGAACAGGTGAGAAACCCGTCTCCTTTCATAAGGGCTCCATTCCCAGTAGGTCAAAAAAGGAAAACAGGCTCAGCTATGCATATTATTAAAACACTCTGAGCTTGATTTTGACCACATGTTATTAATTATTTTCATTTTTGAAACACTATTAACCAGTTGAAGGGGAAAACTTTACTGTTCATAATTTGCATTGCACATTTATCCCTTTACTCACGTTGGATAGTTCCCATGATCACAGGTGTTTTGATAGGGTTTATTCAGAAAGACATCTCTTCTGTGTTGTTCACATATACCAAGCTTCCTCAAGCTCGGCCCTCCAGATGTTTTTGGCCTACAACTCCCATGATCCCTAGCTAGCAGGACCAGTGGTCAGGGATGATGGGAATTGTAGTCTCAAAACATCTGGAGGGCCGAGGTTGAGGAAGCCTGACATATACAGTGGTACCTTGGAAGTCGAATGGAATCCGTTCCAGAAGTCCGTTCAACTGCCAAAACATTCGGAAACCAAGGCGTGGCTTCCGATTGGCTGCAGGAAGTTCCTGCAGCCAATCAGAAGCTGTGGAAGTCGCGTCGGACGTTCGGGTTCCAGAGAATGTTCCCAAACCGGAAGCCAAAACAAACGTGTTTGGGATCCAAGGTACGACTGTTGTTTCATAGCTTGTTCTCCACCCTCACTCCAGTGTTTTGAGTTATGGGGCAAGAAGTAAGGAGGCTCTTAATTAAACCCACAAGCCCTGCGTTCTAGTTTAACCCAAATCAAGCTTGACTTTATAGGCTTCTAAACATAGTACAGGTGAAACTCGAAAAATTAGAATATCGTGGAAAAGTCCATTTATGTAAGCAATTGTTTTCATTAGCTACTGGAGTTTAATATATGAGATAGACTCATGACATGCAAAGCGAGATATGTCAAGCCTTTCTTTGTTATAATTGTGATGATTATGGCATGCAGCTGATGAAAACCCCAAAGTTGAAATTGTTAATTTGGGGTTCTCACCAGCTGTAATAATAACAGTTATAACAAATAAAGGCTTGACATATCTCGCTTTGCATGTCACGAGTCTATCTCATACATTAGTTTCACCTTTTAAGTTGAATTACTGAAAGAAATGAACCTTTCCACGATATTCTAATTTTTCAAGTTTCACCTGTAGCTAGAGGGGCTGCCACAAATGGCTAAGAAAGCTAGACCCCCTCTAGCCCCCTTTAATTCAAGTAGTATTTCCCCACCCATCCCCTGGGATCACATTCCAAGTCAGCTCTTAACATTGCTGCTGCAAAGAGAAATATAACAGCAGCAATAATAACAATACTTCTTAATCTTCAGGAATGTGAAGATAAGGAATGATGAAAGTGTGCTTGGTATTAGCAAACCCATGCTAAGAGACCTTGAGGATGCGGCTAGATCTCGCTGACTATAGGAGCATAAGCAGTTTTATCTTGCCTATATGGCTAGATTTAGTACACATAGTTTAAAAACATGCAAGATATGGGTCCCCCCCACTATCTGTTTGGATAACTGTATAGGGCAGGTGCTCTATAGGCCTTTCTTTGAATAATAAGCCTTTGCCGGGTGTGAATCTCATGCAACTGCCATATGAAAGATAAGAAAGAGGAGAAAAACACTCTCTAAACAAAAAACAGGTGGCAAAACCTTAGCATCTTTCAAGTGGAACACTAATATTACTAATACGGCAGAGGATGAGGTGGTTGGACAGTGTTCTTGAAGCTACCGACATGAGTCTGGCCAAACTGCGAGAGGCAGTGGAAGACAGGAGTGCCTGGCTTGCTCTGCTCCATGGGGTCATGAAGAGTCGGACACAACTAAACGACTAAACAACAACAATATCCTTTGCTCTTCTGCATGGGGTTGTTGCTCCTATCTGGAAGAAGGATCATATAGGATCACTGGACTGATTTGAGCAGCAGCTGGCGGTTGTGTGCAGAGCCGGGCTGCACCGATAAGGCTTCTCGGAGTGATCCATTCTGCCAAGATGGATGGCTTGCTGAGTCTATGTACACTCTTCTAGTGGTGTAGGAAGACTGTAAGCCCAAGAGGCTAAGTGGTTTAGACCACAGCGCCACCCGCTCCAAATAGGTACCGCTGTGGCAGGAAGGTAAACAGCGTTTCCGGGGACTCTGGTTTGCATCGCGGTGTCCCGTTGTGCCAGAAGCAGTTTAGTCATGCTGGTTACATGACCCAGAAAAGCTGTCTGTGGACAAACGCCGGCTCCCTCGGCCCAAAAGCGAGATGAGTACTACAACCCCATAGTCTCCTTTGACTGGACTTAATCGTCCAGGGGTTCTTTACCATTTTACCTTAAGATTATGAGTAAGGTAAAGGCAATGGCAGAGCTTCATGCTCCGGCACCGGGGGCAGGAAGCAGGAGGGGGCGGGGCTGGTGCGTGTTCTGGGGGCGAGGCGTGCTTCCCGCAGGGGCGTGGCATGTTCTGGGGGCAGGGCGCGTCACCCGCAGGGGCATGGCACACGTTCTGGGGGCGAGGTGCACGTTCTGGGGCGAGGCATGCCGAGATGGAACCGTATCGGGATCCCGCTGCCCGGGGCACCCCGCCCCCTATGCCCCACCCTTCCTACGCCAGTGGGTAAAGGGACCCCTGATCATTAGGTCCAGTCACGGATGACTCTGGGGTTGCGGTGCTCATCTCACTTTACTGGCCAAGGGAGCCGGCGTACAGCTTCTGGGTCATGTGGCCAGCATGACTAAGCCACTTCTGGCGAACCAGAGAGGTGCATGGAAACGCCGTTTACCTTCCCGCCAGAGCGGTACCTATTTATCTACTTGCACTTTGACGTGCTTTTGAACTGCTAGGTGGGCAGAAGCAGGGACCAAGCAATGGGCGCTCACCCCGTCACGGGGATTCGAACCGCCGACCTTCTGATCGGCAAGCCCTAGGCTCTGTGGTTTAGACCACAGTAGGTTGCCGCAAATGGCAGGTGCTGGCAGCCCTTGTTTTTCACCTCCTCCGTGTGTTCCAATGTTGTTTGATTGTTCATCGCCTCCGGGCCAGAGTGAGAGAGGCAGGTGAACAAACTGGTTGCAATGTTGTTGTTATTATTATTTATTAAATTTGTACACCATCCTATAACCACAGGTCTCAGGGCGGTTACAACACAAAATCGCAATATAAAAACACAAAATACATAATAAAAACAAAAACAACCCAATAACACCCCCCAACACATTTTAAAAGGGCATTGGATGTCAATCAGCCAAAGGCCTGGCTAAACAGAAATGTTTTTGCCTGGTGCCTAAAGGTGTATAAACCTCCCTGGGGAGAGGATTCCACAGACAGGGACCCACTGCAGAAAATCCTGTTCATCATGTTGAAAATGAGGAGGTGCCAAACTCTGGACATTCTCATGTGAGGGTGGGGGAACAGCCTAATTTCCAACGGGCATGGAAATTGGCAGCTGAACAACACTCTCTATTTCTCCAGCTTTCTTTTTCTCAGGTTCTCAGAACCATCCGTGGTGCTCTGAAGAACCCCTTGGGCTCCCTCTGCTCTGGCCACCTGCAGTTATATATTTATTTAGAAGACTTTAAAAGCGCTTGATCAAAGAGGTCTGCGGGGGTGGTGTGTGAACAAAACTTTAAATAAAAGGGCAGCTAAAACTCACAAATCAATTGTGAAAACACCAAAATACATCGAAACCATGAAGATAAAATAAAACCTTTTGAAACAGACATACAGGTAAGTAATTTGTATGTCTGGGTATAAATGAAAGTGCCTGAACAAATGTGTTCAGCAGGTGTCTAAAAGGATATTGTCAGGATGCGACTCCAAATATCTGAAAGACCATCTGCATCCCTATCAAACTTCTTGGGAAGCTAATATCTGCAGAGTACTCAGTAGTCCCATCTCTCTCTGCAATGTGGGGAAAGGCGACTTGGAAGAGGACTTTGTTTGTGGCAGGTCCTAAATTGGGGAACTCCTTACCCACAAAGGTGTATCTAGCACAGGACAGGGGTGTGGAACCTTTTTGGCCTCTTGGGACAGATCCTTACCTGAACCCCACCCTGTTGACCAACTTCATCATGGCGACAGATGATTGGCAGATGTTTGACCCACCTACCTGTCAAAAGTCCAGAGGTTCCCAAGCACCTAGAATGTGATGTTAGTTGTGGGGCAGCTGGTCGTGGCTTAGGGGAAATGTCTTCGTGGCCCAAATTAGGACCTGTC
The DNA here is from genome assembly GCF_009819535.1 of Lacerta agilis. Classification (NCBI taxonomy): domain Eukaryota; kingdom Metazoa; phylum Chordata; class Lepidosauria; order Squamata; family Lacertidae; genus Lacerta; species Lacerta agilis. The sequence continues at coordinate 118,794,983 of NC_046312.1, forward strand.
CCACTCCAAATCTGGCCCAGTGACTGGATGCTCCCCACCCCCAGGGTCTATTATCATTCTTCTACAGCTTTTGCCATATATTGCCGATGAACCTTCCTGCTGTGGCCTTTGACAGTTAAAATATTTTGTTTCCTGGGACCCAACCTCTTTTTCTGCATTTATAGCAGTGCTTTTTCTGGGGGGAAGCAGCGGTACGCATACCCCTAAACATTTTGTGAATCTTTGTACTTTTGTCCATTTACTGTATTTATTTCCCCCGATTTGAACTATTAAATGGTGATTTTCTTGAGTCAAAATGAGAGTACCCCTAAACATTTTTTTAAAGAAAAAAAGCACTGGTTCAGTGTTCTGTTCTATTTGGAATATTTTTACGTGTGTGTGTGTGTGTGTGTGTGTGTGTGTGTGTTTAAATCATTGCACAGCAGAACCTCGGTTGCCGAACGCAATCCATTCTGCAAGACTGTCCAACTTTTGAAACGTTCGACAACTGAGGTGTGTTTGAAAACTGAAGCATTCGCTGCCAGGTAGTCGGTGCTCGGGTTCCGAATTGTTCGGTTTCCGAAGTGTTCGGCTTCTGAAGTGTTCGACAACCGAGGTTCCACTGTAAGTTTTTAAATCTGTTTTTATAACTGGACATTATATTGTTGTAACGTGCCTCAGGACCTTCTGCTGAAGTGTGAGTAAGGAATCATATAAATTAAAGAATAAAGGATTGACTCATAAAGGCGGAACAGATGTTATGTGGCATTGTGTAAGTGCGCGCTCTATAGGTCGAAGCAGCCCAAAGTGGCATGTATGGAGGTAAGGCACTCTTTATGTAAGCTTCACATCATAGGGACTTTAAATGGCTTTTGCTTTCCGCACTGGGAGAGTATCCTGCCCCATATACACCTACCAACTCTGCAAACTGTCCAGTATATGTTGGTTACTCACTACCCTTCTCCTTCAATAGGTCTCAGCCTCCAGAGGGCTGTAGCTGCAGTATTCATTTGCCCATTTAGTATTCAAGATCAGATTAAGGGGTTAGGCAAGTTACACCCATCCAGAGTCAAACAGGATCAGAGCTGGGCTCTCTGTTCTAGATGTACACAAAAGGCGCAAGATAGGAATAAACCATGCTCACATCCAACACATAATTTTCAGCACCTGGGCAAAGTGGTATGTGGAGCATCGGGTTCCCTCCACCCACTTCCTTTGCGGCATCGAAAACGGTGCCCCAGTTAGCGATGTCCTCAAAAGTTTGATCATAGCTGGCAGGGGCGTCTTACCCATAGAGGTCAGTGGCGCGGGGAGCCAGTGCGCCAAGTTCTGGAGGGCACCAGGGAAGAGGTGGAAGCTGGATGCGGCGCCTCCTGGCATCAGCACGCCGCCCTCGCCTGCCTCCGCCATTCCGTGCGGAAGCAGCGCCACGCCCGGAGACTCCGTCTGCCATGGCCACCAACGGCACAAAGTGGCCAGCTAAGCTGGGAGGCGCCGAGTCCAGCCTCCCCCGCCGAAGGAGCCGCCCTCCAGCCGCCTCCTCCAGCCCCGCCGGCAGCGCCATCCTGCCTAAAAAAAACTTTGGGAAATGGGGGGCGGGGCAGAGGGAGCTTTGCACCACGGCGCTAGATATGCTTAAGACGTCTCTGATAGCTGGTCCTTCATCAGTAGCAGGGGGGGGGGTAGGTGGGTTTGCAGGCAGGGCAGGGCAGGGCTGATGACTTCCAAACACTGTGCGTCGCTACTGGTTCTTGAGAGGGAAAGGGGCAAGGCAGCAGAGACTGTGGTGCATTATTCTTATTCTTAGTAACATAATAATAATAATAATAATAATAATAATAATAATAATAATAATAATAATGTTATTTATACCCATCTGGCTGGGTTTCCCCAGCCAGTCTGGGCAGCTTCCAGCACATATAAAAATATAATAAAAGGTCAAACATCAAAAACTTCCAAATACAGGGTTGCCTTCAGATGTCTTCTAAAAGTTGTGCAGTTCTTTATCTCCCTAACATCTTATGGGAGGGCATTCTACAGGGCAGGTGCCACTGCCAAGAAGGCTCTCCTCCTGGTTCCCTATAATGGTTAACCTCACTTCTCTCAGTGAGGGAACAGCCAGAAGGCCCTCAGAGCTGGACCTCAGTGCCTGAGCTGAACGATGGGAGTGGAGATGCTCCATTAGGTACACTGGGCCAAATTATTCTTATTCCTATTTGTTGAATTTGTATGCCTATACCTGCAGGTCTCAGGGCAGTTACAACATAAAATCACAATATGAAAACACAAAATACATAATAGAAACCAAAACAAAACCCTCCCCAACACATTTTAAAAGAATGTCAATCAGCCAAAGACCTGCTTAAAGAGGAACGTTTTTGCCTGGCGCCTAAAGCTGTATAATGAAGGCGCCAGGCGAACCTCCCTGGGGAGAGCATTCCACAAACGGGGAGCCACTGCAGAAAAGGCCCTGTTCTCGTGTGCTGCAGAAGCATCAAATTGGCTCCGCTGCTGTTCTTGCACTGTGCTGAGCTGCCTGCCGCCTCGCCCTCCCTCCTAAACCGGCAATAATGTGTGGGGTTGGAAAGCCAGGTATGCAGTGCTGTCCTTTCCACATTGTCCTCAATGTCGACTTTACCACGGCCATGACTCTTACGCCTAATTTACCTCATTGCGCCACAGGGTTGCTTCTTGCAGCAAGTCAGAAGGATTCCCTCACTGGGGGATCAAATGCTTCATGGTATTCTGAGCTGCCTCTGGGTCAAACCAGACACGGCTGAGGAAGCCATGTTGGTTAACCCACTGGCCTCTTCCATTCATGCATGAAGTAGAGAGCTGGGGGGTTGGATTTTAACAAGAGGCGTGCTATTGAGGGCGGCCGAACTGTCCCGAACTCATGGTTCATCATCCTAGATACCTTCCTCCCAGCTTTGTTTACTCCACGGGAGAGAAAATGGAGCTTGCTACCACCAGTCCATGCGGGGCCTTGCCTGTCAGCTTCCTTCCTACTTAGTCTCTGTTTTACCCTTGTAGAACTCGGGGAAAGGATGGGGACAAAGGATGGGGACAAAGCGGGGGAAAGGATGGGGACGAAACTGGAATTAGTTGGCTCTCCCTGTCACTGGCTTCTTTCTGTTGGGGCTTCTTGCCTTCCACCCCAAGAGTCCCAGTGGGAATCCTCTGCCGCTGAGCAACAGACTTTGACCCACACAACACTGCTGAAATCCGAACCCTTTGCTCCACTTTATTTACGAGCGAGGCAGAGGCACGATTCTACAAGCTTGGCTACAACCGCTGTCACCTCTTGCGTGGCCCTTTCTATTTTAAAATAGCTCTTGCTTGAAATCATAAGGAGAGCTTCCTTTCAGCATCACACACACACACACACCCCACGTCCCCAGGAGCATTTTGGTTTCAAGTTCACCCTGAGAGTCACATGTTTCTTTTCAAAGTCTTTTGTAGTCCAGGCTGAAGTCAAATGGGTGACCTAGAAAACTTTCCCAAGTTTGTACTTTACACAAAAGCATAAAGGTTTCTTTAAAACACACACACACACACACACACACACAAGCATTTTTAACAACCCAAGACAGCTGGAATCTCGGGGAAAGGTGTATTTTTAAAAGCACAACAACACAGCTTGAATTGAAATGACAATACCCTTTTGTCGGCAAACCAATAGACTTTTATTTCTTCTACAGTCTTACGGGCTTTAAGGGATTTTACAGGTCAAGTGCACAAAATAAATATGGAACAGAACATGGTCCAGTTTCCCTTGGTTACAACTAATCGTATTCCAGAAGGGACAAGTTTTAGGCTGTGCAGATATTTAGTTACACATTTCTGCCAATCCTTGGGAGAAGGGATATAAAACACCTCTAAGTGGATGGTGGTGGAAGACAATGGAATACCTGCACAGCTAGATCTTATTGTGAACATTTCGTTTTATTATTACTATTTTATTTCTTTGTTCTCTGTTGTGACTCATGGTCAAAACTATAAAGATTTACTGTAGGAGGGAGAGGGAATTTCAGCTGGTGCAAATTCTTGCGCCAAGCTAATCCCGCTGAAATTGTTTTCTGCGCCACTGTTTTTGTAAAATGACGATTATTTCAATCAGCTGCTCATTTGCAACATAATGCATTTTGAAAGGGGGGGGAGGAGAGAAAACAAAAGATTATATGACAAAAGTAACATCTTATTATATGCCCTTTTATAAGAATGCAAACAAATTATATGGAAATCTATTCTTTAGATATTTATCATTTCATGCTGTGATAAAGAACATCTCTCGATAAATCTGTAAACTTGCTGATTCTGTTCCCTTTTATAATATGTGTGCTTCACTAATACAGTACAACAATGTTCCATTATTATTATTTTTTGAATAGTGCTTTGGTTTTCTTCCATAATCTTGCAATTACCAGTACTATTTTTTGCTGTTCACAAATACATAATAGTTTCTGAATCAGTTTCAAGCACTATATCCTTTAATCGTCCAGCAGCAGTACTTGAGGGTCGTTTGACAAAAAAAATTAAAGGTGCAGGAGTCCTGCTCCCTTTTCCACCTGGACAACTTTCTCGTCAGTAATACTGTTGAATACCTTTTTCCAAACCGAGGCAAGAAATGAAACTAATAATATGAATGGATTTTCAGCAGAATATTATGCTTATTTTATGGCAGCTGGTTCCAGGTCAAAGTTCTCCAGGTTACAGTATTAAGGAACTCGTGTGGAATTAGGAAGAATATTTGGCAGCCAAAATTAGGACCATCCATCCCAAACAAGGGTCACCCAATGGTGATATTGTGGAATAAGACACAATCCTGGGACCTACCTGCAGATACTGACATTGCATAGAATGATTTTTGCAACCCAAACAAAAGATGAGAGCTCTTAGCTAGCCTTTAGCATTTGTTGTTGCTTGGTTGTGAACAACTCATCATGACCCCATGGACCATCTAATGCAAATGCATACACTTTGCATGTAAATTGGCACACTCATTTCACTACTCAAGTAAAACAAAAACTCACATGAACACCAAAACAATAAGAATTTGGCTCCATCTTTCTATAATACAGTATCTTGCTGGAAGACATTTTTGAAATGTTTCAGGACTAGAATTTCAGCTCTAAGCAGTAACAGATACAAAATTACACCAACCCCATAATGAATTACTGTATTAGGTTATATATCCAACTGAGATAAGACAGGTTGAAATCAGTGGACAAGTTAGTCATGCCCTTTTATTTAAATGGGTCTACTCAGAGTATGGCTTAGTTGTATACAACCCAAATATATGAAAACCTTATTCCTAAGGTTGTGAAAAATGAGGGGTTCCCCCCCCCCCAGTATACTGTTAAACTGTACCTTGAAAACAAACCGGGGTCAATTTCGGTGCTGGACTAGTCTACTGAAAAAACAACCATGTTTTTCTTTAAAATAAGAATCTAATCTCCATACTCCCTCTTCTCAAATACAAGGCTGCAGTGACGCCTTTGCATTTTGAGAACATGCCTTCAAATTATCGATACCGTACATGGGCAGGGTGTAACCTTGGGAATCTTACACGTTGGTTCTTGCAACCTTTTTAATAATTAGCCTGATTACAGTCTTTTGATTCTAATGAGATCATTTACCTTCTCCTGAGTAATAGATGCGCCGAGAACTGGTTTTCACAAAGGACCTGGAGCCAGAAATTGCCTCACTCATGTGTAGGTTAGCCACTTTTATTTTCCCAGGCTGGGCTTTCCGTACCTTTGACAGGCATGTGCGAGAGGCAGAAATTCTTCAGCGGCTAAATTCCTGCCTGCACTCAGGGAGTAGATAGGAGCCGTACCGGAGGGAAAAAGAAGAAGAAGCTGTCATCTTTGCTGGTTGAGAAAGTGCATTGCAAAGGATCATGGGAAATCAATGCAGTGGTGGCACCAGTAAAAATATTTGGGCACAAGATATTGGCAAAAACATAATGTTTGACCAATGGGAAAAATTATGGCAAAAGGATATGAAATACACAATGTGTTATGAATTAAAAGGAAATTTTCTTAAGGTCCAACATAGATGGTATTTGACGCCTGATAAAATTGCCAAAATGAATAAAAACCGTAGCAATATATGTTGGAGATGCAACTCGGCAATAGGCACCTTATTCCACATATGATGGAATTGCTCAGATATTAAACAATTTTGGGAGACAATCTACAATGAAATGAAAAAAAAATGTTTAGATATTCGTTAAAAAAACAACAACCAGAGGGCTTTGTGTTGGGTATTGTGCCTGAAAATTTAAAAGAAGTGGATAAAGTGCTTTATTTATACGCAATGGTAGCCACGAGGCTGCTCGTTGAGAAAAACTGGGAAAGTGTTGTGATTCCGACAAAAACAGAATGGCTTACCAAATTAATAGAATATCATAATTTGACCAAGATAATGGGGAATATAGGAGGGGTCTCAAAGGACAGGATGGAAAAGGAATGGAAGGCCTTAATGGTATATATACAAAATTACATCGAAAAGCCTGAACTCCTGTCAGAATGAAACAAGTTCCGTGATAGATATGAGTAAGAAGGAGAAAAGAAGGAAGTCAAAATACTAGATTATGAACATTAGAATTGATAGTATACAAAAAAGAACAATGGAAAACAGAAGATATTGCAGTTGAGAGGATTGGAAGCCCAGCACTGGGCGAGGTGAGGGGTGGTGGAGGCAAAGGGTTGTGGTGGGGTAAGAAAGCACACAAATATTGATTATAGTTATATCTGAATATTTTTTATTCAATGTATGAAAGAATGCACGAATGTATTTTTGTAAGTGTCTGTTTGTATATTTTAATATCAAAAAAATTCAATTAAAAATAATAATAAATAAATAAAAATATTTTGGGGGAAGAGACAGAAGGGGGAAAGTGCATTTCTGGAGGTGGGCCAAACATGTTAGATCAGGAGTGTTTTGACCTGAGTGGAACACCTCCTTGAACTCTGATAACACGTCTTACTTGTCTAGATAATGGGTAGAGATGGGTAAGGGTGTAGAAACTACAGTGGTACCTCAGGTTAAGAACTTAATTTGTTCTGGAGCTCCGTTCTTAACCTGAAACCGTTCTTAACCTGAGGTACCACTTTAGATAATGGGGCCTCCCGCTGCCGCCGCCGCGCGATTTCTGTTCTCATCCTGAAGCAAAGTTCTTAACCCGAGGTACTATTTCTGGGTTATCAGAGTCTGTAACCTGAAGCCCCTGTAACCCGAGGTACCACTGTACCCTACTGAATAAAGTTAAAATTTACATTCATTGCTCCACCCACACTTGTCTCTGGCCACAGCCACCACTGCCATGCCCACCACAAAGAGGTTGCCTAGAGAGCTCCCCCCCACCCACTTGTGTTGGATATTTGACAGAAAAACGAGCAATATAGTTCCCATCAACACTCCCAACTTAAACATGCTTCTGTCCTGTTCGTCTTGATGGAGTTAACTCTCAAGGAAGCACACTTAGGACTTCAGCCTTATTTTAATTTCAAATTTGTGATTCAGTTATACCGGTAATTTCCCGGTGCTGACAGAGTCCTCCCCTTAACCTACTCCCATTTACCACAACTAGTGAATAATACACAGAACCTCTATCTCATGTCAGGAGCACAGCTGTCAACACTCCCTTTTTTGCCTTCCCTTCTGGGGAGGCTGTCAACCTTCCTTATTCCAGCTATGGCTGGAATAAGGGAATTTCCCACCAAAAACCGGGAAAGGTTGACAGCTATGGTCAGGAGTATCCAGCAATTGGAGGAAGGGCAGTAGCATGGGAGGGAGATATCACCCTTGGAGCCACTCTGTTCCTCATGCCTTCATTTTGATGGCCCCTTTGGATCTATGGGCTAAATACCAGTTATTTTACTGGTAATTGCTTGCCTTCCCTCCATCCCTCCAATACAACATTACAGGTCATTTCAAAAAACCACCTTAGGGCAAAACATGGGTAATGGATGTTTGCAGCCTGTTCTGTACATAGAATTAAAAACAACAGCCAGCCAGCCAGTATTTAACCAGCCCTTGTCCTCCCACCCTTAACTACACCAGCTCTGTAATTCTCCAGAGATGGCTTTTAAATGGGGAGTAATGAATAGATGTAAATCTCTCCCTCTCCCCCATTTTAATTTATTTATTGCTGACATTGAGGCTTTGTACCCACCACCACTTATTCTGCATCCAATGCGCTCCCTCCCAACACTTTTTTTTTTTGATGCTGTGTGTATACACACAGCCCACGTCTGTCCTGGAGTTTCTTGGAAACCGTTGCTGTTTGATGTGTTTCCCCTCAAACCAGCTTCCATCCAAATGTAAAACCGGTAAGTGACATTCATTTTGCCAGTGAGCTGGGAGGTATGTACATATTGAGCTTTTTGGGGCAAAGGGGTTTTGTGTGTGTGTGTGTGTGTGCCAAAGTACACTAACGACATGGGCAGCCATACATCCCGGTTTTCCTGGGCATTTCAGCAATTTCCACCCAGATTCTGTTTAAGAAGGTGACCCGGAAACTGCAACTAATACAGAATGCGGCAGCTAGACTGGTGACTGGGAGCGGCCGCTGGGACCACATAACATAGGGTTACCAGGTGTCCCTGGTTCCTGGGGACAGTCCATAGCTGTCAACTTTCGGATTTCAAAATAAGGGATCAGCAGCCTCACCTGTGATAGTCACATGGCAGTGGTGGGCGGAGCCAGAAGAAAAAGTGGGCGGAGCCAATGGGAAAATATGCCGAGGCTCCACTCTGAGCGCAGCAGACCACGGCCACCAGGACCGGAGCGGAGAAGACGCCGAAGATCCTGCCTTGTCCCAAGCCCCACATCCCTCCACTCCGGGCTCGCTTCCCGCCGCAGCAGCAGCAGCTGCCGCCACAGCCGCGTGCGGTTCTGGCTGCCCGAGAGCCGCCAAGGAAGAGGCGGAGGTGACAGTCCCCTCGCCTGCCTCTCTCTCTCCTCCTACGCTCCCCCCGCCCACCCCTCCCGCCCAGCGCAGGAGGCTGAGGCGAAGCTCCTGAGGAGAGCGAGCGAGCGAGAGGCAGCTGAGGAGAACTGCTCCCCCAGCACCCCCAGGAGGAGGAGGAGGAAGAAGAAAATACAGGCAGCAGCAGCGCCGCTCCCGCCTCAGCCGAGTCCCATGGAGTGCGTGGAGCCTGCGCGCAAAGAAAGAAGCAGGACGGAGCGAGGCTGCGAGTCCCTCCCCTCGGCGCTTACAAGTCCTCCTCCTCCTTTCCCCTCCTCCTCCCCCTCCCCCCCCTCTGGCTGCTGCCTGTCTGCAGATAATCTGGCTCTTAATGACAGCAGGCAAAGAACGGGGGAGACGGGGAAGGAAGGGAATATACGGGTTTTTGATTAACCCGGGATTGTAGTGGGAAACACATTTAAAAACGGGGGAATCCCAGCAAATACGTGATACTTGACAGCTATGGGACAGTCCCCGGATTTGCAGATCTGTCCCCAGACAAATTCCATGCCTGGAATGTCTCCAGATTTGCATATCTGTCCCCGGGAAATGTGGCAGTGGTAGCCTCAGCAGCCTGGAGCCAGCCTGGTAGCGCAGTTGGCTCTGGCTGGCTTCAGGAGAGCCAGTGTGGTGTAGTGGTTAAGAGTGGTAGACTCGTAATCTGGGGAACCGGGTTCGTGTCCCCGCTCTTCCACATGCAGCTGCTGGGTGACCTTGGGCCAGTCACACTTCTCTGAAGTCTCTCAGCCCCACTCACCTCACAGAGTGTTTGTTGTGGGGGAGGAAGGGAAAGGAGAATGTTAGCCGCTTTGAGACTCCTTCGGGTAGTGAAAAGCGGGGTATCAAATCCAAACTCTTCTTCTTCTTCTTCTTCACTGCCGTGGCGCCCGTCATTTTTCCTCTCTGGAAGTCCCCACATGATGTGTCTTGTGCACAACACATCATATGGGGACTTCCCGTGAAGAAAAATGGTGGGTGCCACCACAGTGAGCATCTCCTGAAGCCAGCCAGAGCCAACCTCACTACCAGGCTGGCTCCGGGCTGCTGACTGCAGCTACCACTGCCGAAGAGGAACCGGGGACGTTTGGCTGTACAGATCTCCTGCCCCCTTCCCGCATTGTTTTGACTGATCAGGGGAGGCTTGGGAGTCACAGGCAGGTGGCCGTTGCCCAGTTTAAAAAAAACTCTGGGCATTGATGTTTCACAGGGTGCGAAAGAAGGGCTTTGCACCTTGCCTGGCAGAGAAACCGTGCACCTTGCGCCCCTCCTAGGCAACGGCCGCCCACCCGTCTCTCCCGATCTGTCAAAACAAAGGGGGAAGGGGGAAGGAGATCGGGGAAGGCTCGGGAGTCATGGGCGGGCGGCACGCCATTGCCCAGTTTTTTAAAAAAACTCTGCACATTTATATTTCACAGGATGCGAAAGAAGGGCTTTGCACCTTTATGCAATATGCATGTGTGCTTGGGCCCAGGGTCTTTTGCCTCACCATCCCTACTATTGACTCCCTGTTGCTACTCAGCTTCCAAAAAAAAGTGTCCCTGGAGTCATTGAAAAAAAATCTGGTAACCATAACATAACACCAGTCCTGAAAGACCTACATTGGCTCCCAGTACGTTTCCGAGCACAATTCAAAGTGTTGGTGCTGACCTTGAAAGCCCTAAACGGCCTCGGCCCAGTATACCTGAAGGAGTGTCTCCATCCCCACCGTTCAGCCCAGACACTGAGGTCCAGCTCCGAGGGCCTTCTGGCGGTTCCCTCACTGTGAGAAGTGAGGTTACAGGGAACCAGGCAGAGGGTCTTCTCGGTAGTGGTGCCCGCCCTGTGGAACGCCCTCCCATCAGATGTCAAGGAAATAAACAACTATACGACTTTTAGAAGACATCTGAAGGCAGCCCTGTTTAGGTGTTTTTTTTTAGTGTTTGATGTTTTATTGTGCTGTTAATTCTTTTGGGAGCTGGCCAGAGTGGCTGGGGGGAACCCAGCCAGATGGGTGGGGTATAAATGAATTATTATTATTATTAGAGGGCTGAATACCAGCTGTGTCCGGAAAGCTCCAGACACATGGCAACCCTAACATATGGCACAGCTGTTGTGCATGCGCAGACAACAGCCTTGTGAATAGGTGTTGTTAGTGGTGGTCTAGGAGCAGGGAAACCAAACAGGTAATGCACATGAAATGAAGACATCCACGCCCTTTCTTTGGATGCATACAACAATGTTTAAAAGAGACTTGAAACACAGTGTGGCAGAGGGGTGGACAGGGACAAGACAACCTCATTCTGTTTTAACCCGATCATGTGTACATAGCCTGATTGAAAGAACTGTATTCCTGTTTTACAGGACTGAGACATAATGTGTCTCATCAATAACCACCTACTGGCTAAGACGGGATCATTCCCACTCTTTCCAACGTTCAGGTGTGAATGCGATTGCTAACACAATCATAATAACACACTCTCTTGACACTCAAGAGAGAGGTATGTTTGTGGGTGGCGGCAGCAGGGGAACAACAACACTAAAGGGCAGGGAGGGAACTTTTGAAACAACCCCAGCGGGGACTGAGTGAGCTTAGTGGCCATGGAGTGCTTCGTGACTGTGTGGAAGAGGAAATGAAGAACCAGGTCGGAAGGGAAATGGAACAGGAAATTTGGAAGACATCGTTGGCAGCTGGATGGAACAGGAACGCTCCAGTGTAAGATTCCACTGCAGGTCCCACTGGGGAATCAGCTACATTTGCAAAGATAAAGCGCTTTATATGCGTTAAAACCCTGTGACACCAGATGGCGCTGTGGAGTCCCTTCTCTCGCCAACGGCATTTCCCTGCATGAAGTTTACAATGTGTTTAACTGAATCACTTTTTTGTTGTTGATGTGTCTAGATCCAGACTTGGGTAAACTAAAGTCCCGTTTGCTGCCTGACAGACCCTCTGCAGCAGCTCAGGCTATGAGTCAGGAAGCCCACCCTTCAAATCCCAGCCATCAAATCATTCGTTTGGGCTGCATGCAGACCCTATGTTCAGGGGTGCCAACTTGAACAAAATAGTGGTGGGGCCCAGATAAGCCCCACCCTGCTTAATTGATCATGTGGCACGGTGCATGCATACCATTTGAAGGGCAATGCATCCATCAACTTTTGGGGCCCCCAACCCTCTCAAATATTTTACTGGGGGGCAAAGACCCCCAGCCCCTAGGAGTGGGCTCCTATGCCTATGTTTAAAGTACATTTAAAGCAAACATGACTCTCCCTCAAATAATTCTGTGAACTGTAGTTTGTTAAAGGTGCTGTGAATTGCAACTCTGGGGGGAGAACTAGAGTCAGTGGCGGAGGAAGCTGATCAGGTGCCTGGGGTGGAGCACATGCCATGCGCTCAGGGGCAGGGGCAGCCACCTGTAAGGCAGGGGTCAGCCTCCTGCGGCTCCCACTCAGCCGGCCTACAGTTGGGGGGGGGCAGTGGGAAGACCATTTGGGCAGCGTGCAGCCTGCGTGTGCCCAGGCCACTGCATCTCTCCCAGGAGAAACGCGTGGCTCAGGTGCACTGCAGGCTCCGTGGTGAGTGCTGCCCGGCATTCTGTCACTCCCCTCAGTGATGACACCTGGGGTGGGCTGCCCCCACCACCCCCTTCCTCCGTCCCTGACTAGAGTTCCCAGAGTTCTTAGAGGCAAAGCCACGTGCTTTGAATGTATGGTGTGGACACAGATTAGGGCTGCACTCAGTGGCGAACTGAGTCGCTTGGCTGCCAGGAGTGGCAAGCGCAGCGGCACCCCCCGGGGTGGGGCGTCGCTCTGTAGCGTGACGTCACGACACATGCGCTAGAGAGCACAGTCCAACCGGGCTGCCTGGCGCGAGCGGCCCCCCATCCGTGTGGCAGCTGCTCGCGCCCGGCAACAAGTCTGGCAGCCTGGACAGACTGCGTGCGCAAGTGCAGCAGCCTGTAGGGACTGCGCATATGCGGACATGCGCAGTCCATCTGGACTCCCAAACCGCCACCCGGCACCCCTTCTGTACGGCGGCTGCTCACACGGAAGGGCTGCCGGGCGGTGGCTTGGGAGTCGCACTCGTGGGGTGGGGTGGCGCCGGGTGTCACCCACCCCCCCAGGCTGGAAACCAGGGCGCAGTGCCCCCATCGCCCCACCCTCGCCACGCCACTGGCTGCACTGCATGTGGAAGTGAGTCCAGTGAACCCCAGTGAGGCTTTACTCCTGTAAATACTTGTAGGTATCAATGGAAAATTATGGAGAACTATATTTGACTATGCTGACGCACGGAACTGACTGAACAACGATCCCTTTTATTTATATAGCCAATTTTCATTTGTGACTGGCATTTCTTTGATTCATTCGTGGTCTTGCCCTTCCCACGTATGCTGCGTTGTTATTGTTTTTTTATCGGTGTATTTTATACATTCTGCAAAATCCAATAAACACGTTTTTTTAAAAAACCGGTATAGGCTTGTGTTTCATATGGCCATTGGGAACCGTGATTTCTCAGCCCCAAGCACTCAAGCTGCAACGTGGGGGGACAATAATACTGATCGCACAGGGCTGGGGTAAGGCTTTCCAAAGCGAAGGATGCAAAGCACTCCGAAAGCTCTGGAGCAATGTATAAAAGCTAATGTTTATTATTATTGTAAACATTAGGCCTACTGCTACCTTAAGTACAGTTGTGGGCCCACACCAGACCAGCCAGCTTTTGCTTGAGTAAGTACTGAATTAAGGCATTCATAGCTCCTGCAAATAATATATACATTATACATAGGCAGCCCTATCAGGCAAAAGTAGCACAGCACACAGATGCGGCTTAGAGCGAGGGCCAGATGGTGAGGCGACTTGTGAGAATGTGGTTGCACAGCTCCCAGTGCAGCTGAGGCAGATTTCAACATCTGGGGGAAAGTAACTTAAATGAAATATGCGTAAGCACACTGTGCCAAACACTAATGATAAGCCATGGGGTTCTCACACAAAATTAATAAGGTGGACGGACCTACCAGGGAAATACCGACCCTTCCAAAAGGTTCTGGAAAGCCCCCCTTTCTTGCGTCTATTTGTGATGCATCACAGCAGGTGAAGATGGTGGCATAATGGAGCTCATATTCCTCATTGCCAGTCGTTTTTTAAAAGACATATAACGGCATGCCAGGCAGTCGAAAGGTCCCCTCCCTGTTGCCCACAAGTTGCACCAGCTCCTCCATAGTGAACACGGTTTTGAAGGGCACAATGGGGGTGGCCGATTCTGATTTTAGCAAGTCTGAATGAGGCAATTGGAAAACATGTTGCTCACCTTGTCTATCCCTTTCTTCTCTGTTTCACTGGATCCAGGTGAGGCAGTGAAGCTCCCTGAACCAAATATCTGAATGTAGTGATGATGATATTATTATTATTATTATTATTATTATTATTATTATTATTATTATTATTATTATTATTATCATCATCATCATCTTACTGGGTTGCCCCAGCCACTTTGGGTGGCTCCCAACAGAGTATTAAAAATACAATAAAACATCAAACATTAAAAAAACAACTTCCCTGTACAGGGTTGGCTTTCAGATGTCTTCTGAAGGCCAAATACTTGTTTATTTCCTTGTCATCTTGTTGCAATTTATTACAGTCTGATGGGAGGGTGGGCATTCCACAGGGTGGGCACCACTACTGAGAAGGCCCTTTGCCTGGTTCCCTGGAACTACACTTCTCGCAGTGAGGGAACTGCCAGAAGGCCCTCGGAGCTGGACCTCAGTGTCTGGGCTGAACAGTGGGGATGGAGACGCTCCTTCTGGTATACTGGGCTGAGGCTGTTTAGGGCTTTCAAGGTCAGCACCAACACTTGGAATTGTGCTCGGAAATGTACTGGGAGCCAATGTAGGCCTTTCAAGACTGGTGTTATGTTATGGTTACCAGATTTTTTTCAATGAATCCAGGGACACTTTTTTACCTCTTATTGGTGCAGCGGCTGCAATCCTTCCTGAAAAATAAGCACCATGCTTCTATTCTGCATCTCCAGATAACTTCTGGAGAGACCCTGAAACTTCAGCTGGGGATAATACAGGTACATTTGGCTGTTGAGTGTGTGCAACTTTGCCTCCACCTAAAGTGTAAAAGCGGGTGGCGCTGTGGTCTAAACCACAGAGCCTAGGGCTTGCTGATCAGAAGGTCGGTGGTTTGAATCCCTGCAACGGGGTGAGCTCCCGTTGCTCGGTCCCTGCTCCTACCAACCTAGCAGTTCGAAAGCACATCAATGTGCAAGTAGATAAATAGGTGGCCTACCGCTCCGGCGGGAAGGTAAACGGCGTTTCCGTGCACTGCTCCGGTTCTCCAGAAGCGGCTTAGTCATGCTGGCCACATGACCCGGAAGCTGTACCCACATGCTCCCTTGGCTAATAAAGTGAGATGAGCGCCGCAACCCCAGAGTTGGTCAGGGGTCCCTTTACCTTTACCTTTAAAATGTAAAAAGGTCCTGATTCAGAGTTGTAACATTTGTAGTATTCTCCCAGCGGGTGGATTAACTCCATCCTCGTGCCTGGGAAGCCCCCAATCTCCAGGTACCAATTGGTGTTCTGCTTTAAGCGACCCCAAAAATATTGTAAGTGGAGAAAAGAGAGACAGAAGGGTAGAATGGAAACTAGGCATTCAAAGAGACTCTTACGCTGAAAGATCCTGGCTACTGATTAAGTGTCTTTAATGCGGAGGCATCACAACCCCTGAATGGAGACAAAAAGGACCCTGGCACCTTGAATAGCCTCACTAAGCTCCCTTCTTTTAAGCTTAACAGTAGAAATATGCAGGTCCCTTTGTGTTGTGTAAAGACTTGTAGACAGAGGAAAATAGAGTTGATGCTCAAAGGAGAAAGCTTATGGATTTTGTCAGAGTTAATCTTGGTGGAAGGAATGGGAGATTACCTGGGGGGGGGGGGAGAGGACAGGATATGCTGGAAACTTTGCCAGCCAGCCACAGGTTTTAGAATTCATGGCAAGGCAAACCCTGCTACAACAACAACAACAACAACAACAACAACAACAACAACAACAACAACAACAACATATTTATACCCCGCCCATTTGGCTGGGTTTCCCCAGTCACTCTGGGCGGCTCCCCAAAGAATATTAAAAACACAATAAAACATCAAACATTAAAAAACTTCCCTAAACAGGGCTGCCTTCAGATGTCTTCTAAAAGTCAGATAGTTGTTTATTTCCTTGACATCTGATGAGAGGGTGTTGCACTGAGAAGGCCCTCTGCCAGGTTCCCTGTAACCACAGTTCTTGCAACTGAGGGAACCGTCAGAAGGCTCTTGGAGCTGTGTGCATGCACACGAAAGCTCATACCAAGAACAAACTTAGTTGGTCTCTAAGGTGCTACTGGAAGGAATTTTTTTTATTTTATTTTGTCTGGACCTCAGTATCAAGGGGTATGAAGCTTGTGCCTTCAGGTCCTTGTGAAACTGCTATGCTGGGAAACGCGTATTTGGGATTTAGATGCGAACACCTTTAGTCCTTGTCACATGTTTATAACATGTTGTTGTTGTTGTTGTTGTTCATTCGTTCAGTCGCGTCCGACTCTTCGTGACCCCATGGACCAGAGCACGCCAGGCATGCCTATCCTTCACTGCCTCTCGCAGTTTGGCCAAACTCATGTTAGTAGCTTCGAGAACACTGTCCAACCATCTCATCCTCTGTCATCCCCTTCTCCTTGCGCCCTCCATCTTTCCCAACACCAGGGTCTTTTTTTTTTTTTTTTTAAACAGAATTTATTAGCATTTTCAAAATATAACACAAACCCAATCCCACACCTACAAATACAAAAACAAATACAAATACACATAATGTCAGGATTCTTCTTCTTATCTATATACCTTGCAAAAAAAAAAAATTTCTAGTTCTGAATCTTGACGTTTGACTTCCCCCGCCTATACACCTTCGGTT
Organism: Lacerta agilis; assembly: GCF_009819535.1. NCBI lineage: Eukaryota > Metazoa > Chordata > Lepidosauria > Squamata > Lacertidae > Lacerta > Lacerta agilis. Next base: position 118,811,855 of record NC_046312.1, read on the forward strand.
TTAAATCAATATACTATTTCCTTAACAACTTTTCTCTATAAAAAATTTAACTTTACTTAACAAGAAAAAACACAATTGACTTAATCTTTGCATTATAACCTAGATCTTAACCAAGTATTCTTATAGCTAAACTTATTTCTTCTATCCTTTATCATGCTGCTTTTGACTTAAGATTCAATATCTCCTTACTTATTTAAAATAAACTTGTAATTAACAGACTTCACACTCCGATTTCGGATACCATGGCAGACCATTTGGATTATACATTTAATATTTCAACCCACTCCCCCTCTGTCCATTGTCTTTTTCTGTCTTTCACCAGAACCAAATCTCCAATTGTCTTCCTCTAAGTGTCCACAGGTCCAGGCAGCATCCACAACAAACCCCGCATCGAGCCTCAGGGTGTTCATCCCCTCCATTCTGGGTTTCTCCGTTTCTTTTTCTTCTTCTTCTTGTAGAAATCTTAATTCCATGTCCCTTGCCCCCGAGCTGCCACCTCGGAGTCTGGATATTGTAAATTTTCCCGTTCCAGGGCTGCCACCCCCAGAAACCGGCCCCCCTTCCTTTCGGAGTTGCCCAGCCATCTCAAACCATCCTTCAAGCGCCCCTCCCAGCTCTTTGCCGAAGTTTGTTTCCATTGTGTAAAACTTTTGAAAAGCCTCTTCTGTGGAAAGTAAGTCCTTTCCATTTATAATTCCACTCAAAACTTGTAGTTTTCGATTAAGCAGTTCCAGTTTCAAGACAGTAAGCATTTCCTCATCCTTTAAACCAGAGTTCAATACCAGTGCGATCGCAAAGTCCAACATTTTAGGAGGGAGGGTGAGTATCAAGTTTCAGTTCCTGTCTCTTCCTTCCTTTGTTTCAGTTTTTTCCCACGAAAGTCCAAGTCGTCGCCATTTCTCCGATGCCGGAGTATAAAGACCAAAACTTCAAATGGAGATATTTTTTCCCCAGTTAACCCCCGAAGGGAAATCTCGACAGTCTCAGTTTTCAAATTCCAGATACTTTCTATCGATTGTTGTAGCAGCAGTCACTTAAAGAGTTAATTCCTTTCATCTCCCGAAGGGAGGGAGGCGGGCTGCCTTTCTTCTTTCCCCCAGATCGTTCCAGGAATACAAAGAGTCAATCAATTACTCACCGCCTCTGGGTTCTTAACAGCTCATTAAGGACAGGTAGAACTTAGACGCTCATCACAGGCTTTGTCGCCGCATTTACATCCCGGTTGGGGCATGTCCCCTATAGCCCGGCTCCGTCGTCCCTTCACCCCCACTCCCCCTTTACAGGGGGAGCGGGGGAAGGGTTCGGAGCCACAACGGGCACAGCCGGGGAGCCCAGGGTGCGGGACGCTCTTCCCGCACCCCAACCGGAGCCCCGCTATGCGGCTGCAGGGCTCCTAACCCCCGGGATGGACTGGGTGCTTCGCAGCCGAAGCAGCCCACGACCACCCGCAATGGCGTCAGCCGCCGGAAGTCCCCAACACCAGGGTCTTTTCTAGGGAGTCTTCTCTTCACATGAGGTGGCCAAAGTACTGGAGCCTCAACTTCAGGATCTGTCCTTCTAGTGAGCACTCAGGGCTGATTTCTTTGAGAATGGATAGGTTTGATCTTCTTGCAGTCCATGGGACTCTCAAGAGTCTCCTCCAGCACCATAATTCAAAAGCATCAATTCTTCGGCGATCAGCCTTCTTGATGGTCCAGCTCTCACTTCCGTACATTACTACTGGGAAAACCATAGCTTTAACTATACGGACCTTTGTCGGCAAGGTGATGGATGTATTTGGTAACATGGTAACATGTATTTGTTTATAAACCTATTTGTATACTGCAGTTTCATAAAAATAGCAACCCCATAAACTACAATAGAAAAGCCACCCAAAACTGCCAAACGGATTGCCCGGTTGACTATTATGGGAAATGTTTATTTCTTAATTGTCCGCGTAAGACTGGTGGGAAAGAATTTTCCGGTGAATGTCTGAATGTTAGCACAGAAGGGCACCAGCTGAGGGTGGACCAACAACTCTGAAGGCTGGTTTTGGGGTTTGTGGCAAATGAATATCACCAACTGGGCAGGGCAAGGGGGCAACCAGTGACGTTCCTGCAGATGTTCTTACTGGTTGAGCTGGGATATAAGGGTCCAGGCAGCCCCGTATGGTATGCTTGATCTAAGAAGTTGTCCCGGGCTTTGTAAATTGATACAAAGACTTTGAACTTGGCAGAGCAGCCAGTGCGGTTTTTTTTATTTTATTTTAAATAATGTCACATGTTCTGCTGAATACATGCAGCCTGATGAATTTTTTTTTAATTTTTTTTTAAACTCAAAAAGCTTGCTCCCTGTCTTGTGACATTTCAGTTGGTCCTGAACTACCCGGTTGTGGATCGCTGGAATTCTTCTAATGCTGCAGGGCTATTTGCATTACTGCTTGAAGGGGGGGGGGTTGAGGTGTCACTGATGTATGGCCAAAAATGAGGGCAAAATAAGACACACAGATTTGTACAAAGTTTATATGTATAGATGCCAGTTTAGAAGTAATTAGTGTGTTTAATTGTTGTGCATCTCACAGAGCTACAGATCCCAGCACCTTTAACTAAAGACAATTCCCAGGATTCGTGTGTGTGTGTGTGTGTGTGTGTGTGTGTAGCTGAAGTTCTACTGATTTCTACTTCACCCCAAACTAAGATTATGAGAGACTGGCCTCAAAACCCCGGGAGAAAAGGCAAGGCAGTATTATGTGTATTTAAGCTTTTTCAACTTTATGAAACTTGATGAAAACAAGATGGCGATGACGTTCTAGTAGCTAACCCCTGAAACACCCCCATTTGAACTCCTTCTGAGTTACAAGGCAAGGTGCAGCTACTCACAAGAAAAGCAGTGCGGAGAAGGCAACAACAACAACAACAACAACAACAGCAACAACCCAACCCCCCCCTCCCCAAGTCAATTTGGGTTCAACAGAAAAAAATCCTTCTTGGCTCCAGGTTAGGCAACCAGCTACCTTTGCACTGTCAGCTTAAAAATGCTGGGTGGGATATTCCTTTTGCTCGATGTGATAAGGGTACCACTGGAAAGATAATTCATTTTATCAGGTCTGTCCGAAGCCTAGTTCTCAATCTGTACCTGGGCTGTACCATTAATGCTATGATAAGGGTCTTCTCCGGACTTCCACCGGCAGTACGAAATGGTACAGCCCAAACGCAGGGTTGAGCTAGGTAACTGTTGTCATCCACCTGTCTCAAGAGACGATGGGGTGTGAAGTCAACGTGCTGGGGAATCACATCACCTGCTGTGGATGCAGAGAATGGTAACTCATAACTGGTGGCTCTGTCATTGGTTGTGCTGTGTGTTAGTGAAAGGGTTAATTAGCTAACCTGTATATATTTACCTGAATGTATTGTTAGTCCAGAAGTATACAAGTGCCTCTGTTAAGCTTTTCTTTATGAAACCTCTCTGTAAAGCTGTGAACTTTGATCTGCATTGTACTTCTTTCTGGCAAGCTATGACTAAGAGTTTGGAGATAACAGTAGAAGGCTGACCTTGCACAGAGAGGAACTGTTGTCTAGGTCAGAGATAGGATGGCCTTGCTGAAGTGCGCATGAACCAATTCAGGGCTAAATGTCCTTTTGCCTTATATGTACAACAGGAAATGTACAACAGGAAATGTTCCTTATATGGACAAGAGGAAGATTCCTGGGGTGGGAAGAGAGCCAGAGAACTGTCTATAAGAACTGTCTGAAAATTGACTAGTTTTGTACTTGCTTGGCTGTACAAAACACCGCAGGTACCTCTGCATGCAGAAAATAAATCTTTCTCTCTCTGAAGCCAGCAGCCTCAGGTGTCTTTTCTGCTTCCATGTTTTCTCACCGGGCGCAACCATGGGAACCCGTGGGGGCAAATAAAGCTCCATTAGCAGCACCCAAGTGACCTCTCCGGGGCACAAACCTGGGCAGTGTGTATGGAGGTCCTGGGCTGCCCAGACGACAAGACTCCCCTCTCAGCCACACTGATGTGGTTCAAAGGAAAGCAGAGCAAAAGCATTTGGTACCAGCTTGGTTGCAGGAGTTGCTGGAAGGAGGCGTACAAGATGCCATCTCAGGGACTCCACTCTTACAGGCAGCAAGGAGCTAAGTACTGTACTACTTCTAAAGGAGCCTATTGTTGGGTCATAATTCTTGTCCTTGCCCATAGGTGCCAGTTCCCTGGGGCGCTGGGTGTTGAAGAACCCACAAAATTCCCCAGGAAGGGGCTGGGTAGCCACAGATTTCGGCGCCAGAGCCACGTATGCTGCATGGCACCCACAGCCCCGGGCACCCACGGTCGCGGGGCCAAGCTGGCACTCCTGCCTTTGCCATTGTCCTTCCTTAGGGCCTTGAAGGTGAAATCTGCAAAGGAAAGGAAAACGGAATTTAGACTTGGATCTCCACAGTGTGTAAGGGATATTTCAGAAGTAATCATATCTGCAAAATGAAGATTGCATGTTTCTGGCACATAGAAACCACAAAGGAGAAGCCTGTTCAAGGGTATGGAAGAGCATTTGAGCATGTGAGGCCCCATCTGCAGTCAGAAGGTTTGCCATTCAAGATATTTTTGAATTGGGAGCTACTTAACAGTAGGTCTTTTGTTAAGACATCATGGTGGTTCTTGGTTGCTGTGTCAACAGTGGAGAATAGCAGTGGAAATTTCGTTTTCTTATGACAGTTGTGTGGGACCTCTTAGACCATTCTTGTTTCCTGTTTAATCTGGACTGGAGGCCAAATTAATAAAGAATACTAGGGGGAGGGGTGCTGTGGTTTTGTTTGTTATTATGATATGCGTTTTTTCTGTTTTTATATTGCAAACTGCCCTGTGATCCTCGCATAAAGAGCCGCATAGAAATTTAGTAAAAAATAAATGGGTAGGTGAGACCAGGTTCAAATTCCCCTCACAGATAATGAAGCTTACTGGGTACAAGGTGCCAACCAACCATTTTAGGGACACCACCGGATTTGTGTAGGGTTTACTCCTTAGCCTTTTATTCTCCCAAATATGTCCCGCAAGGTAGTAGGTGCAGATTTTTCCTCAGGGTTTTCTCCTGTCACCTTTCTCATAAATGAGTATAGTCGCAAGGCAGCAGAGGTTTAGGATCAGAGTTTTCCTTCTCCTAGATGGGCTACATTCAGTGCTGTCAAGTATCCCGTTTTCCCCGGGAATCTCCCTTATTTCAAGCAGTTTCCCACTGCTATCCCTTATTTTTTATATCCCTTTAATTTCCCGTTTTTTCAAAGGAAGCATCTCCTCTCCCTCCCCCTGCTGGCCAGGGACTGGGAAGACCTCACCTCCTTGCAGCCTCAAAGCAAGCGGGAGCCATTTCCCGTGCTTACAGGCGTCGTAGCCCACGGGCAGCATTTCCAAAATACAGTAAGCCTGCTGCGTGCGTTCACACCAGTGCCGCCCACTTTTGCTTCTGGCTCCGCCCACCACTGCCATGTGACTGTCCCTGGAATAGGTGAGGCTGCTGATCCCTTATTTTCAAATACGAAACTTGACAGCTATGGCTACCTTCCCAGGTGTATGAGCCCCATCTGCCCCTCACTTCCCTCTGCAGCACATGCAATAAGTGCCTACTTTTTTCGAAATAATTTCTATCTGATTTTACAAGTGTAACTGTGCCCCTGAAGGAACAGGTGCGTAGCCTGGGAATCATATTGGACTCACAGCTGTCTATGGAGGTGCAGGTTAATTCTGTGTCCAGGGCGGCTGTCTACCAGCTCCATCTGGTACACAGGCTGAGACCCTACCTGCCCTCGGACTGTATCGCCAGAGTGGTCCATGCTCTAGTTATCTCCTGCTTGGACTACTGCAATGCACTCTACATGGGGCTACCTTTGAAGGTGATCCGGAAACTGCAATTAATCCAGAATGTGGCAGCTAGACTGGTGACTGGGATTCGCCGCCGGGACCATATAACACCGGTCCTGAGAGATCTGCATTGGCTCCCAATATGTTACCGAGCACAATTCAAAATGTTGGTGCTGACCTTTAAAGCCCTAAATGGCCTCGGTCCTGTATACCTGAAGGATTGTCTCCACCCCCATCGTTCAGCCCGGACACTGAGATCCAGCACTGAGGGCCTTCTGGTGGTTCCCTCACTGCAAGAAGTGAGGTTACAGGGAACCAGACAGAGGGCCTTCTCGGTAGTGGCACCCGCCCTGTGGAACGCCCTCCCAGCAGATGTCAAGGAAATAAGCAGCTATCCTATTTTTAAAAGACACCTGAAGGCAGCTCTGTTTAGGGAAGTTTTTAATATTTAATGCTGTATTGTTTTTAACACCCAATTGGGAGCTGCCCAGAGTGGCTGGGGAAACTCATCCAGATGGCGGGGTATGTATAAATCAATCAATCAATCAATCAATCAATCAATCAATCAATCAATATTATTGCAATACCAAATACATGTCCATATTTAGAGATTTCTCTGAATCTCCAGACTTCCCACCATCCCCTCCATGGGTCCTATTGTCAACATTTTCAACTGTATGTTATTACATCATCCGTATTTTATATCTCTCCATGTTGTCCATAGTATTAGTTGCATTACAAGTGTTATTAGAATCCTGCTAATGTTTTCATCTGCTTACAGTGGTCTCCTAAATACATTATAAATCTCTCCCATTCTTTCTTGAAGTTTTTGTCTTCTTGGTTCCTGGGTCCTCTGGTCAGTTTTGCCATTTTGCCATACTCCAACAGCTTAATTTGCCATCCCTCCCTGGTAGGGACTTTATCTTCTTTCCATCTCTGGGCTAGTATCATCCGTGTGGCGGTCATTGCATACATGAAAAGTCTTTTCTGCTCCTTTGGTTTCTCGGTACCTACAATTCCTAATAAAAAGGCTTCTGTTTTCTTTATAAAAGTTATTTTAAACATTTTTTTTTCATTTCATTATATATCATTTCCCACAATGCTTTTGTTACCTTACACGTCCACCACACATGATAGGTATGCAATAACTGCCTTCTTGACCATCGGACCCACTACTGGTCTTGTCTGCTCAATCCACCAGAGCCTTTCTTTGCATGCAGTGGAAGTCCCAAGCCCTCTGAGGGTTTAAGACCCATTGGGTACCCTCACCTGGTTTACCTGGCCAGTCAAAGCCATTTCCCCCAGGTTGTGGCCACTGTCGTATGCTGACAGCTTCTAGTAGGCACAGGTGAGAGCTGACTGCAAGGTGGGGACCAAAGGTGGACAAACTACCCCAGCAGGACATGTCACCCGCTAGAGATACTACCCCTCCCCTAATACCCCATACTTATAGGTAAAGGGTAAAGTAACCCCTCACCATCAGGTCCAGTTGTGGACGACTCTGGGGTTGCAGTGCTCATCTCGCTTTATTGGCCGAGGAAGCCAACGTTTGTCCGCATAGTTTTTCCGAGTCATGTGGCCAGCATGACAAAGCCGTTTCTGGTGAAACCATCGCAGCACACGGAAACGCCGTTTACTTCCCGCTGGAGCGGTACCTGCAACGAACCTCCCTTAAACACTCCGCTCCCCTGTTACTAAGTTTATGTTTTATTTTTATTTGCTCAGGTGTTCCGGGTCAGACTAATTAGCCACCCCACCTGTCCCTCGGAGGTCCGTCAATGAAGTTCACTCCCTTGTAGTTATAAAATAGGAGTATCTTAGTAACTGGAGTGTATTTGTCCAGCTGCCACGGCCGTTTATAATCCTTGCTCTGGGCTTCAGGGGTTAAACACCTTTTTGCCTACAGCCTCAGGGTCTCTCTCTCTAGATCCCTCACTGTAGCAGTCTGTTAAACCCTTTTAGCAACTCAGTGGCATACACAATGTTTCAGCCTGCCAGCCCCTCCTGAGTGAAACCCCTAGGACACAAACTAACACCACGCAGGACAGTTTAGACTCTTCCCTGGGTTCACCTCTTCATGAGCAGTTTATAACCCGCTGGACCCTAAAATTGACGACAACCGACTTATAGCAACAAAACTAGTCTTTATTTTCTTTTTAGAGCATAACGGTTTCAGAGAATCAAATGTTTAAACGTAGTTTCATAACGGCATAAAAGGTTTTCTATTCAGTATAACATACTAAACCTTCAACCTAGCCTAACCTACCCACCACTATCCTGGTCTCTAACCCTCTCTCCCTCAGTCACCACTCACTCCCTCTTTCTCCCCCCTGACCAACTGCCGTTCCCTCCTTTTAAAGGGCGAAAAGTCCCGCCTCCTGCGAGCGAGCTGCCAGTCACATAGAGTGTATGTTAACTCCTAACACGCTGGGGCTCCTGACCATACCTTGCCTAAGGGCAGATCCGTTACAGTACCTATTTATCTACTTGCACTCTGATGTGCTTTCGAACTGCTAGGTTGGCAAGAGCTGGGACCGAGCAACGGGAGCTCACCCCGTCGCAGGGATTTGAACCGCCGACCTTCTGATCGGCAAGCCCTAGGCTCTGTGGTTTATGCATATGCTATGTATGCCAAATGAGGTTAATGCTCTATTTATCTGATGGCATGGACTCCAGTTCACAAAAGTCTGGACACTCTGATCCTGATTTTTTGCTACACTACCACAAGCCATTATTTTAAGTGGTTGTGAAAGTCTTGTGGATTGTAAATTGGGGTATGAAAGCCACTGAATAGTACATATATTTCCGGAATACGGCCTTGTGAATCAGATCTCCAAAGTATAGGTACTTCTCTTAAACTCTAGGGGCTGGGAGTGGCAGTAAGATGTATAGCTTCCTTGTACTCCAAATATCTCAGAGTTGATCAAAAACCGAGAATATATATTTTGGCAAGAGCACAAGGGTTTGAAACGGGCTCACGACTATATGTCACTGCTCAGATGAAGAAAATTAAAGGCTGAGCAAAAGAAACAGAAAAGCTAGCTGCTTTTCTGTTCTGAGTTTTAGTGGGCTGCCTGGGGGAGTGTGTAATCTTGGAGTTTTTGATTGTTGGTGCTGAAAAGGAGATTGATTGCAGGGACTAGCTTTAAGACAAAGACTGAAAGCTCCATTTCTGAATTTGAAATGCAGGGGAGATGGATAGACAATGAAGGAGGGTAATCACATAGAGCTTTTTTTTTTTTTTACTGTTTTTAAGTACTGGGAACTAAGAAGTGGAAATGTGTCACTGAAACCTAATCCCAAACGACTCCTGGAAGCATTGACTCTAGAACTGGATGAAAGGCTCCATGATAAATGTTGGTGCTTTTTCAGGAAGATGACACAGCAGGTGTAACTTACTCTCTGCTGTTCTGAGTGTGCAGATCTTCAGATTATTACATAAAACTGCACAGTGCTCTGATTCCTTAGCAGCACATTAGTGGCTTGATCCAGTCAAACAAAAGCCTTTTGCATGGGTGAAGATGGCAGCAATGTCCTCCTCCATCAGTAACACTATATTCCCCCCCCCCCGCATTACAAATATATATATTTATGAACCTATGTATTTAAGCATTCCTTCGTGACCACCTTTTCCGAACTGCCTCACTACAAATCAAATTGCATACCACGTGGATCTAGGTACTAACAATTTCTAATCAAGGTGCTAAGCGAAATCCTTCATTCATCACAGCTGCTACTGTGTAATTTAGTAACTGGTCTGCACATGCCATTGGCTGGGTTTGGAGGTGTAATTCCTCATTTACATAAGATGCTCTGAAGGCAAGACAGGAAACTGCTGCTCAGCAGGACTGGCAACATTTCTTAATTAGCCTTGGAAGCTTATTTTGTGTGTGTGTGTATATATTTACTAAGATACAGTCCATTTTTAAACCCCGAAGGCTCAGGGCAAGAAGCAACACTGAAAAAGAAGAAGGTCTCAAATTCCAGAAGAGCTAGCTGTGTAAAAAATAACAAATATTACTGGATCACTTTAAAAAGCAACCCCACATTGATTGTGGCATGAATTTCAGAAGGCTGGACCTTACTACATCAGATGCAGCCCTGCCTTCTCTGCATAAAACGGATATTGATCTAGGGTTGCCATATGTTCAGAATTTCCCAGAAGTCAAACGGAATCCGTTCCGGAAGTCTGTCCAACCTCCCAACCTTCCTGCCTTCTCATGTACAACCAGTAAGGGACGCCTCTAGTTGCCATTGGTTCTGGCTCCACTCACTGCTAGTCTCTCTGCCTTCTGCCCTACCAGTCCTAATGGGCACAAGCCACCACTGCTCCCCATCCCTGCCCTAAAGGGACCGTTCTGTTTTCAAGCCAGTATCATCATGTGGCTTTAGAAGTCTTGCGTTCTCCTGCAAAACGTGTCCATAGCTTTTGTGTTCAGCCAGCATTTGTTCCATCTTGTTTGCCGCATATGAGAGCCTTTGCCACATGGTTTGTCCATGTGCATTACAAAGAAGTTACGCACTTACCTATTTCATATTCCTCTTTCGTTGTCCCCCTAGAGCTTCTACCAAGACTCTTATCTCCCGGAGAGCAAACTTTGTTAGAATGAAGGCAGGTGTTAGGAATTATGGTTGCTGAGCTTGACCTACCCCAGTTAATCATTTTGGATGTGTGCCCCAAGGGTAGGGACACACTGAAAGGGAGAAAACACACACACACAAGCCACTATTGCATTTTGTTATATGAGGCATGGGGAATGAATCAACGGGATCACACAGCAGGGACCTTGCATAGATCAGTAGGACAAGCCCTACAACCAAAACAAAGGCGGCAAAAGCGAATTTTATGCACCGAGTTTGGCAATTTGCTTGAGGTTTTCTTAACGGCAAACTCTACGGGAGATGGAAACCCCTTGGAGTTTGACCTTGTATTTTGTCAGCCACTGCTCCAAAAGCACTAGCACAGCGTTTCTAGAAAAGCAACACATTTGTTGCATCGGGGAGGTAAAAGAACAGCAAGCAATTATTTCAGACTCTCCCTCCTGCTTTGGAGTTCTTCAACTTTTATTTTTTAACTCACCCTCAAGTGGATTATTCATATAACCTGGAATAATATTTTGAAGGCATCTGTGACTGGTGTGAGGGTCTCAGGGTTAGGTTTTCACACCTCGGCGCACACGAATCCTGCAGCTCAGTCCCCATTAATACTAATAGAAGCTGCTCAGCAACTGAGCGCCAGAGTTTTACTTCCCGGGATGACCTTGCTGGTAAAATGAAACAGTCAAATGAATATGTATATAGATTGGGGCTAACAAAAATCCATGCCGTTGATCATCTTGAAAAGTTCTCCCTACCTGCTTTGCATCCTCCTCTGTGGAGACCCTGGAGACAGATGCTTTTAATATTGTTTCGGCAGTTCCACGTAGTTGTCTTGTCATCTTAGCTTCTAATCTGCACCAATGCAGAATTGACAAAGTCTATTGTTCCCCCACCTTCCTTACTTACAGCTAGTATGATTCTCATTATTTTTTATTTATTTATAAGGCACCAGAAGGAAGTTCTACTTGATAGGAACATATATCGGTTTTATTTTCAGAGTGCCTGTCCTGACTCCAACATCAGATACTAGTCTCTTAAAGGTAAAGGGACCCCTGACCATTAGGTCCAGTCATGGATGACTCTGGGGTTGCGGCACTCATCTCACTTTACTGGCTGAGGGAGCCAGCGTACAGCTTCCGGGTCATGTAGCCAGCATGACTAAGCCACTTCTGGCTTACCAGAGCAGCGCACCGAAACACTGTTTACCTGCCCGCTGGAGCAGTACCTATTTATCTACTTGCACTTTGATGTGCTTTTGAACTGCTAGGTTGGCAGGAGCAGGGACCGAGCAATGGGAGCTCACTCCGTTGCAGGGATTCGAACTGCCACCTTCTGATTGGCAAGCCCTAGACTCAGTGGTTTAGACCACAGTGCCACTAGTCTCTTTCAAGGTGGCTATCTTTCCTACATTACAATGGTTCTCGATTTTAAGGAGGGCTGTTTTCTGTTTGAAAACCTCTGTTTGAAGGGCTCTCTGGTCTAAGTTCCATTTAAAGATAAAGACTCTGCGCTTTAAACCCCTCTGGTGTTTTCCCCACAAAAACCTGCTCTTTACTGTTGAATAAACGTTTTCCATATTTTCACATATGACTCCTTTGCCTTTTGTCTCCTGACTACCCATAGTTTTGGTGTTCATTTCTATAAAAGGGCACATTGCCAAACTTCCTGGTCTCACTGGTCATTGTTTCTGTTCTGAAGTGTCTTCCAGTTCTGAGCTACAGCTGCTCATGCAGACATAAGTAAATGACTCAACTTACATCTTATGAATAAGATGTAAACTCCCCTAGAAACATATTTAACAACACCAGTATTGGATATATCCATTGACCAGGAATCACACTGCTCTGCTGGCATAGCAGCTTCCAAAACACTTGTATCTGAGGGCAACCCCGCCACATGTGGATGTATGTACCAAGCATACCACACATTTGGGTTTGCCAAGGATAACCTCCTTGGTGTCAATGTAGGCAACACTGAATGGGGTGCACCCAAAGTGCCAACTCAGAAGAAGGTGGCTTTCTATGCTTCTAGGGTCCATGGGGTTGCTCTGCCTAAGCCCCGACCCCCCAAATCCTGGACCTGAGGCTGCTAGGAATGATAGTGAAAGTGCTGGGGATTTTCTCTCCTTCCTTTCTCAGTGGTCAATTGTAAATATTCTAGTCAATGTGGTAGGTATAAGAGGTTTGCTTGGATAGGTCAGTTGGTTAGAGCATGGTGCTGATAATGCCAAGGTTGCAGGTTAGATCCCTGTATGGGACAGCTGCATATTTCTGTCTTGCAGGGAGTTTGGACTAGATGATCCTCAGAGTCCCTTCCAACTCTGCGGTTCTGTGATTCTAGTATGATTCTAACTGGTATCCTTGGGCAATTGCTGGGGCTCCCCTTTCATATTGTTTCCCCTGGCACTGGGCAGGTGGATCTCACTGCTGTCAGGTAAGCCCACTAGAGCCTGCTGATGGGGAAGACACATTTTGCTTCAAACCTGGAGCCCGCCCTGAGATACAATAATGAAAAGATTCTGGGAGAACAGTGCAGAGTTTGACGGCGGCTGAATAATGCTTTAGTTTCCACAAGGCTTAACTTCCCTTTTCAAGGTTATCTCTTTTCAACATAAACAGATAAACAACCTTTTAAATAGATTGGAATGATGGATTCTAGCCTGTGAGAAACGGATCGAGACAGCAGCCTCCTTGTGCAAAATATTCAATGAGTTTATAAACAAAAGATAATGTATGATTTTAAAAAATCATATTTTTTTAGGAGATCAGCTAGGATCTTGTTGAATGTATCCTTTATTCATCTAATAAATAAAGGCAAAATAAATAAAACTGACCATTTTCACAATTCAGAATGTTCGCCTCAGGAGTGATATAGACTGTGGTTCTTGTTAGACCAGGCATAGGCAAACTCGGCCCTCCAGACCACTGGTCCTGTTAGCTAGGGATGATAGGAGTTGTAGTCCTAAAACATCTGGAGGGCCGAGTTTGCCTATGTCTGGTCTAACAAGAACCACAGTCTATATCACTCCTGAGGCGAACATTCTGAATTGTGAAAATGGTCAGTTTTACTTCTGTCTTTCTGATAGCGCAGGGCCCTTTCACACACGATGCAAGGTTGTCCCTTGGGCAGGGCTGGATTTAGGTCTGATGAGGCCCGAAGCTACTGAATGTAATGGGGCCCTTTATATGTCCAGCTGCCCTTTGTCAACAACAAATTGTCACTCTTTTTTGTGTTGAATATATGCTATATGGTAATTTATGGTCCTAATAGGTATCTAAAGCCATTTGCACATGAAGAATGTAGGCACCCTGTATATAGAAATGAGCAAACCAGTAATACTTTAGGGAGCAGGCAGGGCCCATTACTTACATCATAGGAGCCTACACAACACAAAACACTGTTGCTGTATGAAGGTTTTATTTTATTTGTTTTTTATCTTTTATGTTGGGAATGTACATCCAGTTGTTTTTCCCCATTAAATTTTTTTGGGGGCCCCAACAGAGTGGGGCTTTAAGCTATAGCTAGTTTAGCTTATACGTAAATCCGGCACTGGATACAACCCAAATATATGAAAACCTTATTCCTAAGGTTGTGATATAATGAGGGTCCCCCCCAAGTATACTGTTAATCTGTACCTTGAAACCAAACCAGGGTCAATTTTGGTGCTGGGCTAGTCTACTGAAAACAACAACAGTGTTTTTCTTTAAAACAAGAATTCAATCTCCATACTCTCTCTTCTCAAATACAAGGCTGCAGCGATGCCTTTGCATTTTGCATTTTGTATATCCAGTTTTTCCCCCTTAATTTTTGTGGGGCCCTAAGCTATAGCTTGTTCAGCTTATACTGTACGTAAATCTGGCACTGCCCCTGGGGTACCTTAGGAGAGAGCAAGACCCAGGGTTGGCCTGAGAAGTTTTGCTGCCTGAGGTGAAGAATAAGAAGGTGCTCCCTCCAATTCTGCCTATGGAATCTCACTTTGATCCTGGCAGTGCCCCCACACTGGACCTGAGTCTGCAGGCTACCTCTGCGCCTTTCCTCAGAACTAAATACGACTGGCAATTTCAATGCAGCTGGGTGAAGTGACCTGCTGGCAGCAGCATCATGGGAAGAGGGTGGCTGAAGATGGAGATGGTAATTCTATCCAAATGGTGCATCAAGACTTTTTATAAAGTGTTGGTGCTAGCTGTGTGTTGATGGTGGGGGGTGCATTGTCTGAGCTCCTGTGGTTCTTATTTCCAGGTAAGGGTGCAAAGGATTTCAGCCTATGCAGTCATCCGATAGAATTCCTGGCAAGATCGTGAATTTAAACTGTGAAGTCTCTAAAGATGAAACAAAATAGGAAATTCTTTCCAGTAGCACCTTAGAGAGCAACTGAGTTTGTTCTTGGTATGAGCTTTCGTGTGCATGCACACTTCTTCAGATAGCTGAAGAAGTGTGCATGCACACGAAAGCTCATACGTATCTGAAGAAGTGTGCATGCACACGAAAGCTCATACCAAGAACAAACTCAGTTGGTCTCTAAGGTGCTACTGGAAAGAATTTCCTATTTTGTTTCGACTATGGCAGACCAACACGGCTACCCACCTGTAACTGTCTCTAAAGATGTTTTGTGGAAGTTTTAATGCATTTTTTTTTAAAAAAGGGAAGAAAATATCTCAGATTAAGGTATTGTGTGGCTTTCCATTTGGAGGAGGACATCACAACATTCTTCACATCAGATTAAGTCTCTTCCCCCCCCCCCAAGTCCCTGGAAATGGGCCTCATTCACACAGCCAGGGCTGGAGACTTGGAAGCAAGCAGCGCTTGACAGCCTAGGCTCTTCCGGGCGAACGGAGTTATAACTGTTCTGGCATATTGGTTGGTTATCTTTATTGCAAGCTGGCAGATGCTTTTCGAGCATTCGAAATGTAAATAAAAGATGGCAAGGGGCAACTGGATATGAAATAAAGAATAACAACACCTACAGAGCGAAAGCATTTGGCGAGCTCCCTAACTAACGCCGTCGGCTCACTTGATAAATCTTTTAGCAACTTTTGATTTCACAACAGTCCATGCGCTAAAAAGCAAAAATGGGAAAGGGTAAGTTTAACTCCTGGCTTTCTTTTTCTTTTGTGAAGGTTGTTGTTGAGGATGCACCAGATATATTTATTCCACACCAAGGAATGAAAACACAAGACACATCGGCTGAGTGGA
Organism: Lacerta agilis; assembly: GCF_009819535.1. NCBI lineage: Eukaryota > Metazoa > Chordata > Lepidosauria > Squamata > Lacertidae > Lacerta > Lacerta agilis. Next base: position 118,827,479 of record NC_046312.1, read on the forward strand.
TATTCGGCATTACAACTTTATCTTTTAACCAAACCGCAATGCATTCCTGCAGTTAAATTGCTCGTTCCACTAGTAGGCTCATGCCAGTAGTAAGCCCAGTGCATTCTGGTAGTTAAAAAGGCTCGATGCTCCTTGCCCTTTCAGTGCTCATCAGTTCACATGCAGGTGCTGCTGAAATGAGAGCTATAGAAACAATTTTATTTCATAGCTGAACGAGACATCAGGAGTCATCTATTTCAGCTGAATGTGGGAATCTGTAGCTACAGAGTACCTGACAGATGGTGGCCATCCAAACTCATCTTAAACGCCTCCAGTATCTTGGCTCAAGGCAATGGAGCCCTAGTTATATAGTTATTTGCTCTTCACTGTCCACTCACTGTAAAACAGCCTTTCCCCAACCTGATGCCCTCCAGCCCATCTGGCGGAGGCTGATGGCGGAAGCATCGGGTTGCAGGAGGTTGCCCTATAGGATGTGTGAATGGAGACTTTGACAGCGTCGCAAGCAGTCCCCATCACCAGCTAGCAAGCCTTAGAGTTAGTGAGGCCACGAAGCTGAAGGGTATTTCCTGTCCCAAATTATCTCAGTTTGATAACCCATAAAAGGTTGGTTGGAAATCGAGGGGAAATCCTGTGCAGTTCTGTTGGAGTTTGAGGCCTACTCTGAAAGTGATGAATGCTACACACACGTTCTTTATTACGATCCAAAGACCCACAAAAGCAGTTTTGAAGCAAAATACAGCAGGAATACAAGAGAAAAATCCAAGACAGTCATTATGTTTTACCAGGAGCATGTTGATTCCTAATTCTTATTACCTCCGAGAGATTTTTTTTTTTTTGCCACAGCTAGGTTAATATCATTTGTCTGATCTTCGAGAAGATACTTGAGATAGAAGGTTTCAGAATGTCCAGGTAAATTTGTCACTAAGGGTTCAATTAATTGATCTGTGGCCCACAGTGTAGTAGGATATGCTTCATACAATCAACAGCCTGAGAACTTAGCAAAGCCAATTCTGATAAGGTATATTGATCAGTTTGCCTTTGAGAACTTTAGATGGAAATACATTTAATCTGGTTTTGGTAAACAGTCAGCCATAGTTCAGTACCCAACTATAATCAATGAATACCAGAGCTTCTTTCAAGTCCAGGTGAGGGCAATGCAAGTCAGCACCCTGGACAGCTCCCAGTGGGCTCTGCTCACTTGGAAAGATGTTGACTCAGCAACGGCTTAAAGCTAGGGTTGGGACAGATCTCTTGCCCCAAAAGCTAATACAGTGGTGCCTCAGGTTAAGAACTTAATTCGTTCTGGAGGTCCGTTCTTAACCTGAAACTGTTCTTAACCCGAGGTACCACTTTAGCTAATGGGGCCTCCCGCTGCTGCTGTACTGCCGCTGCGCGATTTCTGTTCTCATCCTGAAGCAAAGTTCTTAACCTGAGGTAATAATTCTGGGTTAGTGGAGTCTGTAACCTGAAGCGTCTGTAACCTGAAGTGTCTGTAACCCGAGGTACCACTGTATTGACAGAAGGTGGGACAACCCACTTGTCAGCCATACAATGTCAGGCGACTGGCAGGTAGGCTGCCCTGCTGACCTATCAGAGTTGACCCACAAAGTGGTTGTGGTGGAGAAAGGCATTTGCTTCATTGGTGCGTTCCCCACACGAACTGCACTGCTGAAGCAGCACCCAGCAGGACTGAACTCTCTGCTGCTCCCCAACTGATGAACAGAGGACTCCATCCTGCTCCCAGCAGGGATCTGCTTCACCAGGGCATTGCCTGCTGGTGGGGATGAGACTGATGGATGGGGATCATCATCTGCTGATGGATGGGTTGGTTGGTTTGGGGGGGAAATGGCTTATGGGTCAAGAGTGGCCTGCAGGCCAGAGGTTTCCCATCCCCGACTTGGAGCAATCTGTTCTTAAACAGGCTGGCACTACCCCACTCCACAACCCATGAGAGCTGTTTGCAGTGTCCAAAGGGCCTGTTTCCTATTCTACAGACGTGTGATCTTGCATGGTGAGGGTGAAGCAGGAGAGGCCTCACATTCCAAGGAGGAGTAAAGAGCCACAATCTTGGGCTCCCACACCTTGAGTGAAGTGACTGCTGTATCATATGGAACAGCGCCCTCTTCAGGAACTGGTGGCAGGAGACGTGGCAAAACACTTCCTTCGCAAGTCCAATACTTTAGGATACGCAACCATTGTATTGTACTTCTCTCCTACCTGCCCTGCAAATGCCATTTGTAAACTATGCCGAGGAGCAAAGCGATCTGTTAAATCCATTCCTGGTTTCTCTCAACGAGGCAGAGAAGGCAAAACCCTGCAGCAAAAAATCCTTTCCCATGGGCCAAATAAGGAACCAGAGATCCCCCCAAATATCCCAGCACAACAGAAAGTGGTGGACTAATATTGCATTATGTGGATTCTGAGCTGGGGGTGGGGTGGGGGCAGACAACTCTCCCCACGATGTACTTAGCAGGAAGTGGGAAGCCTTAGAGGCACATTCATGCATGCTTCTCATTGGGCACTCTCCACAGGGGCAGTGAATAATAATAATAATAATAATAATAATAATAATAATAATAATAATAAATTTTTATTTGTATCCCGCCCTCCCCAGCCAAAGCCAGGCTCAGAGCGGCTAACAACAAGTAAAAATAGCACAGTGTACATAAAATCGCACAGTCAATTAATTAAAACACATTCTAAAATCAATTCAGAATCAAATTAATGGCAACCATTGGGTTAGAGCAGGGGTCAGCAAACTTTTTCAGCAGGGTGCCGGTCCACTGTCCCTCAGACCTTGTGGGAGGCCGGATTAATTTTTTTTTGGGGGGGGGATGAACGAATTCCTATGCCCCACAAATAACCCAGAGAAGCGGCTTAAATAAAAGCACACATTCTACTCATGTAAAAACACCAGGCAGGCCCTACAAATAACCCAGAGATGCATTTTAAATAAAAGGACACATTCTATTCATGTAAAAACACGCTGATTCACGGACCATCTGTGGGCTGGATTTAGAAGGCGATTTGGCCTTAGTTTGCCTACCCATGAGTTAGAGTTCTATGAGGATTACTGAAGGAGAGAGGGGGGTCAGACTGTGTTTTGGCCAAAGGCCTGGTAGAACAGCTACGTCTTGCAGGCCCTGCAGAAAGATGTCAAGTCCCGCAGGGCCCTAGTCTCTTGTGACAGAGTGTTCCACCAGACCGGGGCCATGGCTGAAAAAGCCCTGGCTCTGGTTGAGGCCAGCCTAACCTCCCTGTGGCCCGGGATCTCCACGACGTTTTTATTTGAAGACCGTAAGGTCCTCCGTGGGACATACCAGGAGAGGCGGTCCTGTAGGTACGAGGGTCCCTAGGCCATGATATATGACTTTAAAGGTTAAAACCAGCACCTTAAACCTGATCCTGTATTCCACCCGAAGCCAGTGCAGCTGGTATAGCACTGGGTGGATGTGATCCAACAGCGAGGACCCCATAAGGACCCTCGCCGCGGCATTCTGCACCCGCTGGAGTTTCTGGGTCGGTCTCAAGGGCAGCCCCCCGTAGAGTGAGTTGCAAAGTGTGCTTAGCATTGTTCCCTCTTAAGTTAGGAAGGCTTTTAGTGGAGGTGATTCCACAGCTCTCTGAACATTCAAACGTTTGCAGAATGCTTGAGCGCTACATTAGTCATTCAATTGCATTTGACTGAAACTATGATTACGGGGATGATTTCTATTGTGCAGTGCAAGGCCATTCTTGTTTGGCACGTTCTTGGTAGCCGACATGCAAAAGAGATTTGTTGTAGCTCATAGTGGATACCTGTCACATCAAAAACCCTTGGCAGGCTCCTACGGCTGCATATGCAATGAAGTACCTGGCCTTTGCTGTTAAGAGTCCTTGCTTTGAGTTCTCGGGCAGATTATTGGTGGAATTAGCACGGATCACAGATGAGAAGTTGGCCTGAGTCCTAGAACATAGGAATATAAGCACCTGCCTTACACTGAGTCAGACCCCTAGCCCATCTACTTCAGTGTTGTCTTCACTGACTGGCAGCAGGGGTTCAGACAGGACATTCTCAGCCCTACTTGGAGATGCTGAGTATTGGGACCTTCTGGGTGCAAAGCAGAGGCTGCACCACTGAGCCATGGCTCAGTGAAGTATGGAAGGAAGGGTTGGAGAAGGGGCGTGAGCCATAGAGCAGAAGACGAGGGATGTGCCCCAGCCTTGGTCCAATTCCCAGGGCTGAATGTGCAAGTTGTCTACCTACAAAACAATTGGTGACTTGAGGGTCACCATTCATGTGAGTCCTCCAGTGTGGTGCAGTGGTTAAGAGCGGTAGACTTGTAATCTGGGGAATCGGGTTCGCGTCTCCGCTCCTCCACATGCAGCTGCTGGGTGACCTTGGGCTAGTCACACTTCTTTGAAGTCTCTCAGCCCCACTCACCTCCCAGAGTGTTTGTTGTGGGGGAGGAAGGGAAAGGAGAATGTTAGCCCAGGCGCGTAGGAAGCCTCTTGTGTGCCCGGGGCAGCGTTGCCATGTGGAGGCACTCCCCTGGGGGCAGGGCGTCCTGACGCATGTGTCGTGATGTCACGACGCATGCGTCAGGACAGACTGTCCATCCCGCCGGCGCTGCTGCTCCAGCGGCAACCCGCTGAGCGAGTGCCAGCTCCTGGGGCTGCCCCCTCCGTGCTGCTTTAAAGCAGCATGGACGGGGCAGGCCCACAAGCCGCCAATCACGCAGGGCAGCCCCATAGTGGCACTGGCGGGCGGACCCCGGACGGGCTGCAGGGCAGGGCGGCTTTGCTCCGCGGCTTGCTCGGGGCCCACCAGCAGGGTGGGGCTGGCCCAAGTGTCACCCCCCTCCCCTGGAACCTGGGGCGAACTGCCCCCCCGCCCCCTCGCAACGCCTGTGTGTTAGCCGCTTTGAGACTCCTTTAGGTAGTGATAAAGCGGGATATCAAATCCAAACTACTCCTCCACCACCTCCTCCTCCTCCTCCCCCCTCCCCCCGATTCTTATTGATTTTCAACAAAATATGATCAGAACATTAAATTCCCCCCAGTTCCACCAGCCTCCTCCAGGAACAGAAAATTAATGTGCATTCTTTTATTATTATTATTATTATTATTATTATTATTATTATTATTATTATTATTGTAGTGCATTTATTCCCCAAAGGCTGCTGTATTAGAGGGCTGTGACCAGGGAGAAGGATTTATTTGTTTTGTTTTGGCACCTCACATTTGGAACACCTTCCCTGAAGAAGCTTGCCTAGTGCCAACTCCGATGCCCGTGTAGTGCCAGCGAAAGACTTCATTTGCCCCGGCAGTCCAGCATTCTTCATAACTGGTTTTACAGTCGTACCTTGGAAGTCAAACAGAATCCGTTCCGGAAGTTCATTCAACTTCCAAAACGTTCGGAAACCAAAGCGCAGCTTCCGATTGGCTGCAGGAAGCTCCTGCAGCCAATCAGGAGCTGCAGAAGCACCATCATACTTTCGGGTTCTAAAAGAACGTTCACAAACCGGAACAATCACTTCCGGGGTTGCAGCATTCGGGAGCCAAAACGTCTGAGTTCCAGGGTGTTCGGGATCCAAGGTACGGCTGTAGTATCATTTTTGCAGCTCCTCTGGGATCTGCTGCTTTTAATGATTTGCGTCGAGATTGTATTGTACTTATTTTTCGAACGTTCTGCTGCCCCTTGGAGGCTTATTCTGAAGGCTAACATACATTTTTAAAAAATCAAAACCATGACATTTTGAGGGTCTGAGTCTTGATATTTGAAGGTGGCAATATTGGCGTCACAATCTTCACGTTGCCAGCTGCTCATTATACAAACCAGCATTCTTTGAGTCTAGTAATCAAATTTTTTTTTTGGAAGGGGGGATTTACTGGCAAATGGCACAAATGTTATGCTTTCATTTGAAAACCTGTAATCTGCTCCAGCAATCTGTTATAGCATATGTAGCGACTCGGGTGCATGTACCATATTTCAAGCAAGGTTCCAATTACTGAGGTTTTATTCACACCAGTTTCATGCAAATCTGTCGTGAGTGGGTGTCTGTAAGAATCAGTGTCTCGGGCTCATTAGTAAACACTCACTTTGAAGTCAGCTCTGCATCCAGACTACAGAGCAGGGAATAATATCAGATCAATCTGATTTCATTGAAAATGTATGAGGAAATGCCAGGATAGAATGTCAATATTCTTGTCTCCTAATGGCTTTCTATACCAGGGGTAGGCAACCTAAGGCCCGGGGGACGGATCTGGCCCAATCGCCTTCTCAATCCGGCCTGCGGACGGTCTGGGAATCAGCGTGTTTTTACATGAGTAGAATGTGTGCTTTTATTTAAAATGCATCTCTGGGTTATTTGTGGGGCATAGGAATTCGTTCATCCCCCACCCCAAAATATAGTCCAGCCCCCCACATGGTCTGAGGGATGGTGGACCAGCCCCCTGATGAAAAAGGTTGCTGACCCCTGTTCTATACAATGGAGACACACTAGCTTGCATGCCTATATTTCTGCATTTTTCTTTTAATATATAGCAGCTGAGTCATTTTTAGAGTGTGATGTTTGGAGCTTTCAGAGTTAAAGAAGCTCAACAGTTCGCTCCTCCCACAGGGAGGATGTGTCACAACATCCGGGGTTATCTGCTGTATGCGATGTCTTTGTGATTTATGTGACGCACCATTTATTTCCGAGTCAGTCTTACTTTCAGTTCTGAACCGCAGAGACCAGAGTGATGATGTCCTCCCAATCTCCGGGAAAGTGGCTATGATTTATATGCTTGTAATAAAGCGTACTTGCTTTGAAACAACCCAGACGTTGTGGGAGTTTAATTGCTGGCACGAAAGGTACACGCAAGAAGAAGTAAGAAGTAAGAAGTTTGAAAAAAACTCTGCAAAAGCACTGGAGAAGCAGGAGAACGCAGAAGGAAGCGTTGCTGGACACCACTCCAAGTGCTAAACTGGTTTTAAGGCTTTTCCAGTTAAAGCCAAAAGCCGCACATAGAGTTACGCAGCTTTCCCTATACAGTGGTACCTCGGTTTTCGAGCATCTCGGTAGCCGAGCGTTTCGGTTTGCGAACTTTTTTTGGAAGCCAAATGTGTTCCGTTTTGAGTGCTGCACTTCTGATTTGAGTGTTACGCTTCTCTTCTACGTGCCACGCTAAGGTCTGTCGGCTGGCGAGTCCTGAGCACCCGCACAACACGGAGGTGATATTTGGAGCTTACCTATATTTGTCACTTTTGTTTTTTGCTATTTATTTTGCGTTTTTGTTTTGGGGGCTTTTTCGGTTTATTTGTTTTTGTGACTGTGTGGAACCCAGTTCAGTGGTCTCGTTGGATAGTAAAATTCATGTTAAATTGCTGTTTTAGGGGTTGTTTTTCAAAGTCTGGAACGGATTTGCATTACTTTCCATAGGAAAGCATGCCTTGGTTTTGGAACACTTTTGAAGTGTCACTTCCGGAAGGGATTAAGTTTGAGAACCAAGGTACCACTGTATATAAAACTTCATGCTCTGCAAATGTACTTACTGCTGTTTTTTTTTCTTGATTCAAGGGAGTTGTGGCAAGGTCAGGAGAAACAGATTTTTGGTTGAGCATAGAGAGCAGTTCAACAATGACGAATATTACCTAAAGGGTGATGGTGGTCTCTTCTTCACTGGAGGTCTTCAAGCAGAGGGTAGACTATTATCAGCTGGAGATGCTCTACCTCTGGATTGCCTGCGTCAAGCAGATGTTTGGACTGGCAGATGTCTACAAAGCCCCCTTTCAGTTCCATAATTCTATGACATTTTAAAAAATGCTTTTTATTAACTTTTTAACACAGCACATAAACACACGGCACTTAAGAAACGAGCTAAAAAGAAAACACAAACCAAATGACAAACATATAACCATAAACCCGGAAGTTCTTACCCACGGACTGATGTCACCCTATTTTCTATTTCCGATTCTTATTCTATTCCAATAGACCTCTTTCCTCCTCAAAACAGGCCTGATTTCCTGTTTGATAAACTGTTTCTTTCTCATTTCATTGCTTTTACCCTTCTCCATATACTACAGGTATACTTGCTTCGCAAAAATTACTCAAAGCAAGTCGATATGATAATCTTTATTGCCATTGTCCCATACAGAACAACGGAATTGAAAAATCTACACCTGGTTAGCCCCCTAAAAACTCTGATGCCCCAGAACTAAATACAGATACTCCCTTAGAGACTGCTTTACACTGCGTTTAAAACCAAAATAGCTTTTGGATAGAAACTGTTTCTCAGGTGGCTAGTCCTGGTCTTTATAACCCTGTACCTTCTTCCGGAAGGCAGAAGCTGAAAGAGATCATTTCCGGGGTGTGCACTATCCTGCACTATCTCTGCAGCTTTCTTATGGCACCTGGAGGCATAGATTTGATCCAAGGTGGGAAGAGTGCACCCAGTTATTCTCTCCGCATTCTTTACAACCCTGGACAGCATTGTTCTTTCCCTGACCGTGCAACTCCCAAACCACACACACAGACCGTAAGTTAATACACTCTCAACAGTACAATGGTAAAATGCCATCAACAGGTCCTTTGATAGATTATTTTTCGGGAGCATTCTCAGTACAGGTTTTGATTTGGGGACATTGGTTTGTTTGTTTTTTTGGTAATCTCTGTACATTCCCCACTCTTTTTGGAATTTCTATAATTCTATGACATTTTTTTTATCTACAGTGCCAGAATGCATACCTCCTACTTTTTTATTTTTTAAGTGGCAAAAATCTATTCTTCCAGTAGCAAAACCATCTCTTGAACAGCCAGGCACCTCCCCGAAGTATTAAACACAAACAGGATATCAGCATTGCCGCTATACTACTGCTTATTTAATTGTCTAGATCAGGCATGTCCAACAGGTAGATCGTGATCTACCGGTAGATCACTGGACGTCTGTGGTAGATCACCAGTAGATCAGTGGCTCCCCCCAAAGAAGCTAAAAAACTTTGGCTCCCCTAAAAAAATCTCACCATCTTTGCCCTGCACCCCTAAAATGACCTGAACCACCAAAAACAGGGCTTTTCTCCCTAAAAAAGCTCAGCATCGCTTTCCTCTTCCCTAGAGAAGCTCAACAACTTTTATGTGAACTCCCCAAAACAGGGCTTTCCTTCCTAAAAAAAAGCTCAACAACTTTGACCTGAATCCCCCCAAAGGGGGTAGATCACTGCCAGTTTTTAACTCTGTGAGTAGATCACAGTCTCTTAGAAGTTGGCCACCCCTGATCTAGATAAACTAAAGCTTTGGGTACTAGCCCCTCTGCAGTTGCAATTTTGTCTCACCCCCTGTCTCTGTATTTACCAAGACAAAGAGTTTTCCCAGCCTACAAACGTTTGTCGATAACCGCAGTTCCAAGAACATCTGTGTCTCAGCTGCAGTGCAAATGAATATTTGAATATAAGGGGAAAGGCATTTGGTGCTCGCCATAAACTCTCCCCCTTCTCTTCTCCTCCTGCTGCATCCTATTTTGTCACTAATTCCACTTGAAGCTGCTCTCCTCCCCACAGAGAAATTGGAAAGAGCAGGAAGCCGCTAACAGCTCCATCAATCCAGCTGCCCCCCCAGCCACTCGCGGGATGTTGTCATAGATGAACTCTGCAGTAAAGACAGCATTTAGAGGGGTGCATCTACAGACTGGAAGATTTATGGGCTAAAACACATGTCGCTAGAACACTGTTTCTGTACTGCAAGGTAACCCGGAGAAAACTGCATCTTGCAGTGTGACAGTTTAAAGGAATGCTGTCTTTGCATAGCGTTAAGATTAAATGGAAAGTTCCTAAAATAGCCATTCAGGCGCTTCTTGCTCAATTTAAAGGAGCAGCAAAATAGTGCCAGCAGGTTGTCAATTCAATGCTTCTCTTTCAGTTTGTGGAGCTATCATTCAAAGTGGGCACAGATGCTTATTGCTTTGGAATTTGTTAGTTTGGGATGCTCTCCTATAGGCCTAGTTGATAATGCCTTGCATGAGTCGGTACAGAAGAGACCAAGGGTACAAGCTACGAAGATGTTCTCCTGCTCTCAAAGGCAGGGTAGGGGAACTTTTTCAGTCTGGGGGCCACATTTCCACCTGGACAGCCTGCCAACTTTCACATGCCAGTGGTGGGCAGGAGCAGAGGCTATTATTACAAGGTGTGACCGGAATGCTCGGTGAATAGTCACAGAAATCGGACAGCGAGAAATATTTGAACATACATGCCTTACAGGCCTTCAGAGTAGGCCCCCTCTGATACAATGCATGGTTGACAATGTTTGTAGAATAATATTTATTTATTTATTTATTTATTTATTTATTTATTTATTTATACCAAGGTCACTGCTGGGTGACCTTGGTTTCCCCAGCCACTCTGGGCAGCTTCCAACAAAATATTAAAATACAATAGTCCGTCAAACATTAAAGAAGAAGAGTTTGGATTTGATATCCCGCTTTTCACTACCCGGAGGAGTCTCAAAGTGGCTAACATTCTCCTTTCCCTTCCTCCCCCACAACAAACACTCTGTGAGGTGAGTGGGGCTGAGAGACTTCAAAGAAGTGTGACTAGCCCAAGGTCACCCAGCAGCTGCATGTGGAGGAGGGGGGGGCGCGATTTTCATTTTTGTACACCAAAGAAAATCCCCTGTGATGCAAAACAGAACACTCTGAACAACAACCAGCAACACGGCAGCTAATAATATTCTGACAATATTTTTTTTCATAATACTATACTGTTTCAAAGTTCAAAAACAGAAAACATATAATATGTGCATGGAGTCACAAATTAATAAGAATCAAATAAATGTTCCATGAACAGGAATGGTAGGAGTGGTAAGTCACTGTCCAAGACCACTGAAATGGAGGCAGAATGCATTTCCACAGTCAATATCCTACAATGACTGCTCCCCACATCAAATGGGGGGGGGGGGTGATGTTTGCATGGTTGCACACAGCCCCCTGAATTCCTGGGCGACACCTGCTATCTTAGTAATCCTTAAAAACAAATCCAAAATGCAGGATGTTGTTGTTGTTGTTGTTGTTGTTGTTGTTGTTGACAGTTCTACAGATGGTGGCAGGGCAGACACAGTTTATGATTATACAAATCTTCCCATCACCCTTCCCACTTCCCTCCACCCCATCTCAATTTCCTTTCACCTTTATATTGTTACTAACCTGAGTTCCTTACTTCCTCTTCTCCTTTTCTTCCCTTCTATTTCTATTTATCTTCCTTTATTTTATTTTATTTTAATAATTCTTTATTGGTTAAAATCATAAATACACTTACATAAACCTCACATACATTTTACATCTTCTAGAATATATACATCTAATTTCTATTATATTCACACATACTTAAACTTCCAATTATCCTCTTTGCATTTTGTATTATTACATTTGTATATTGTACAGTTATGTATATCAATTATTTCACAGTTTTTTCTTCCTCTTATTTCTTTTTTTTCCAAGAAATTTTTATTTTCTAATATAATAACATAAAATAAAAAACAATACAAAACAACCACAAAACAATAAACCAACAACATTGATACATTATCATATTCCCATACATCTTCCTTTACATTGTCTTATTGACCTCCTCACACCCTCTCCTTCTGCGTACATAGATTTATAGCATCTGTAGTAACCTTTAACCTCATAGTTCTAACCAATAAGATGTACTTTTAAACCTAATCCTTTAACTCTGTTTTATTCTAGCTGTTGCCTTTTACTTCCGTCTGCTCCTCTTAAATCTTTATTTTAGCATGATTTCTTAAATAGTCCTTAAATTTCTTCCAGTCCTTCTCCACCGCGTCATCCCTCTGGTCACGGATTTTCCCGGTCATTTCTGCGAGCTCCATATACCTCTTATTTCTTTTCATCTATATCCAGGTTCAGTCAATATCTGCCTTTAGGATTCCGTTTATACCATTACTCTCTAGGTATTCTTTAAATAAACTCCATTCTATTTATCTTCCTTTAAACACTACTTTTTCTACTTTGTATACTTCACATTTTAATCTAGGCACATTAGCAAATTATTTTTTGAGCGGTATTTTGCCAAATAATCTTCATAATATTTCCATTCATTTCTTAACTTTTGGTTGGACTGATTTCGTATTGCCGCTGTTAATTTAGCCAAAGTTACGGTAAATAAGATGCTGTTTTCTTCTATCCTGTATCATAATGATGAGACCAACCTGGGTTGGATTGTTTGGTTTTTTATACCTTGTGTTTTCAGTAGCAGTGGTACATCGGTTTATGACCACTGCTCCATAGAAGTCTACTCTTTTCATTATTGTGGTATGTATCTGGTTTTTATTTCCTTGTTAATTTTACATCATATGTTTTGTAAATGTCTTTGGTTACCAGTACTCACGCATATGCGGGTCTTCGTCGCTGTTACGCTATTGTTCTTTTTGTAGCTACTGCTGAGGAAGATTAATTCGAAACAGTGCAATTGTCAGGATCACTGTGCTTACGATCACCTTGTGTTTCCCCCCCAAATAATATTTATTAAAAAAAATTAACACAAACAATACAAAAAAGAAAAAAAACCACATACCTACAATTACATAAAAACTAACATAAACAAACATAATAACATACATATCTATCTTATCCCTAATATTTCTTCCTCACATTGTAATGGACTTCCTCCTGTCTCCTCTTCCTGCGTTCCTTGTTTATCATCTTTAGTAACTTCTAAACATCTTAGCAAATCATATTTTGTAACAAAACTTATCTAAATATCTAATCTTACCTATTTTTCTTAATTTATAATCATCTATCTTAACCATTTATCCTTACATCTACAGCTTAGTTTTTCTCCTAGCTATATCTAATTGTCAATCTTACTATACTTTTTCAAATACAATTTAAATTTCTTCTATTCTTCTTCCACTGCGTCGTCCCTCTGGTCACGAAGTTTCCTGGTCATCTCTGCGAGCTCCATATAGTCCATCATTTTCATCTGCCATTCTTCTATCGATGGTAATTTTTCTGTTTTCCAGTTTTTAGCTATCAAAATTCTAGCTGCTGTTGTGGCATACATGAACCAATTTCTATCACATTTAGGAATATCTTGGCGTAGGATGCCCACCTTACGATCACCTTGGCACCATTCCACGTATTCTACGTGCATCGACGTGCATCTAAAGACTTGTTATTGTATCACCAGATGAACGTTATTGCAGTTATTGCTAAAAAAAGTCTACATGACTCACTTTATTTTCAGAGATCTTGATGTTATGATATGTTTGTTATGTTGAATGAATTAGCGCCTTTACTATTTATTGGGCTACGTGTTGCCTTTCATTATTGCAGTTCTCTGCGAAGCAGACCTTCTGCAAATGTAAACCTCCACGTAACATTTTATGCGCATTAAACAGACGTTATTTTACAATAAACCTACGTGGGAATGCAGCCTCTATCTGGGGTCTTTAAGGACCCCTTGGATGGCACTCCTGATGTGAGATTGAGCTCTGTCTTTCTGCTTTCTGTTGTCCTCCCCATTTGCCCAGATTGCTAACCAGAGCTGCATCCTCTACCTAAAAAAAATAAAGGTAAAGGACCCCTAAGGGATGCGGGTGGCGCTGTGGTCTAAACCACGGAGCCTCTTGGGCTTGCCAATTGGAAGGTGGCAGTTCGAATCTCCACGACAGGGTGAGCTCCCGTTGCTTGGTCCCAGCTCCTGCCCACCTAGCAGTTCAAAAGCACGCCAGTGCAAGTAGATAAATAGGTGGCGGGAAGGTAAACGCCGTTTCCGTGCGCTGCTCTGGTTTTGGTGTTCTGCTGCGCCAGAAGCGGCTTAGTCATGCTGGCTACATGACCCAGAAAAACTTCAATATAGAAGCATGATAAGCCACACCAACAGGTTAAAGAACAGTTTCTACCCATGGGCCGTGAGGCTGCTGAATGGAAGACAGCAACATTGCAGCTGACGTTCGGGGTTGGTGGTCGTACGACAGCACATAGAGTGTGACAAGGACTGAGAGATTGTGTGGGGGAGGCGGGCTCATTTAATCTCACTGTAAACATGTGGTACAGTGACAATAAAGTACAGTTTTACCTCGGGTTAAGTACTTAATTCGTTCTGGAGGTCCGTTCTTAACCTGAAACGGTTCTTAACCTGAAGCACTACTTTAGTTAATGGGGCCTCCCACTGCTGCTGCGCCGCCAGAGCACAATTTCTGTTCTTATCGTGAGGTAAACTTCTTAACCTGAAGCGTTATTTCTGGGTTAGCGGATACTGTAACCTGAAGCGTATGTAACCTGAAGTGTATGTATCCTGAGGTACCACTGTATTTCTGTAGTCACCATTGAGCCCTGGAGATTCTAGCAACAGCCAGCCATTTAATCTATCAGGCAATGCATCAGCGTTTCCCCTCCTATAGTTGTTAACTCCTCAGTCACCCAGTACTGTCGCCTTTGACTGGGCCTAACCGACCAGGGGTCCTTTAGCTTTACCTTTTTGCCACCCCACCCTTCCCAGCTTCCATTTCAGGCAGAGTGCTGCACTGCCTGCAGAAGAACATTTCTGTGCTGATCTTTTCATGCATGAACTATGAATGCACCAAAAAGCCAGCCTTGGTGGATATCTTGGAAGAACAGCTGCAAGCAGAAAAGAAAAAAAAATGAGAGAGCTGGGGGGGGGGAGGTATCCTGCCAGCGCGGGCACAGATTTAGTTTCACAGCACTAAAAAAAACCCCCACCAAACCAGGCTTGATCCCTGCTTGCATATCTCACGATTTCTGCACCATTTCCAGCTCCAGCACAGCAGTAATTTAAGAGATATAGGTTTGGGCAGATGTGCTCGCAGGCAGGCTGAGCCGAGCCGTCTACCACCAATAAAATCCTTCAGCACTTATTCGGAAGAAAGGGAAATGAACAAGCTCTTCAAAGCAATATCTCTTCACAGCAAAGGCAGGTTTACTGTGCAAGGCTGTGTGCGCACTATTTCATGCGGAATGAGCTAGCAGCCGCCGGAACGCCAGTCCCTAACTCATTACGCAGTAAAGCATTTGGAAACACCTTGAGCGTGAAAGGTGCTTTATAAAACCTTTGCAATATACAAGGAAGAAAGATGTTGTGTGTGCCCAACTTGTCCCTGTTCACTAGGTATCTGTTTTGGCAAGCCTGTTTTCGTCTCCGTTTTCCTTTGCGGAGAGGGACAACGGAGAGCTGCAACAAAATGTGTGCTCACCCCGGTACGGCTCCCCTTTATCGCATACGCAGCCCAACAAGACGACAACAAGAACCCACCAACAGCATGAGAATCAATCTGGTTTACCTGACTCAACTAGGCCTCCCCCCCCTCTCACAAATGCAAACAAACCCCACGGCGGCCAACCACAGACAACCAACCGCACCCTGCCCCCAGATGCCCCCCACAATCAAGGAAATGTAATAAACGCATAGAAAGAGGATGCTGGCACAAAACCCCACGTGTACACTATACAAAATAATATAAGCCTCCCCCCTCCTTCTTCTTCCCCAACCTTATACTGTACTCAACACTAAGGTCTCACAACAATTGTAACTGATTTGTAAGGAAGATTGTACAACCTGAAAAAAGAGACAAGGCATGAATTTTTGTAAACCAAGAAAATCACACACACACACACACACACACACACTGTGTGTGTGTGTTTGTGTGTCCTCCCTCCTAATGGGAAAGCTCCTGGTCAGCGTTCTCCAGCCAGATGTTCCCTCAAAGCATGGCTTTCCATGTTCTCCACCCTCAGCTGATACTTAACATCCTGTGGCTACTGAGCATGCTCAGTTCTCATTGGGCTCCCCCCCTCTCCCTTGGAGGAGCATGGTAGGGCCCTGAGACCTACCTATAAGGACTCAGGGAAGATTGACAGGTGCAACCTGTGTTTCCCACCAATTGGTATTCAGAGGCACACCACCTCTGTTACTGGACCTATTACACAGCCAGTGCGTAACACAGTACCCCTGCACTCTAAATAAAATTAAGGGCCACCTCTGCCTATAGGAACCAACCTGGACCCTCCAACCATCACCTGAGGCCCTTCTGCATGTGCCAATTCCACAGGGACCCCAGAAGGTGGCAACACAAGAATGGTGCTTTTCAGCAGTGGCTCACCTGGCGCCATCATTGCATGTCTTTAGGCATCAAGCAAAAACGTTTCTCTTCCGCCAGACCTTTCGTTTTTAATTATCTGTGGCCTCCCTCAACAAGTGGGATGTTTTAGTCCTGCCTTTTAAAAATATGAATGAGTTTTATTCCCCCTCCCCTGTTTTTCTGTTTTCTTTTCTTCTGCTTTTAATGTATGTGTTAAGTTGCTTTGAGCTACTTTTGTTTAAAAAGTGACTAGATTTCACAGAATTGTAGAGTCGGACCATGAGGCTCATCTAGTCCAATACCCTGCAATGCAGAAATCTTTCACCCAACATGGGACTTGAACCCATGACCTTGAGATTAAGAGTCTTATGCTCTACTGACTGAGCTATTCAGGGGTTGAACTAGATGACTCCTGGGATCCTTTCAAATTCTACAATTATATGAGTCTTAGTTGCTTTTGAATTATTTTGAATTATTGATGCTTTTGAATTATGGTGCTGGAGGAGACTCTTGAGAGTCCCATGGACTGCAAGAAGATCAAACCTGTCCATTCTGAAGGAAACCAGCCCAGAGTGCTCGCTGGATCCTGAAGCTGAGGCTCCAATACTTTGGCCACCTCATGAGAAGAGAAGACTCCCTGGAAAAGACCCTGATGTTGGGAAAGATTGAGGGCACAAGGAGAAGGGGACGACAGAGGACGAGATGGTTGGACAGTGTTCTCGAAGCTACCAACATGAGTTTGACCAAACTGCGGGAAGCAATGGAAGACAAGAGTGCCGGGTGTGCTCTGGTCCATGGGATCACGAAGAGTCGGACACGACTAAACAGCAACAAAGTTGCTTTTTCTTCTTTTTCCTCCTCTCCTCCTCTTCCTCCTCCTCCTCCCCCTGCCACTACAAGTTTGGCATAGGTACTTTTATATCTGTAATTGAAGCAAAATCCTATACAGGACAATTTGTGCCGTGTTTCGAAGGAATGTGTTCCTTTGTGCTGTACCCTTTCGAAGTTCAAAGCCCTCCTTATGCATGGACGAATTCCTTGTGACAACGTACTGAAATGCAGTGCGTGCACGAGGTTCAAAACGGGTTCATAATCTGATTAAACCTACTCTTCAAAACGAGTGCACATTTTAAAAGGAACATTTCTCAGTATTGATTACGTAACACCAAAAGTTGAGGGGTGGGTGGGTGGGTGGCGCATTCAAGTGAAATTATGTTTCCTGGCGTGGTGAGCTTCTGCTAGGCACAAGGCAGGCAAATCCAGCTAATGTAAAGGAACAGCTGAAGGCACGGCTAATGCGAAATTCCATCTCTCCATCAACAGGAGCGGGTTTAACTTTCCCACCTCTGCACAAGCATACAATTTGCGGAGAGACTTTGCCAAGGTTAGTTTGCTTCAGAAGTGCAATGGCCCTAGGTTTGCAAAGGGGAAACTTTTTCAAAGGCTTTGAATAAAGCGCCGAGGTCTACACACAGCTCCTCGTCTCGAGTTAACGCCTCGGACTGCAGGCTGAAAAACGACCCGGGTGACAATGCAAGCTCGGCAAAGCTTTTCTTTAAAGTCCAGCAGCGCCTCTTGACTGTCATTGGTAGTGGCAGTGAGGGAACTGGGGGTGGATGATGACTTGAGCAAAATTCTGCAAGTCGCTCTTATCAAAATTGCCCCAGTTGCAGTTTGTGGTTGGGTTGTTGGCTACGAGGCCAGAGAACCTTGCTCCCCTATTTGATTTCCAGGCAGAAGGCAAAGTTTTAATGAATAGAGCTGCTCGCTAATAATCGAGTGTGTCTGTCGAGATGAGAGAGCTTTTCACCCTTCTCAGAAGCTGTTGCTTTTAATGAGCCGGCCTTGTACTATGAGGAATCTCATTCCCGTTCAATATTTTGTACAGGTCTTTCATGTTGTACTGAAAATTGGTACAGTGGTTGAACTTGTTTGTTTTTGTTTCCCCCGCAAAGGAGGGCGGAGGAGGAAATTTGTGGTCTAAACCACTGAGCCTCTTGGGCTTGCCGAACAGAAGGTCGGCAGTTCGAATCCCCGCGACGGGGTGAGCTCCCGTTGCCCGGTCCCAGCTCCTGTCAACCTACAGTTCGAAAGCACGTCAAAGTGCAAGTAGATAAATAGGTACTGCTCCAGCGGGATGGTTAGTGGCGTCTCCGCTGCTCCACATGCAGCTGCTGGGTGACCTTGGGCTAGTCACACTTCTTTGAAGTCTCTCAGCCCCACTCACCTCACAGAGTGTTTGTTGTGGGGGAGGAAGGGAAAGGAGATTGTTAGCCGCTTTGAGACTCCTTCGGGTAGTGATAAAGCGGGATATCAAATCCAAACTCTTCTTCTTCTTGTTCTTCTTTCGTGCGCTGCTCTGGTTTCACCAGAAGTGGCTTAGTCGCGCTGGCCACATGACCCAGAAAAACTGTCTGCGGACAAACGCCGGCTCCCTCGGCCTGTAAAGCGAGATGAGCGCCGCAACCCCAGAGTCGTTTGCGATTGGACTTAACTGTTAGGGGTCCTTTACCTTTACCTTTAAAGCTCGAAAAGAAAGTGAAATGAAGAGGACCCTTAATAATGGCTTTTATTAAATGAATATGATTTAAGGAATGTGCTTAAGCGGAGGTAGGGCACAGCTCAAAGTCAAAATCCTTTTTCAAGCAGTAAGTCCCAGAGTTCATGGTGGGCGACTTTGACAGACGGGCAGGACTGTCACCTTCCAATCAAAAAATAACGATGTCAAGTGTAGAAAACTGACATCATCTGCTGTCAGGTGACTCACACTTCAAACTATGGCTGCAAAGGAAGAATCCACTTTGAATTCAAGTTGTTCTACATGGGAAGAATCACCGTTTGCAGGTGGGGCTTAAATGCAGGTCACAGCTGCAAAAGGATGCTCTTTACATTCCTGCAAAGCAGCAAAGGCAGATCCTTTACAGCCCAGCTTGAAGTCAAGTTGGTGACACAAAGGGAGAATTGAGAGTACACCGAAGTGGGATGCTACTAGCCCAGAGATGAAAAGGAGAAAGAGTCCCTACCAGAGATGAATGGCAAACTAAGCTGATGGACTACGCCGAAATGGCAAAGCTGACTGGAAAGCTCAGGTACCAAGAGGACAAAAACTTTAAAAAAGAATGGAAAAATTTTATAATTCATTTAGGAGGCCACTGTAAACAGAGGAAAACATTAGCAGGATTTTAATCTCACTTGTAACATAACAAACAATATGGATAATATGGATGGATACAAAACATAGATTACGAAATGACAATAGGACCCATGGAGGGGGATGGGGGGGGGAAGTCTTGAGATTCAGAGAACTCTCCACCTGCAGATATGTATATGGTATTGTTATAAACTTATATTTGTAAAATCAGATAAACAATGGATTTCAAAAAAGAGAGAGTACGCTGAAGTGTGCTCTTGATTCTTTCTTTGAAGACCAAAATTTAGCACTTTTTCAATCTGGAAACTTCTTCTGTCTCTGTGCAAAGGAAGAATTGGCTCAGGAGGTTTCCATTAGCTGCATTTCTAAGTTTCAAGCCACAGTTGCAACTTTCAGGTGACGGATGTCATATATGACAGCCAGTCTGGAACAGATGGCTGAGGACAGCTCAGAATGGCTTGGTGGGACAAGGCCCGGCAAACCTAGCTAGATCCATGGAATGGGATTATGTAGGACCCCAAAGTCCTGCTTCCTCAGTTTCCTAAGCATATCTTAGCAGACATAAGGCCTAGAAACTTGTTCCTTAAAAGACGAAAATTGTGATTTCTAGGAAGGTGTACTATATGCCAATTTGTGCCTTTCTCTTGAGCTTCCCTGCATACACTCAGACCCTGTTCATATGCATAATACCACGTTAGAATGGATCTTCTAGCATAGCATATTATAAAACAAGAATGAATCCTTTGGTTTTCAAATGAAAGCAAAGCCCAGCACAACAAATCATGTCCTCCCTCAAAGAGGGCACGTGTTGCGGTGCGACCTGGCAACCAAACCCTGTGTTGTGGGTGGGTTTGATTGGGTGGCCACGACACCCTATTGGTAGGTCCCTTGATGCTGGATGTAATCAGACCAATGGGGCGCTAGCCAAGTGGATCGAGGGACCTACATAAGCCCATGCATGTGTCCCTGAGCTCCCTCTTTGGGCCAGTGCATCGGAACACCCACCCACCTCTCCCTATATTTAGGGCTTGCGCTTCACCTTGCTATGCCGCCGTGTGTCGTCTGTCATTGGGACAGGGGCATGGCAGGAATTTTCCCCGCTTGGCTGATTGGCTGTTGCCACTTGGGTTTCGCCTGCCACATAGCAAATCATCACAGCTTGTAAGGTTGTGGATAGGCTCTGGTTCAGGTGATAGGGATGGGGGAACGCTCTCGCCACCCCTAAGCGAAGGGTATTCCGTTAAAGGAATCCAAGGACTCAATGGTTTGGTCAACCCTGAGAAGGGGTTGTGCCTGTGCCTGAGTCCAGGGGGACATCTGGGTAGTGGACTGGCCTGACCCCGGCTTTCTGCTGTTTCAGGTGTTCAGGTGTTTTCTGCTGTTCAAGGTGTTATGCTGGTGCCCTGGGTCAGTGCTACCTGCAAGGGTGCAGGGAGCTAGTCGAACCAGAGCCTATGCAACCACTCACTTGCTGTAATCAATTAAGTTGTGGCCTAAATTCTGCCAAAAACCAAACCAAAATTTGAATCTTGTCTGAATTTATTTAAGGGGGAGGTTAAAGGTCTAAACACACAACATTAGGTTCCATTACAGCCGAGCCATTTTTCTTAAATCGTAGACCAGGAAAGTGCAGAAAACCAACACCTGCTGAAATATCTGTGCTGTGCACTGACTTTGACACATATCTCTCACCCGCTTTTGCAAACCTGTATATTTCTTTAACCTCCCAGTTCCCTTTGATCCGCAAAGCGAAAAGAAGAAGCACCATTTCATCTGGAGAAAGGTTTTAAAGGACTGAAGCAAAGGACAGGGACTGCCTCCGCCTCGCACTCACCTTGGAATTATCTATTTTGAAATCAGTCCATGATGTAGCCTCATGAATCCTATTGCAAGTGAAGTTAAAAGGGGAAAATAAAAGGGTGCTTTTAGGCAAGCAGGCGGTAGACATCATCCCAACAAACCACAGGAGATAAGATAAGATAAGATAAGATAAGATAAGATAAGATAAGATAAGATAGGATCTATATATATAAAACGCAAGTGTCTCTGCATCCAGTCCCTGTGTCTCTGGGTTTGCGCTACTGAGCATGTGCCCCACGGACACAGGGATTGGAGCAGAGAGATCGGGCTGGGAGCAGCGGCGGCAGTTGAAGCGGCGGTTGAAATGGAACGCTGGCGCTCCAGAGGCTGAAGGGAGGCCGAGAAGGGAGGCCACGCTGCCACTCTCGCCGCTGGACAGAAGGAGGAGGAGAACCGGGGGGGGGGGAGCCTCCCGGGAGATGATGCCGCTGCCTCCGCCGCTGCCGCCTCACCCCCCTCGCTTCCCCACCCACCGCCCCGCACTCCGAAAGGGGCTGGGAGCCCTACACATCCGGAAGAAAACCTGTTCTACAGGAACAACAAAAGGAAACACGCCGTCATTTCTCCCTCAGGAATCTTAACGCCGTGTAGGGAGCGCATGGTTTGCCCTGCTCCCTGCACTTCAGGACCTTGGGTTTTGTGTCAGAAATGTTCTAGCGCCCGTTATTTTAACGGGTTTAAACCACTAGTGATAAGATAAGATGATAGGATAAGATAAGATGATAAGATTTCTTTATTGTCACAGTACAATGAAATTGGATGCTATCCCATAAAAACAACACAGAACATACTTGAGCTACACATACACATACATACATACTCATCACAACTCTCTAATTACATCATTTAAGATGGTTATAGCTCTTGGATAGAAACTATTTTTTAATCTATTTGTTCTTGATTTAATTGTTCTATATCTCTTGCCCGAAGGCAGTGGCGCAAAAAGGCTATATCCAGGATGAGATGGACCTTTTAAAATATTTTTTACTTTTTTAAGGCAACGGGAACTGTATAGTTCTTCCAAAGATTGGAAGGGATGACCAATAATATTTCCAGCTGTAGTTATGACCTTCTGGAGCACCTTCTTCTCCATTACTGTACAGCTGGAGAACCAAGCGCAAATACAATATGTAAGAATGCTCTCAATGGAGCTGCGGTAAAAGGAAACCACCGAGTTTCTCACTCGGATTGTTCTCCTTTAAAAGTCTGAGAAAACAGATGGTCAGGTTGACAACGTTCTTAAGTCTCGCTGGTGTTATAAGAATTCTAAGGTCTCAAATCTAAATTAAATGTTCATAAATGTACAAGGCAAACACATGCATAGGTATATAAACCACGTGTCTGAAATAGTTCAGGAGAGCAATCCTGAAGCCATTTTGACTCTCCCAAATTGACCTCAAATATTTCTCTGCAAGCAGAAAGGAAATGGGAAATCCTCCCCGTTGTCTTTTGCTTACAAATCCTGTCTTAAGGGCATATTTGTCTTGCCATAAATATGCATGCCAACCGAATCTATTATCATGTCCCTCCAAGTCCAACAAATCTGTCTTCTTCAAAACTATCCATTCCTTTAACCAACAAAGACAAGCTGCTTCATAATATAATTTCAAGTCCAGCAGGGAAAATCCTCCTCTTTCTTTAGTGTCTGTTAGTAACTTAAATCTTATTCTGGGTTTTTTCCCCTGCCAGAGAAATCTTGATATTCTTTTTTGCCATTATCAAGTATCCTGGCAGACAGGATTTCTGCTGTAGACCACCTCCTTCCATGATGTATGTGTGATTCTTTTTTTGGGGGGGGGTCTTGGGCTACAGGGTGGGCAATTTCAAAAGTCTACATAAGGGCTTGCGCACCATTGTTCAGAGTTCTCCTCCCTACTGTGCGTGGTGAGCGGACACCCTGTTGCAACAGTTTAATAAAGATCAGGCTTACTAGCAACTTTGCTTCTCAATATACTCTGGTTGGCCTCTGTTATTTTCTCCTACCGATAAGGAACCTACTGAAGGACTCTACACGGGCTCTTGGATACATCAAAAGAGAAAAGGAGCAGTTTTTCCCCTTCTTCTAACACTGGGGTAGTAGGGAGAGCCACAGATCCTGACCTTTGAGAACAGTTATCTAAAAACATAAGGGCCGCAATCCTGTACCCACTTACATGGGAGTAAGCCCTAGGGAACTGAACAGGACTTACTTCGGAGGAGACACGCATAGAGTTGTGCTCCTATCTATTTCACTCTCCCTCCCTCCTAATCGGCAAGAAAACATTTTGCTTCATCGAAAGAATAGTTCAGCCTTCAGTACAACAGTTCCTCAAAATAGTTCCTCAGAATTACGGAAGGAGCGGAGAGTTTCCCTTGTCAGTAATGAGCATTTGTTTCCAGCCAATTCATTCTCCTGTTTTTGGCCTTGCTGGTTTTCTCCCCCCCCCCTGCTTTTGTAAATTGAAAAAGATTACTCCTTTTTATTCTTCTGTAACTTGAAAGGCTACACGGGAGTCGTCTATGGAAGTAGTATGTGCAGTTCTGATTACTCTTACAACTGAATCTCCTTTCAAATTCTTCCCTTTGAGAAGAAAGGCAGAAACAAAAGACATTAAATTAAAGGGTCACCTGTCTCTTAAGAACACCTGCGTGCTCACCATTGGATGGAAAGATAATATTAATGCTTCATTTTCTTACTCTTGAAAAACTAGTTGAGGTCATTTGAAATGCAGTATCACAGCTCACCAGGGGTGACCCGTCTCATTCTGCCGCCTGAGGTGAAACAGGAAGCCTCCCCCTCCCGCTGAAGCCTTGCATACATTTAAAGTGCCCATCCCAAATCCTGGGAACTGTAGTTTGCCCTTTTGTTGTTGTTGTTCAGTCGTTCAGTCGTGTCCGACTCTTCGTGACCCCATGGACCAGAGCACGCCAGGCACGCCTATCCTTCACTGCCTCTCGCAGTTTGGCCAAACTCATGTTAGTAGCTTCGAGAACACTGTCCAACCACCTCATCCTCTGTCGTCCCCTTCTCCTTGTGCCCTCCATCTTTCCCAACATCAGGGTCTTTTCTAGGGAGTCTTCTCTTCTCATGAGGTGGCCAAAGTACTGGAGCCTCAACTTCAGGATCTGTCCTTCCAGTGAGCACTCAGGGCTGATTTCTTTGAGAATGGATAGGTTTGATCTTCTTGCAGTCCATGGGACTCTCAAGAGTCTCCTCCAGCACCATAATTCAAAAGCATCAATTCTTCGGCGATCAGCCTTCTTTATGGTCCAGCTCTGACTTCCGTACATTACTACTGAGAAAACCATAGCTTTAACTATACGGACCTTTGTCGGCAAGGTGATGTCTTTGCTTTTTAAGATGCTGTCTAGGTTTGTCATTGCTTTTCTCCCAAGAAGCAGGCGTCTTCTAATTTCGTGACTGCTGTCACCATCTGCAGTGATCATGGAACCCAAGAAAGTGAAATCTCTCAAGCCAGTGAGGGCCTTTTCAAATTCTGTGATGCTGAGAAGTGCGATAAGTTTCTCATCCCTCAAGGAAAGTAAGGCACAGGTGGGGAACTTGTAGCTCAGGGGCCACATATGGCCCTCTACCTCATTTTATGTGGCTCTCCACACAGCCTCTGAAGCGGCTTCATTCTTTCATCCCATCGGAGTTCCTTCCTGCTTGCTTTAAAAGTGTTTTTCCTCGCTCCACGGCAGCAAGGTACCTGTAGTTTTAGAAAAAAATGGAAGGGTAACACACACACACGCACACACAACATGTATCATTTTTCCTTGTTTATGATTTTGGGAAAAGAACCTCCCCCCCCTTTGCAGACCTTCCAAGGGACAGTCCATGCCGTCCTGGTTTCTGATTTGATCCCAGAGTGTCCCACTTTCCTTAGCACATCCCTATTCTTATCAGATAAATGTTGGATGGTATGGATTTATGCAAAACCCCTCCCCACCCCAGCCAAGGAGATAAGTAACTATACAACCTTCAGAAGACATTTGAAGGCAGACCTGTATAGGGAAGTGGTTGTTTTTTTTTTTTTGAATGTCTAATGTTTATTATCTATTTTTATATGTTGGAAGCCACGCAGAGTAGTTGGGACAGCCCATTCAGATGGGCAGAGTATAAATAAAATAAAATAAAATAAAATAAAATAAAATAAAATAAAATAAAATAAAATAAAATAAAATAAAATAAAATAAAATAAAATAAAATAAAATATTATTATTATTATTATTATTATTATTATTATTATTATTATTATTGAATAGAATAATAATCATCAGAGAAATGTTGGAGGCTATGCCATTGCTTACCCTGGATTCATTCTAACATCAAGTTCCCCTGTGCCCCCTCCCAACCCCATTGGGAATTCTTGCATGTCTCCCATTCACTTTTCAGGAATGGATGGATGAAGTCTTGGGGCACATTCTCCTCTTAGAAAGGATTTGCCCTTATTCTGATGATAGTTGGCAGAGCACGGACGTTTTCTCCATGATGGGACATGTGGTGGTATGAGGTCACTAACTCTGTCTCTTTCTCCGAGGACACCTCCGGACCAAGATACCTAGAAGACATTCTCAACGTCTTCCTGGTTTGCGGCAAAGCGAAAGACAGATGTTGGCTCTGTGACTGCCATCTGCTGGATCTATCAGAAACTGTCTACATGCCTCCTATAAATTCTCCATTTTCCCTGTTAATCCACACACAAAAGACAAAGCACAAGAACCCAGGTTTGTCAGATCTAGTTTGTGTGTGTGTCTCTCTCTCTCTCTCCCCCCCCCCCTCCGAGCCACAGAATCTATCAACTAGAACCCGGTGCAAAAGGCATAGAGTTAGACTTGAGCACATCCTCAACCTAAGGGATTTGTTTTCAGCACCAAAACGGAAGTGTCTTTCAGCACAAAAAGCCCACTCCTCGTTTCTGTTGCCTAATTTTCTCAATGCTACTATTGGCCATTAATGTGTTTGTTTATTTGTATGCCGTCCGTCTGCCCCAATTGTGTGAGACCCACCATTGCAGCTGGAAACCTGTCAAATGAACCAATTAAAAGAACCTGTTAAGTAATAATTACAAAGAAGGATAATGCCAATAAGTAAGCACATAATTGGGGAAAAAAAACTATTCCAATTAAACAATTGGTTAACCCCCCCCCACCCCAATCCAAACCTACTGCTGATCATCCAGAGATTTGCCTTCTGCTGACTGGTAAATAGTAGTAGCCTACTGCAATAAGGGGACGCGGGTGGCGCTGTGGTCTAAACCACTGAGCCTAGGGCTTGCCGATCGGAAGGTCGGCGGTTCAAATCCCCGCGACGGGCTTTGCTCCCGTTGCTCCGTCCCAGCTCCTGCCAACCTAGCAGTTCGAAAGCACGCCCAAAAGTGCAAGTAGATAAATAGGTACCACTCCAGTGGGAAGGTAAACGGCGTTTCCATGTGCTGCTCTGGTTTCGGTGTTCCATTGCGCCAGAAGCGGCTTAGTCATGCTGGCCACATGACCTGGAAAAACTGTCTGCAGACAAACGCCACCGGCTCCCATGGCCTGTAAAGTGAGATGAGCGCCACAACCTCAGAGTCGTCTGCGACCGGACTTAACTGCCAGCGGTCCCTTTACCTTTTTTCTTTTTTTGAGTACTGTAATATTTCTCCACATCCCACAAACCCTTCGCCAGATTCCACACCAGGGACATCCACTAGGGCTGGGTGATGTTGGGTTTTCAACATCGCAGTGTATCGCCAGCCAAACACCACGGTTTGGCAACATGCTGCGATGTTTAAAAAAAGCTGCATTGGCCCCAGCTGGCGAGATGCCGGGTGAAACTGCCGCAGCTCTCATCGTGGGAGCTGAGGTGCTTTCATCCCAGTGCCACACAAGCTACCTTGCCCATGCAAGGTAATGTGCACTGTCGTGTCCATTATTATTATTATTATTATTATTATTATTATTATTATTATTATTACTCCTCCAGTGTGGTGTAGTGGTTAAGAGCGGTAGACTCATAATCTGGTGAACTGGGTTCGGGTCTCCGCTCTTCCACATGCAGCTGCTGGGTGACCTTGGGCTATTCATACTTCTTTGAAGTCTCTCAGCCCCACTCACCTCACAGAGTGTTTGTTGTGGGGGAGGAAGGAAGGGAAAGGAGAATGTGAGCCGCTTTGAGACTCCTTCGGGTAGTGAAAAGCGGGATATCAAATCCAAACTCTCCTCCTCCTCCTCCTAACCTGACTCATCTGGCTAGGTTGCCCCAATCACTCTGGGTGGCTTCCAACACAAATAAAAACATAATAAAAACTTCCCGATACAGGGCTGCCTTCGTATGTCTTCTAAAAGTTGTGTAGTTCTTTATCTCCTTGGAATCTAATGGGATGGCGTTGCACTCAGGGCCGGATTTAGGTTTGATGATCCCCTAAGCTACAAAAAGTAATGGGGCCCTTTATGTTGTAGCGTGGGGTTAGTGATTTCAGTAAGTGATTTCAGCTCTCTGACATAGTAGGCAGGAGACAGTTTCTTCACGTAACAATTCTTTATTCAGGCAACAAGACTGAGCTAACTGAGGAGAGGGAAGCTACATTTATAGGGACGGGGAACTTGCTCGAAAGGGGTGCATTTTTTGAGGGAACAATCTCAAGCAATCACAACGCTGCCTTTTGATGGAAACCAATTAAGACTGAGGATCCAAATACAGCAGCTTAAATGAACCAATAGTAACTGTTCCCTCTGGAACAGAAAGGCAGTTACCGGTACTAATGTGAATACAGACAATAGTAATACAGATATAAAAACCTTTGAATCAATACACGACACTTTATATGTCTCGCTGTCCTTTGTCAACAACAGATTGCAACTGTTTTTTTGTGTTGAAAATATGCTCTATGGCAATTTATAGACCTAACAGGTATCTAAAGCCATTTGCACTTGCAGAATGTAGGCACCCTATATATAGAAATGAGCAAACCAGTGATATTTTAGGGAGCAGGCTAGCAGGTGTGGCCCATGACTTACATCACAGGAGCCTACACAACGCAAAACACTGTTGCTGTATGCAGGTTTATTTTAATTGTTTTTTATCTTATATTTTGGAAATGTACATCCAGTTTTTTTCCCTTTAATTTTTTTTGGGGGGCCCCAAAGCTATAGCTTGTTTAGCTTATATGTAAATCGGGCACTGGTTCCATCGGTTGGGCACCACTGCCGAGAAGGTTCCCTGTAACCTCTTCTGGGGCTACTGCCAGAAGACCCTCGGCTGTGGACCCCAGTGTCTAGGCTGAACGAAGGGGGTGGAGACATTCCTTCAAGTTGCACCTTCCTTCACACTGCGCATGCATTGGGGACTCGGCTGAGAGCATGTAGATGCTTCTTGTGATTCGGAAACCACATTGAGAGACTTATGCTCGAATCGGGCCGTCGAGTCCATTGTTCAGCGTTTGTTTATTCCAGCCAAATGGGTGCTGTAACACTGCCGGGTGCGTCCCCCTATATATGGCTGTTTGGAGCATATTAGATTAAATGTGCCATTCATTTAATTATAGCAAGGTCAGTAACTGTGCTAATGAATGAGCTATACTGCCATGCATTTAGAGGTGTGAATGCTCATTTACTACTTAGAACACCCTCTGACTGCATAATTCCAGAAGGCACACAAAAGCAGGAATGTGTGTGTAGGGGGAACACTGAACCAATGAAAGCTGAAGGAAAATGCTAAGTGCCCTGAAAGGCTAAATAAAAAGACAGAACAGTTTCACATGCTTTGGGGAGCCTTTTACGATTTCTTTGAGCTAAGCTGAGGCTGATTTCGCACGCACTTGCCTTTCCCTCCTGTAATAAAAAAAGGTATCAAAGCAGCACATTTATTATTGATTGCCTGATTATTTAATGATGTTGCAGTTGTAAATAATTACGGGAAGTTCTCCCTCCTCCCCTCCTTCTCCCCAACCAGTAAGTTTTCATTTAGAGGAAAAGATAAACCTACTTCTGTTACTGTCGAGAATGCAGTTCGTAGAGTACTAGTAAGTGTTTTGGACTGCCGTTAATTATGTTCGACATGCAAGCCTATCATGTATATAAACAGTTATTTACACTACTACAACATAAGTGGCCAAGCCAGCTGGGAGCAGCACATGCTGTGACTTGGGAATCAATGCAGAGGCGGAGTTGGCTGCTCCGCCACCCGGAGCAGTGCACATGCTGTGCACCTAGGGGCGGGGCTAGCTGCCCGCGGGAAGCATCCCAGGGGGGTGCCGCCCGCGTCAAGTGTCCCAGGGGGTGCCGCGGGCGATAAGCGTCCCAGGGGGGGTTGCCCCCCACCACTGTGGCGAGCATCCCAGGGGGTTGCTGCCCGCATCAAGCATTGAGCATCCCAGAGGGTTGCCGCCCACAGCGAGCGGTGAGCGTCACAGGGGGGCGGGGCGGCGATGTCACCCCCCCTCAGGGATGACCACCGGAGCGGATCGCCCCCACTGCACCCCCTTCCTCCACCACTGGATCATTGGGGAGAGAGAGAGAAAGAGAGGAGGAGCTAGTGAGAAAACATTAGCACAGGGGCCTCATTAAAGAAGCAAACAGTCTCTTAATTATTTTACTATACGTAGGCCTAGGGCACTTTTGTAAAATAATCTATACTTCTCTCCTAAATCGATCAGCTTGCAGTGTGGTGGATATATTAGGCTGTGGGTTGGTTCCCCCCCCCCTTATTTTCTTTTTTGACTAAAGGTCAGAAGCATCATTTAAAAAAAAATAATTTTAAAAATCAGTTTTCCAATATACCTCCAATAATAGCTAAATTATAACAATAACAATCAACTCCCAAATTATACAGTTATCAAATTAGTACATTTTAGTTTAATGTGGCTCCCTTACAAGGCGGATTCGAATCTGAGATCCCGGCGGCACAATGCATTTAAAGCACTATCATCATACCACTTTAAGCAGCCATGGCTTCCCCCAATGAATCCTGAGAAGTGTCGTTTGTGAAGGGGGCTGAGAGTTCTTAGGGGACCCTCACCAAGCTAGAGTTTCCAGAGTGGTTTAACAGTCAATTCTTCTTCCCAAGGAACTCTGGAAATTGCAGCTGTGTGAATAGGCATCTCCTAGCAACTCTTAGCACTCTTGACAAATGATCGTTCCCAGGATTCTCTGGGAGAAGCCACAAGTGGTATAATAGTGCTTCAACTGTGTATCACATATGGGGCCTTTCCAAGTGAGTTGACTGAAGAGTGAAGTGCTTCTGGTCATAACCTGAGGCCTGAAACATGGAGTGGGGGGGGGTGTGTCTCCTTGTCCTCCTGAAATGGTACCTCTTCTTCCTTTGCTCTTGTTCCTCTCTTTCTTTTGCATTTCTTGCCTTTCAGACCTACTTAAATTTTGTAGGCTAAACCAACCTCATATAACCAGTATGCTTGAGTCTAATTAAAGCACGGAGGGGTTTATGCCATAGAGCAGGGGTCAGCAATTTTTTTCAGCAGAGGGCCGGTCCACTGTCCCTCAGACCTCGTGGGGGGCCGGACTATATTTTGAAAAATATATATATAAATGAACGAATTCCTATGCCCCACATATAACACAGAGATGCATTTTAAATAAAAGCACACATTCTACTCATGTAAAAACACACTGATTCCCATACCATCAGTGGGCTGGATTTAGAAGGCGATTGGGCCAGATTTGGCCCCCGGGCCTTAGTTTGCCCACCCATGCCATAGAGTAAGTTGCCCTGCCAGGATTAGCCTATGTCACTTCCCTCACCTTGGAAGAAATAGATAACCAAACCTTTGTTCCCTCAGTCTACATGGTGCATAAGGAGCTCCAAGCTGCTCTCTCCAGCTTCATGGCTTTAACAAGCCTCTTCTGTTTAAGGCAAGAAGGGAGTCTGAAACTATTGTTTTCCTATTAGGAACTTTTACCATTTTGTAACCAAGCAACATTTCACTGCCTGTGCAACTTTTCTGACTGCTGCATGGAAAAGCACATGAATCTGACCTTTGGATAATTTGTAAGTAAACCATTTTTAAAACTTACCAAATATGTGGTCTATCTGTATGCTAGGGGAGGTGGGAAACTTTGGGAGGAGATTTTAAAGTGGGATACTTTGGAATTCACTGGAAATGGCACATGTTAAGGTTTAACAGTCTATAATCCCACAATTTGCTTTGCTGCATGTTTTCCCCCCATGTTAAATCTTTGCTGGGGTTCTCTCACGAAAGAGTACTTGCCTGAAACTTGGTTCTTGGCTTGTAAAGATTTCAACAAATTTAACACTGGAACTTTCTCAAATTATCACTGCAGCAGCCTCATTGCTAAAAACGAGGCTCTATTGAAAGGAGCGCAGCAACGCTCCCCAGGAATCACGCTCATAATTCAGCGAACAGATTTCTTTTCAAATGTTTGTCATGCTAACATGATTTCATTTCAGGAAGAATGGCAAATGTTATTAAAAGTCAATGAAGCAAATGGAAGATGGGGATCGTTGAGCGAAAGGCTGATAAAATCTGGCGGCCAATTATGTGGCATTTCTTGTCTTGGTTATGCTAATTCTACACGTTTTATCATATTTATGACTTTTAAAATGTGCATTGCTAAAAATTAATCTTTTTGTGCTTTGGGCCCACTAGTCTGTGCTCACCCAAGGTTGTGAAGTAGCTCTCTGGAACTTGTGCAGTAGTTAGAAAGTTGAGGCTTGCGTACATCAATGGTATAAGACCTCTTGTTGGCCAAGAAAGCCTGAAAATAGCCTACGTACCTTCAAAACTGTGGCCTCAGAGAGGAACCAAACTATTCACATGATGGGACAAAGACCGTGGAGGTATGTCCATCTGCTAAAGCAGCCTCTGACTGAGGGACTCAAAGATGGAGGAAACATGTCAGAAATGGAAGCTGATACTTGTCCACCTGTCAGGGACCGTGCTGAGGAGGGCTGCACTGAGGAGGAATGGTGGGAGACCCCCTCCCCCTGATCCCGAATCTTCCCAGGAGCAGGAGGACAGTATAGATTTGGAACAGTGGTTTGCAGAGGGCCATAGTTCAGAAGGCAGAAGCTGGGAGAAACTGGATGGGGAACAGCTTGGAGAAGAAACACTGGGAGAGGGAGAGAGTTAACAGATTCACAGTCTCTGGAAAGCATTCCGCCCCCTTCCTCAAAGACACGGAGAGCTCAGAAAGTGTTAGAACAGAAAGCGCAGAGGGTACAAACTCAGACTACAAGACGTAGGAGTAATGTAGACTAATAGGGACGGAAGGGAGGGAGGGAGCCTTAATTGGGAGCACTGCCATTCTAGGCAGATGTGTTCTTTTGTCTCTCGCTGTGATTATTAAAGAATCTAACTAGTAAGATATTCCTTTTGTTTGATCTTATTTACGGCCACGGGGGAGGAAAACGATTCCCCGAAGCCTGACACCACCTTACACATGGCTATGAAGTCTGAAGTTGCTTGACCTCTCTCATAGGTCATAGACTCAGGTTGCTGTTTTGCTGAGTCACCCTGAGCAATGCACTCAGGCTATATCTGGCTTCATCCATAGGAAACAGCCTGATTACTGAGTCCCTCCAGCTCAGGACTGTTTACACTGACAGAGCAGTTGCTCTTGAGCGTTTTGGACAGGGGTTATACTACTGGGCTGTGGCCCATCACCATGAGACACAGTCCTTCCTACCATCAGAATAGGATGTCCCTATTTTCATCGGAGACATGTTGGAGGGTATGACAATGGGATGCTCCTTCTGTGAACCCGCAAGGGTTCACCACAAACATGCTGATCCTTCCCTGTCTTTTCTTTGTGGCCCTTTTTGGCTCATAAGCCTAACAGCATTCATGACTTGAGTTTGCTATTGGAAGGAATGATGAAAGAAGTCCCAGTAAAGGTGTAATGCATAGATTGTGGGGATTAATAATGCAAGTAAAAGTGAACCCTTTATGAAGCTCAGACCAATGTGTGATACATAGCTGTCAACTTTTCCCTTTTCTTGTGAGGAATCCTATTCGGAATAAGGGAATTTCCCTTTAAAAAGGGAAAAGTTGACAGCTATGGTGTGATAAAGGTAAAGGTAAAGGGACCGCTGACCATTAGGTCCAGTCGTGTCCGACTCTGGGGCTGCGGCGCTCATCTCGCGTTACTGGCCGAGGGAGCTGGCGTACAGCTTCCGGGTCATGTGGCCAGCATGACAAAGCCACTTCTGGCTAATCAGAGCAGCACACGGAAACACCGTTTACCTTCCCGCCGGAGCGGTACCTATTTATCTACTTGCACTTTGGCGTGCTTTCAAACTGCTAGGTGGGCAGGAGCTGGGACCGAGCAACGGGAGCTCACCCCATCGCGGGGATTCGAACCGCCGACCTTCTGATCGGCAAGCCCTAGGCTCTGTGGCTTAACCCACAGCGCCACCCACGTCCCGCGGGCGATAACTTATGGCAATTTCACACATTCAGTTTTGCAGTGGAAAGGAAACCATTGCCTTTGTCTAACATTCCTCGCCAGCTCAACCTTTCCGATATAAGAACAATTTGCAAATTGATATTCGGGGTTACATTATTCAATTAACATAACAATTATTTGTGGAAATGAGACAAACAGGTGTTCTTATGCATTTAGATGAACAATTGCGGCTTCTTACATAATGCAGCACATTATTAACTTAACCGACTCTCCTCTTTTATCTCAATTAATTCCCCTATGTGTCGCATTTCTCTTATTAAATTCCAGTAACTGCAGCAATAAAGTTGACACGCTGAATACGATACGATGGTGGTTTTACATTGCTCCGACTGCCTTTTTTAATAATACAATTATTAGGGGCTTCTTAAGTGTGATTCATTAAACTAATAGGATTTTAAAACAGCTACCCCTGCTCATTGATTCTTACCTATAATCTGGGATGTTTTCTTGCACTCATAATTGGGCATGCTGTCACTTCCATGTTTGACATCGCCGGAGAAAAATAAAATAAAAGGACTTCTCCTTTCATCTTGTAGAAATGTTACTTTATGAATAATTCAATACATAATCTGTACTTTGAACATTTTTTAATGTCAAGAATTCCAATACGGGAAATGCTAAAGGGGAAGTTTTTCAAGTAACCTTAGACTCATAACCCTTTTTTAAAAAAAAATGAAAACAAGTGTGGTGTAATGACTAGCACAAGAATAGCCAGCAGGGTGCAGTCTAGGTGTTCCTAAACTCAAAACAGCTCCACCAGTATGGCCCGGACGCTATTTCCGACAGACAAATCCTGTCAGGGAGTCTCAGGCTAAGGTATTTCCTAATCATTCAGGGTTTTTTTTGGTGTATGTTTTTTAAATCAGTCTACTCAGACATTCTGAATTACCGAAAAATGTGCACTCAAAGAAAAAAGCCAGGCAACACAGCATGCCGCCATATCTAAAAGTTGTTGTTTTGGTTACTTCAAAAAAGCTTTGTCTGGGCCGTGAAGTCAAGGCAGACATTTGTTCTTCCGTCTTCACCAGCTGAGATAAGGGAATCAATTTTACTTCATGAAAGATAAAACTATTGGTGCAGAAGATTAATGGAGATCTCTAGCTGCTTTATGGCAGCGGAGTCTGGATGATCAATCCAGAAATGGACAAAGGCCTCGCACTGTGTCACTCCCCTAAGGATATTGATATGCTATATAGAGGCTTGAGCACCGATGAGTCAAACCTTCCCCAACAGTTCAGTGACAGGGAGATAACTCAGGAGAGGCCCTCAGCAGAAGCTCATTGGGTAATCACAGGTTAATGGTGATGTGCAGTCAGTCCCAGGTTGGAGAGCTCTGTGAGCCAAGGTAGTGGCTGGTATTCTCGTAAATAGTTGTGCTGGTGCAAGGATTGGCACTAGTGCAACTGGATTTCCTCTCCTCACCTGCGTGCAAACCCCAACATTTGCTTAGGAGGGTTTGGGGTAACTCTCAGAAAATATTTGTGGTGGGAGGCAAAGGCGATAGCAAATGAAGACATCAACGGATGAAATTTTATGGAAGAATGGAGACCTTTATTTGGACAATTTGGAAGATATTATACGGTAGTTTGTTTTTTAACACATTTTTATTAAAATATGGAGACCCAGCCAGATGGGCGGGGCACAAATTAAAAAATATTATTATTATTATTATTATTATTATTATTATTATTATTATTATTATTATTAGACAATGGACCCTCTAATGGAGGATGGGACTGTTGGCAATTTACAGTGGTCCCCCGACTTACGAAATACTCAACATCCGAATTTTTCGACTTACGAACGAAAAACGTGGCCGCACGCCAACGAATTTTTCGACATCCGAATGGAAATCCGTTGGCATTTTAGATGCGGTTTATTCGACTTACGAATTTCAGATGCGGTTTCCTCGACTTACGAATTTTTCTTTTCAAAATTGCTTCAATGCATTCCTATGGGGAAAATCGCTTTTTCAACTTACGAACTTTTCGACCTATGAATGTGCTTTCGGAACGGATTAAATTCGTAAGCCGAGGGACCACTGTACCAGGGAAACAGGAGCATCTGGCAGGCCCCCAGCTGGCTCACGCCCTACTGGCCGAACTGCCGGGCGATGTCCGATCCCTGGAGCAGCCGAATTCAGCGACCCGGGCTTCAAAAGGCCGAGCACGCTATCTGCAGAGTCCATTGCGTAACAGAAGTGGCACGGGAGGCTTCTGTGAGTGTATTTACAAGCATTTTATTAAGCATACATTAGGACAAAGAAAACATGTCTGATCTCCTTCATGTCCAAAGCAAAAGGCCGAAAGCTAAAGCTATACACAAAACGGATGTTCCCAGCAAGCAGTGCTGGGATGTTACGCAGACATGTGACATGCAACAGTCTCACGTCTGCCCTTAAGGTGGAATGGAATTTCATAACAGGGACACAGCAGGTGACCCAACCTCTGAGGCCAGCCCTACTGATGTGTCACTGAGGAGGGAAGATTGGATAGATATT
Source organism: Lacerta agilis (assembly GCF_009819535.1). Classification (NCBI taxonomy): domain Eukaryota; kingdom Metazoa; phylum Chordata; class Lepidosauria; order Squamata; family Lacertidae; genus Lacerta; species Lacerta agilis. Next base: position 118,863,462 of record NC_046312.1, read on the forward strand.
TGAAGTGAGAGCTCTCATCTATGCACTTGGAAGTAAGTACCACTATGCTCAAGAAGTGTCTTTAGGGTGGCAGCCATAAGAGCACTTATCTGGGAGTAAAGCCTGTTGAACATAAAGAGACTCGCACACCTGAGTCATCATGCAAACCATGAAGACCATCCCCTGAGCGATGCCTTTGCAGACGCCTTAAAAATACAAATGATTGCAGTGAAGGAATAGACATTCATTTATGTCTATTTAAATGTATACTCGCCTTTTTATGCAGCGCACATTCAAGGTGCCTTACTGCAACTTGAAAAACAAGAGAGTATGTGAATATAAATAAAATCCATTTTGAAATGCAATAACATCACTGATAGCAGACAATAAAACAGTCAAAGCTGCAGCGAAAAACAGAAGTAAAAGCACGAACCGCAACACCACTCAAAGTCTCCAGCTGAAAAAGGGAAAGTGGCTTCACTGCTCTCTTAAAGTGCGCAATGAAGGGCCTAGATGGAGAAAATTATCCCACAACTTGGGTGCCACCATTGAAAAGCCCCCTTCTCACATCCCAAAATATTCATCAGAAGGGGCTCAGAAGCCAAGAGTAAACAAATCTAGACCAAGATGGATAAAGTGAAATGTTTCGTGGTGCAGAAAATGTAACTTTTGACATTTTTAACCTAGTTCAGACATTCCCAAAGTGCTTCTTCCCCAGACACCCACTATTTATATTACAAAGCACAGCGCATAAAATACTAACAGGTTTTATAGCTTAGTGGTGCTATAAACTAGACACTGCCTTTGTGCAGATCTCTGTTTAGATGCAGGGCTGGAATGACACAGTCTACCCTCTGAGGCAAGATGTGGTCATTGCTGCCTTTGTTTTTCTCTGCCATGCCGTGCTGGTGTCTCTAACACCTTTTGCCCCCACCTCTGCTCCCCACCACTGACTTTTCCTCCACCCTCCTTCTCTTCCTCCCAGCTCTGACCTCGCAATTACTCTCTCTCCTGCTTTTCTTGCTGCCATCTCCAATTTGCAGCTATTGCTCCTCAGTGATGCACACTGCTTTCTGAGGAAGGAGTCCTTCCGTAGCAGGTGGGGAAGGGGTGATATAAACCTCCGTTCCAAATCTCTCTCTTCTTCCAGACCTGCTCGACATGTCTGACAATCTAAGCAATCCTTCTATTGCCCAGACTCCAACCTCACAACCATAGAATCGCCACGTAGGCCACAAGCTTAACATGAGTCAACAGTGCGATGCAAAGAAATGGCGGAAGCTATTCTAGGCTGCATCAGCAGAAGTGTCCCACTCTATTCTGTCTTGGCCAGACCTCGCCTGGAGTACCGTGTTCTAGGTACCACAACATAAGAAGGATATTGACGAGCTGGAATGTGCGCAAGGATGGAGACCAGGATGATCAAGGGTCTGGAAACCAAGCCTTATGAGGAATGGTTGAGGGAATGGGGCATGTTTAGCCTGGTAAAGAGACTGAGAGGAAACCATCTCCAAATAGCTTAAGGATTGTCACATAGAAGAAGGAGCAAGCTCGTTTTCTCTTTCTCTGGAGGCTAGGACCTGAACCAATGTCTTCAAGTTACAAGAGAGGAGATTCTGACTAAACACCGGGAATAACTTTCTGACAATAAGAGCTGTCAGTCTCCTGCCAGAGGTGGTGGACTCTCCTTCCTTGGAGGTTTTTAAGCAGAGGTTGGATGGCCACCTGTCCTGTATGATCTAGTTGAGATTCCTGCATCACAAGGGGTTGGACTAGATTACCCACCGGATTCTTTCCAACTCTACAATTCTATGATTCTATGAGCTGGAAAAGACTCCCCCGTTCGTCTAGTTCAGGGGTTGTCAACCTGGTCGCTACCGCCCACTAGTGGGCGTTTCAGGATTCTAGGTGGGCGGTAGGGGGTTCTACGGCACAAGCTGAATCCTCCTTCCATCGAGCACTGGTGGGCAGTAAGGAAATTTTACCATCAAGAAAGATGCATTAGTGGGCGGTAGGTATAAAAAGGTTGACTACCCCTGATCTAGTTCAACCTCAAACCATCATGCAACAAGCACACTATAAAATGATGCACCCAGTTTCCTAACAAAGCTGCAAGGAAGGTGTACATTGGCTTTTGGTTTAACGAAGTACAGTGGTACCTCTGGTTACGAACCTAATTCGTTCTGGAGGTCCGTTTTTAAGCTGAAGCCATTCTTATCCTGAGGCCTGCTTTCGCTAATGGGGTCTCCCGCTGCTCACGCGCCTCTGGAGAGCGATTTCCGTTCGCATCCGGGGCAAAGTTCACAACCAGGAGCAGCTACTTCTGGGTTAGCGGAGCTCGTAACCGGAAGCGTTCGTAACCAGAAGCGTTCGTAACCAGAGGTACCACTGTATCTCAGACACCAGTTGGGTGATTTTCTTTAAGCTTTTCCACCCTAACTATCATACGCGGTTCTACAAGGCATCAACTCATGTAACAGCATAGAAAGAGAACTATTTATTTAGTGCCTAGAATTCTGGATGGAGTCAACCCTGAGCAAATGGCCTTGTCGTTAAAAAAACAACAACTTAAACCCATTATTATATATTGCAGGCCTCCAAGGCTGCACTCTAAAAGCGTGTTAAATGCATGTAGGTTCCATTGATGTTTATGGATTTAAGCTCACTTAATATTCTTGGGACTGTGCCCATGGCTACATTACACAAAAGGGTTAAGTGTTTCAGTATTGATACTAGAAGCATTGTAATTAGGAACAGGTGCATATAAATTAGAATAGGTTGGCAGGCTAATTGTTATTAATGAATTCCTCTGTAATAAAACTTTACATAATGAAATGCATAATTAGAACATTAATGACCAAGAAGATTACTTCAGTTTTATTCCACATTTTTAGCCTTAGGTGAAACCGGCTGTTTCTAAAACGGCACCATGCCTGCATTATGCTGGTGTTTGTTTTACAGATAATCTGATCCTCATACACCACCACCCCCAGTTAACAGAGTTATTTGTCTTTCAACAAGCATGTCACAAAATAGGACTCTGTTCTACCCCGGGAATTTTGTTATAAACGAGTCACAACATTCAATTTTAACGTATGAATATGCTAAAGTTTTCCCTTTCCAGAAATGGTTCTTTGGGTAGGACAGACAGAAGTAATATTGGTTCCTGAGCAAAACCTGGATATCTCCTCTGTCAGACAGAAATGCGGAAGGTGGCTACACAACTGGGAAAATACACAAAATGGTGCCTCCCACCCTGACTCCATCTTGCCTGAGAGTTGCCCAGGAAAAGATGGTTGACCTCTAAACACCCTCAAGGTTCTTTCCATAGGCTAACAAATGTACATGTGAAATCTGAGAAAGACCAAGACTGTAGTTGATTGTTGTTGTTCAGTCGTTCAGTCGTGTCCGACTCTTCGTGACCCCATGGACCAGAGCACGCCAGGCACCCCTATCCTCCACTGCCTCCCGCAGTTTGGCCAAACTCATGCCAGTTGCTTCGAGAACACTGCCCAACCATCTCATCCTCTGTCGTCCCCTTCTCTTTGTGCCCTCCATCTTTCCCAACATCAGGGTCTTTTCTAGGGAGTCTTCTCTTCTCATGACGTGGCCAAAGTACTGGAGCCTCAACTTCAGCACCTGTCCTTCCAGTGAGCACTCAGGGCTGATTTCTTTAAGGATGGATAAGTTTGATCTTTTTGCAGTCCATGGGACTCTCAAGAGTCTCCTCCAGCACCATAATTCAAAAGCATCAATTCTTCGGCGATCAGTCTTCTTTATGGTCCAGCTCTCACTTCCATACATTACTACTGGGAAAACCATAGCTTTAACTATATGGACCTTTGTCGGCAAGATGATGTCTCTGCTTTTTAAGATGCTGTCTAGGTTTGTCATTGCTTTCCTCCCAAGAAGCAGGCGTCTTTTAATTTCTTGGGCTCTTAATACTGTGAGCCCCTCCATATGCAACTTAGGTTGCATGTACAGTGGTACCTTGGTTCTCAAACGCCTTGGTACTCAAACAACTTGGAACCCAAACACTGCAAACCCGGAAGTAAGTGTTCCAGTTTGCGAACTTTTTTCGGAAGCCGAACGTGCTCTGTTTTAAGTGTTACGTTTCCGATTTGGGTGCCACACTTCTATTTTGAGTGTTACACTGATGTCTGTCAGTTTTTGCTATTTATTTTGCGTTTCTGTTCTTGTGGCTTTTTGTGTGTGTGTGGAACCCAGTTCAGCTACCGATTGATTGATTGATTGATTGATTGATTGTGTACACTGTTTATTGCTTTCATTTTATGGGTCAATGGTCTCATTAGATAGTAAAATTCATGTTAGATTGCTGTTTTAGGGGTTGTTTTTAAAAGTCTGGAACGGATTAATCCATTCTGCATTACTTTCTATGGGAAACCACGCCTTGGTTTTGGAACACTTTGGTTTTCAAACGGACTTCCGGAATGGATTAAGTTTGAGTACCAAGGTATTACTGTATGTGTAAATAAACCATATATCATAAAGACACCACAGTTACCACTGTGGTAGCTCTAAAAAAAAAAGCTCAACAACTTTTGTGTCTGCATTTTCACTTTTTGAAATATGGTGACCCTATCCTTGACTTCCCAGCTTACTTCTTCCATCCAGTTTCTCAGCTCCGAACTCTGCTCATCGTCTTCTAATGCCAGTGATCTGAGGGAGGGGGCCCAACCTATTTGTTATCTGTCATAAAGCCACTTCCTTTGTTACCTTAATGGCCCATACTTAAGGGCCATTACCTCACCTGGAAGCTAGCCTGGCTATTTAGCTTCAGCAAGGCGATGCTTTTCAGCCATAGCCTGGGAAATCTTTGTTCCTTGTACATAGCTGTCGCTGTCGATCTATGCAAGCAGCATTCATATTTTGATTTTCATACGTACAGGTGTTGTAGCAGTTCTAAAATATGGACAAGTGTGTAGTCATGATCTGAGAGGGCACTCGCTCCATCTGCATCACGTGACGTGTAAGGCATGCCCAACGTGTTCATTTTTAAGTAGAAGACCAAAATGTAATATCAGAACAATTGAATGAAACCTCTACAATTCAGGGCAGGGAATATTTTCATTTCTTCCCTCGCCTCCAGTCTTAGACACACACTATTTCCGTGTTTCTGCTTTCTTGTTAGGGTTCTCATATGTAGAGAAAGTGCAACCCAAGGCAGGACTGTATATTGAACAGGAAATGTTTAGGTATCTTACAAATGTGTAGTTCTACTCAGTCAGAGCAAAATGTGTGCAAATAAATGGCATATAAATGGTCTGCTGAGCCTCGGGGGAAATAATATGTGTAAGAAGTACGGCAGGTAAAAGCCAGAATAAAATATTCATAAGAACACTGAGTAAAGCTCAGAGAGAAGCTTGCAAACGTGAAGAAAACTGTTCTTTGAAGAAACGCCTGTGTTATTATGGGGTTATGTGGCACAGTAGATTAATATACCAGGCTGTCACTTCTGTTAACCCGGCTTTAAATCTAACTTGTTAAAAGGTTTCTTGTGCGCATGTGTGCTCTGAGCAAATTCCTTTCAGTGGAGAAGAGAGTGAGAACAAGAGAGAGGAGGCATAGCTTGGCAAATGTCTATTGCTGGAGTGTGCGGGAAAAGAGCTGTGACGTTTACTCAAGGTCATCTCAGAAAGCAAACATGCTCACATATCACAATTCCTCCTTGCCCCCAACTAGCAAGTTCTAAATCATTAAGGGGGTTCTCACTGAACAAGCTATGGCATGATAAAATTGCTGCATACCCTCCAACATTTCTCTGATGAACTTACAGGTAAAGGTAAAGGGACCCCTGACCATTAGGTCCAGTCGTGTCCGACTCTGGGGTTGCGGCGCTCATCTCGCTCTATAGGCCAATGGAGCCGGCGTTTGTCCGCAGACAGCTTCCGGGTCATGTGGCCAGAATGACAAAGCCGCTTCTGGCGAATCAGAGCAGCACACGGAAACGCCGTTTACCTTCCCATCGGAGTGGTCCCTATTTATCTACTTGCACTTTGACGTGCTTTCAAACTGCTAGGTTGGCAGGAGCTGGGACCGAGCAATGGGAGCTCACCCCGTAGCAGGGATTTGAACTGCCGACCTTCTGATCGGCAAGCCCTAGACTCTGTGGTTTAACCCACAGCGCCACCTGGGTCCAATTCAACAACAACAACAACAACAGCAACAATACTTTTATTATTTATACCCTGCCCATCTGACTAGGTTGCCCCAGCCAACTCTGGGTGGCTTCCAACATATATAAAAACATATTATACAACTTCCCTATACGGGGCTGCCTTCAGATGTCTTCTGCAGGTTGTATAGTTGCCTGCATCCTAAGGAAAAGTGGGACATTCCTGGATCAAATCAGAAACCGGGACAGCTTCTGTAAATCCAGGACTGTCCCTGGAAAAGAGGGACACTTGGAGGGTCTGAATGCTTTGCCACAGTGGTCTTCATTCCTCACGGGGCGGATTTAGGGCTGTGTGAATGGTGGACATGCACTGGGTACTGTCAGGGACTGGGCAGAGGAGGAACGGTGGAGACCACCTCCCCAGCCTGAACCTTCCAGAGAAGAGGGAGACAGTTCAAAATTACAACAGGGGTTTGAGGGAGGTCACAGCTCAGAGGCAGATGAGGGGGCAAACTGGGAAATAATGGGAGAGGAGGAGGAAGCACCAGGAGGGCAACAGCTGACAGACTCAATGTCTTTAGAAATCATTCCAGACCCCCCTCGCTCAGAACCCAGCGAGCCTTGAAAGTAGGAGAGCAAAGAGCAAAGGGCTTCCCCATTCAGCTTCCACAGGGCGGGCGCCACTACTGAGAAGGCCCTTTGCCTGGTTCCCTGTAGCTTTGCTTCTCACAGTGAGGGAACCACCAGAAGGCCCTCAGAGCTGGACCTCAGTGTCCGGGCTGAACGATGGGGGGGGGGGGGGTGGAGACGCTCCTTCAGGTATACTGGAGTCATGGCTCTCCCACACAAAGATTCCTGGGAACCAAAGTTTATTAAAGGTATTCTGACTTCACAGACCTACAGTTCCCAGCACCCTTAACAAACTCCATTTCCCAGGATTCTCCATGTCTGCTAAAGTGGTGTAAGCGAGCATTAAATGTATGGTGTTGGTTGTGACCCAAATCTCTCTGCCATCAATCAATCTTCAGGTACAAAGGAAAAGCATCCCTTAATAAACTCTTGCTTCTAAATGTCAAAACATTCAATTTCCTGAAAGGACAGCTCCTTTTGTGTGCCTCAAAAGGTTCTCCTCAGCTTCTCCCCCTGTATTCTCCTTAACTTTTAAAAAATAAACACCAGCAACAGATTCTTAAAATAGCTGCCTGAACCTGGGGGTCACCTGTACATCCAGAAGCTCTTCAGAGAATGGTTTGTCAGACACTGCATAGAATAGAGGGGAGAATTAAAACTGCTGAACTTCAGGTGTTAATGAGAAATATGCCAGTTCCCAAGGTCCCTCTGCATGCAGTGACATTCGCCTTCTACTCTGCTCTTGTTTAGTTTTGCAGAATTAATTACTCTACTCAGTGTATGGGAGGAATTTGTCTCAGCTGCTCGATGTTGCATTTTCTGGTTCAGAGTGGAGCTTCAGCAATCCGCTAATGAATGTCAAAGCATTTTGTGTAGACATTGAGCTCAAAATCAGGGGTGGAGGGGAAGGCAAGAGTAAGGAATTGGAAGAGGACAAAGGAAAACATTGCACTGAGCAGAAACATACTGTTATGTGTTCGGGGGTGCCAACCCCCCTAATTTCCTGGACCCAGTAAGTGTTAGAAATCAATCAAGCTTCCTGATGTGCTGGATCCAGCAAGGGTTAAAATATAAGCCAGGCCAGCTTCCTTATGAGGTAATTGCCTGGGAGATGAGCCATTGAGAGAGAAATAAAGGGAAAGGTGATGAGCCATTAAGAAAGCAAAAAAGAGAGAGTGGGGGCCCTCCACAAGCTTTTAGATAGAAGACAAAGCCAGAGTTTGAAGCAGAATTGAGTTTTTGCTCTGATGCGACCTAGAAAAGAAAGGTTGCAGACTGGAAAAGGCAGAGAGAACCATGGCTGATTTGTGCTTAAATCCAAGACTTCAGCTTAAGTGAGAGGAGAAAAGATCCTCTTGGGGTGTTAATGCTGTGAACCCTTCCAGCATAGGCTCAGGTAGTATATATGTGTAAATAAACCATATATCATAAAGACACCACAGTCTCTGCTGTGCCTCATTTCGAAAAGGAAACATGGACCCTGGGTAAATGCCCGGAACCCTTGGAATCTCTCATCGCTCGGAGACTGGGGTGGCATGCAACAACACATAGGTTTTCTCAGGTTACCTGGCTGAGATGCTGCATTTAACATCAGAGAGGGTGGTGCGCACATACGTATTTGTGACTTTGACAAGTGACATGTTGCATTTGCGAATGGGCTGTCATATGTGAAATACCGCAGGCAGAAAGTTTCTATCAGCTTCTGTGATTTTGAGAGCAGTGCTTTTCAAGGACAGTATATATCTGGAGCAGACTTCCTCAAATTCAGCCCTCCAGATGGTTTGAGACTACAATTCCCATCATCCCTGACCACTGGTCCTGCTAGCTAGGGATCATGGGAGTTGTAGGCCAAAAGCATCTGGTGGACCGAGTCTGAGGAAGCCTGATTTGGAGTGAACACTGCTTTGGGATTCTAAGGTCCTGAGTGGTGGAAAGACTTCAGGCTTTGTGGCATTGTGCTTGATTATGTTCTACTTAACATTCCCACCACCACCAATCTGTGTCCTCCTCTTCATTTCTGCTTACTATGTCACATTTGTTACTATTTGCATAGGCACCCAAGCAGTTACACTGGGTGTGCGATACATGCTGAAGTCTCTGGTCCCAGTCGCACAATGGAATCTATAAACAGATGGGTGAACCTGCTTTGTAGGATTAACGGTGGTCCTTTGAAAAGGACTCACAACACTTCGCAACGAGATTACATTGTCTCCTGTTTTGTACTTGTCAACTGAATGGTAATTTACTTTGATAAGGTTTCCTTATCTGCTGGTTAGACAGAGACAGATGGAGTGCCAGTGCTTAGATGGTCACAGCAGCGTGGGGAGCTGTATCCAAATAACACCTCTCTCTCTCTCTCTCTCTCTCTCTCTCTCTCTCTCTCTCTCTCTCTCTCTCCTCTCTCTCCCCTCCCCCTCTCCCTCTCCTCTCCCCCTGCTCTCTCTCCAGTGATGGCTTGTACAGATTGCCACAGCACAGCCTTCCCCAACCTGGTGCCCTTCAGATGTTGGACTCCAACTTCTATCAGGCCCAGTCAAGATGACCAATCGTCAGAGAACCAAATTGTTCGATTTCCACATAAATCATCAGATCCAAACCAAGATACAGAAAATTAACAGCAGCAACAGCAACAACCCCCCCGCCATCCAAATAAAACCTCCTAAACAATGCCCCAACCCCAGGCCAAAAGTCAGGAGCTATCTTCTATATTATCACTCACTACAGTCAGCATAATGGAAGGGGATATATAAAGATCTTACCCCCCCCATCAGAAACGCTCACTATTAGAGCCGACTCCTAATTACTGGAACCAATTGGGAAGTAATAGAACTGCCTCCTTTTTGACATAGCAAATTGTAATTAGTATAATCCTGGTGATGGGGCAGGTGAGTGACATGCTCCCCAATTAAAACAGGAAACCTGGTTAATTATCTCTTGGCTAATAACCGTGACAGTGATAAGACTCTTCCAAAGTGGTGAAAAATAATGAAGCCTTTAATGAACTTTGTGGCGAATTACATAAATCAAAGGCAACTTAATATAAGGCTTAGGTTTTCTTTCTCTTTGAAATAGAGATTAGATCTTTTGAACTGTAAAGACTACAAAGAGGTAATTCTGGAAATCTGCGGACAAAGATTTGGGAGGCCAACTCTAGACAACACGGGACTTTTTCTAACTCTCTGGAAGGTCTCCACCCTCTTCCTTTGGTATCAAAGACCCCCCTTTCAAGTCCCGCAGAAGTGTCTACATGAGCTGATCAAAAGCCATGCTTGGAATTCCTTTTGACAAATAAAAGCTGTGCCTGATGATATTGATGGGATTCCTTGGTTGGAGGAGAGGCTGGTACGAAAAGTCATTGACTTATCGCTAAAGGGGTCCAAGAATGTGCTGAAGAGGCAGTATTAATGGGAGTCTCAAAGGCGTGAATGGACTGCTTAGTACTGGCCAGTCTAAAGGATTACGACCTGGTTCTGAGCAGCTGGAGAACGATGATGTGTACTTAACTAGCCATGATATTGGTTCTTCAGATTTTGAAGGACCGTCAAGGAAAAGAGTGACTTGGGAGAGTTCCTCATCAACAATGCCTGGGCAGGCTATCTGGAGTCAACATCCACCTAACCACAGGTGGTAGGCCCAAGAAACCTACCATCTTCCCCATGGCCCACCACCTGAGGACCCCAGTCGGTGCAGCACCACGCACTGGGCATTCTATGTATTTTATGTGTATTTTAATGAACTGAACAGACTGAAATAATAATAATAATAATAATAATAATAATAATAATAATAATAATAATAATAATGTTAAAGAGAGCTAGGCTAGAAACACTTTTCTTTATATGCTAGCTTTCGGTCTGGAGGAAATTTTTATATGGAGGAGGTTGAATTTCAAAATCTCAGTAGTGCAGACGATGAATCTTGCTCTCCACTGGGGTTAGGGATACTACCTTTGTTTGGCAAGGCCGCTCCATACCTACAACAACTATACAATCCTCACCAACGTATAGAGCTTTCCCTTGCAAGTATTAGTGTTATTAGAGGTATTTTTCCTTGTGGTGTAGGGCAGATCAAGACTATTTTCTTGTCTTGTTCTACTGTCTGTTTTGTTATGTATTCAGTGGTCTGTGTTTGCCTGAGCTTGAGTCTGGACTAAGGATTTTGAGCCCCTGTGTTCTGATTCGATACACGATATCCAGTCACAGAACATTTCAGGATTTGGGCCTCTGCCATTGGCCCTTAAACTCTGAATCATGACTCGCAGCTTGGAGGTTTAGACAGCCAATCATGTTGGGAGTGGGAGTGGCCCAGGCCTTCAGAAATGTATATAAGCAGTTGCTTTGCCCCTGTTGTCCAGTTCTGTTAGTTCAGTAAAGGTTCTTGCTGTTATCACTGTGTCTTGCCTCATGGGAACCCATCTACACTTCACGTTTTATGCTGTAACCCGCAACAAATATTTGAGGCCCATGCTGAAGGAGAGGTTAAAGTGCTCTGACTTCTACAGGGTTTCCTTTTTATTGGATAGCTGTGGGCATGATAGCATGGAGAAAGTAGCAGTAGAATATCTGAGCAACGCCATGAAACTACATCATCGTAAGACCTGAGTGATACTTTTTAGCCTTATTAGGCCTGTATGGTTTTTATCACAAAGCATCTCCTCCTGTGAACAGATGTCAATTTTATGTTCCGATTCATATATTCCTGTCTTTTCTGTATTCCAATAAAGGTTGGTTGGTTGGTTGATTGATATATGGAGGAGCTTTCAATCATGTGAACTCCCCCCGCCGCCCTCCCAATGTCAGTTTTAAGTGGTACAGTCCCATCACAGGTTTACCACTTGAGCTTTGACAACTTTGAGCTGAGTGAAATGAGCCACAGACATTTCATTCCTTTCATTTGGTGGAATATTCTGCTCTGTATCTTGCTGAAGTGCATCCTTCTTAATATCAGGTGCAAAAATCGGGAAATAAACATGTTTTTATTTTTTTGTGTGAAACCCTGCACTTGATCTGATTTGGGTTTTTGAAATTACAGGGGGCGTTATGTACTGAATTTGCATTTCTGAACTTGCCTCTGCTGACAGCTGGCAAAGTTACACTCCGCATCAATAGGGTTTTGTATACTTTTCAAAAAAGAAAGAAAATAAAAGAAAGCCCTGTATCATCAGCATATATGGGAGAAAGCTAATAGCGCAGGGAACAGTGGAATATTAAAAAGCCATATTAATCAAATGCAGATTAAGCCTCTAAAAGAGCGCCGTCGTACAAAGAAGAACAAAACTGTGGAGTTAGGCCCATATGAAAAACTGCAAACAGCTGCACTATTTTATTTTATTTTTTAGGAAAGAAAAAAATTCTATGAGAAGCATTATTTCCATGATTGAAATATTCACAAATCAGTCATTGGTACAACTAAATCTTTTCTAAATGGATGGTTTATGTATTTATGAAGGACATCTTTTTTGCTTCTTCCTTCATTGCACGTTACCATAGCAACGGCACAAATGTGGATGGAGCACCCTTTCATCGCGGTAGTTACATATTTACGTGCAAATAGCTGAAACGTATTTTTTTTCCAAGTTCCATATTTTTTTAAAAAATAATAATAATAATAACAGAGCATAATGAGAGTTAGGCTTCCATGTGATTTAAGAGAGCCCTTCACTCTGATCATAAACACTGACACGGCTACAGCAAGAGTGTGCTCCAGGGAAATATCGTTCTTCCCAGAAGCTCTAGTTAAAAAAGAAGTAAAGGACCCCTGGACGGTTAAGTCCACTCAAAAGCGACTATGGGGGTTGCAGCGCTCATCTCACTTTCAGCCTGTGGAATGCCCTCCTATTACATGTCAAGGAGATAAAGAACTACACAAACTTTAGAAGACACCTGAAGGCAGCCCTGTATTGGGAAGTTTTAAATGTTTGATGTTTTGTTATGTTTTTATAAGAGTTGGAAGCCGCCTAGAGTGACTGGGGCAACCTAGCCAGATGAGCGGGGTTAGGGGTATTATTAAGCTAAAGGTAAAGGACACCTGGGCGATTTGTTGTTGTTTAGTCGTTTGGTCGTGTCCGACTCTTCGTGACCCCATGGACCAGAGCATGCCAGGCACTCCTGTCTTCCACTGCCTCCCGCAGTTCGGTCAGACTCATGTTGGTGGCCTCGAGAACACTGTCCAACCATCTCGTCCTCTGTCATCCCCTTCTCCTTGTGCCCTCAATCTTTCCCAACATCAGGGTCTTTTCCAGGGAGTCTTCTCTTCTCATGAGGTGGCCAAAGTATTGGAGTCTCAGCTTCAGGATCTGTCCTTCCAGTGAGCACTCAGGGCTGATTTCCTTAAGAATGGATAGGTTTGATCTTCTTGCAGTCCATGGGACTCTCAAGACTGGATGGTTAAGTCCAGTCAAAAGCAACTATGGGGTTGCGGCACTCATCTCGCTTTCAGTCTGAGGGATCTGGCATTTGTCCACAGACAGCTTTCTGGGTCATGTTTATTGAATATATGGGAAATAATTGTGTACAGCTGAACGCGCTGGCAGCATTAAGATAAATTCAACAGTTTTGATGGATGCAACAATGGAATACTGAATGGTATGGTTTTTATAAAATATGCAGGGATTTATGATATATAAAATGAACCATGAAAAGAGAAGAAGGGAAGTCATTGATATCTTAAAGATGCAAAATGAGTATTTTAAATTGTAAAACAGAAAATTTAACAGAATATATATATCTAAAAGAGATCAACAGGATTTAGATTAGCCAAGACACACAAATTTATTTGTCCCATGAATTTCAAATGAAATGACCAAATGAAAAAGTGGTGCGGCCAGAGAGTTGATTTGATCTGCCACGGGCAGCCGTTCTGGAAAAATATGAAGCAACTGCCCTAAATGCCAACTATAAGTGACACTTGGTACTGGACTGGGCAGACAAATGGCCATTTGTGCAATCAAATTGCCGTGGTGGGTTGAGCAGATCAGAGATGATTTGTGCTCATGCTGGAGCCATGCTATAGTTGCTTCATTGCCTATATTGATGGGACTTGCCTATATTGACGGTAGGCGTGACTTGTTGGGGTTTTGACTTGGGGCGAATCTATCCCATCATCCCAACAAGCATGGGAGAACTCAGAAGCAGTACAGCAAATACTTGCATTGCAAAACAGTGCAGGTTCAGTTCCCAGTATTTTCAGATTAAAAGAATCAGGGAGCAAGGTGACCTTTTTAAAATTTTATTTTGACAAAGTAATAATCATACATAAATAAGAATAAAAATGTGCACCCTACCACCGAGACCATTCCATTGTAACTATCCAACCTCCCAAAATTTCAACACCTCTTGCGATGGTTTGACCCCTTTCCGTTTTAAGAGTACAAATTCTACAAACACCCTCCATATCTCCTCTAAATCTTTTCTCCTGCATATTCCCCATCTTACCTTAATGGCACGTGTTAATTTATCATTAATAGCTATATCCCACACCTCTTTATACCATTCTTCCATTTTATATTCTACTTGCCCCTTCTAATTCCTAGCTATAATAATTTGTGCAGCTGTCAGTAAATTTGTGAACAAGTCCTTCACACACAGCCTACAAACCTTCCATCCCAAAGTAAACTGATAATAATGCTACCTCTGGACTTTCGGTCAACTTTAACCCAGTGATGTCCAAAAAAAATTGTACATATTTACACCCCCACCACATGTGAACATAATTCCCTGTTTCCTGGCATCCCCTCCAACATAACACCAAATATTCCTTGTTTATTTGATTTAATCTGACGGGTGTTAAATACCAACTCCAAACTAATTTATAATAATTTTATTTTACTCTTATGGACAACATTTTCAACGTATGTTTCTCCCATATTTCCCCCCAAGGTGACTTTTTAGTTTAGCAGTCCTGGAACTCTGGAAGTACCTGTCCATTGACATTAGGCAAACACTCTGGTGTCTGCTAAAAAAAAATAGTTTAGGCAAGTCTATCCAGATATTCATTTTAATATGCATTAGTACTTTATTTATATTTTGGGATCATTTAGATCTATTTGTTTTTAACTTCTGTCTTGCTATAATACAGCTTGCTATGTTTCACAGTGACATGAAATTTGCCTTGATTGGGTTTTTGCTGGCAAGGTCAGTGCTAGGGGCAATTGCTGTATCCTTCACAGGAAAGAGAGGCCTTTACTATCACTGTTTTATTTGCAGCAATTGTGTTTGTAGATAATACCATCTGCTCTGCTTGATGCTTCCTACCAAGCTCATTGCAGCCTTTCTGCAGAAAATTAAACAGATTTATTCCAAATGTCTCAAGTTCCCACCCATAGCATGTTTTTTTTTTAATGTACCGAAAACCTGTAAACAAGACCCAGAATTCAACAAAGCAACAGCTCATGAATTTGTTCTTTTGGAGCTTGTATGATACATTAGTAAATCCCTTCCATTGCAGTTCCTATTTCAGCTCCATGTTTGCATGGCTAAGGATTTGCTTGAGGTTTCTCAGACACCAGGGGCTGAGATTGCTGTTATGCTGAGCAATATTTTCAGGCTATCCATGGCTCAATCCATGCACTTGGTTATTAATTTTTGTGAGATGCAATCCATTGGTGCAGTCAAGTGCAACATTCCTTATTTCCCTAAAGTGGGCACAAGCAGGGGGACATCCAGTCAGTGTAACTTCCTGTTCCACTGGTCTGGAGCTTCCTCCCCCTGCATGTGACCTGGGAGATGACCATGGCTCTGGCTGACTGCATAAAAGAGCCGAGTCATGCAGCCATTTTCTCAGTCATTGTAGGTCTTGCTGACATGCTGCTCTCCTGCATCCATTTTGTTATCTAAATGTAATTTTGCTGTCTGCTGGCTCTCAGCCAGCAGCACACGAGTTCCGTCTCCATATGAGATGAACTCACACTTTGTTGTGCAACTACCAAGTAAAGCCTGCCTTTCAGGGATCAAATCGTGAACTGACATGTGAGTAAACTTTTTGCTGCTTTACTCAGAAAGACTCATGTGTCTTTATTCTTTTAAGAGGGATCAAAGGGGACACCAGGAATAAACGTAACTAAGAGATTCAAACGAATCTGCAAACTAGCTTCCAGCTATATTGAGGGGAATCTGCTCTGCTACATCACTTACTAGCACGAGTGAAAGAAGGATAATACTTATTCAATATATCCTTTCCTACTATCCTTAACATTCCTACAATTTTAATCTCTCTCCTTCCTTCTCTCTACATACCACCCTCCATCCTAGCACTAGGCAGATGGGGCTCATCAACCTGAGAAGGTAGCCCTTCTAGGAGAAGGGAACTCTGATCCTAAACCTTTGATGCCTTGCAAGATAGGTTTAGGGAGAGGGGGAAAAAAAGGCTAGGAAACAAATCCTACACAAATCCAATCGTTTCTCATCATGCTTGGTTTCCAGCCTCTTGATTATCTTGATCAATCTCCTCTACAATTTCATCCAGCCCATTACTGGTCCAGCATTTGAAACAGCCTTCACTGAGTTGAGATGCTGGAGAGATGGGGCTAGGTGTTATTAGCATATCGCAGACACCCCACCCCCAATTTTTAGGTTTCAACAACTTTATATGTAGGTTAGAAAGCATGGGGGGCATTACTGAATCCCGTGACACCCCAAAGCATAACTACTCCTGTCCCACAGAATCAGTCCTGAAGGACACACAGTTGACACCACAGCCAGCACTGTTTCAAGCACCTAGCCCAAGATGGAGACATTTGCCACTGAGCAGTAGCTGTCACACACTTCTGTGTTCAGGTATGGCTTCTTGAGGAGAGGGTATACCACTGCCTCCTTTGAGATGGCAGGGACTATCCCCTCCTGCAAAAAAGCATTTACCATTCTCTGGAACAATGCAGTCAACCACCCTCTCCCTAACTGCTGCAAGCTACCATGGGCTTTGCCAGATACCCTATTTGTAGCACCAAACTTATTGTTTATTCTATTATTTTGGGAGGGAATGGCAATGGACCTTCCAAACCACCACACACTCTTGCTTCTTTTAGAAGGTGATTGTGCCTTATATTGTCCATACTAGTGATGGGGTGTTTTGGGATTGAGACAAGTTCTTTCCCCCCCATTTTTTAAAAATTAATTTTCAACATAACACATACAGAAACACTACAGAAACACTACATACAAAAGAAAAAACAGTAAAAAAAACAATATAACCAAACGAAAACAAAAATAACTATTTAGACCTATCTATTCTTCTATATAACATTGTATGTGGACTTCCTCTCGTCCTCTCTGGCTGCTTTCCTTGTAAATCATCTTTAGTAATTTCCTTACCTTATTAATATTCTAACTTAAAACTCTTATCATCTTATCTTATTTTAATTACCTTATCATTACTTCCTCTATTACTAAATCTAATCTAACTTCTATATCTGTAGCCTTCCTGTTTCTACCTGTCTGCATTTAAATACTTATTTTAGTATATTTTTTCAAGTATCCTTTGAATTTAGTCCAATCTTTCTCCACCGCGTCTTCCATCTGGTTTCAGAGTTTCCCGGTCAGTTCAGTGAGCTCCTTATAGTCCATCATTTTCACCTGCCAATCTTGAATCGTAGATATTTCTTCTGTCTTCCACAGTTCTGTGGCTGTAGTCACAACCTTTTCATTTCCCCAGCTTTTCCTACCCATAAATGTCAGAATTACGTGTCTTCACTCCTGGTACCGATAGCTCTTTAATGGGTTTCCAAAACCAACTCCTCCAACATGTCGTTAAACCACACACCCCAGTCACTAAACACAGAACAATGCATTTCTGCACCACTGAAACATTGCAGAGCCTTTCCAGTTCATTCACAAATGTCATGTGTTTTGTTTTGTTTTCCAATAGGAGAGAAGAATAGGTTGGTGGCCTAAATTTTCCGAGATAATGATGAAACAAGAATATCATGTGGACGCATGAGATGACAGTCCTCTACTGACCGTGATTGTGCTTGGGGGGCGGGGGGCACCTGAATAGACATGCAACTTCGGGGCAACAAAAGTCCTCTACATAATCAGAAGAATTGTTCATAAGCTCATTGTTAAGTTTTGAAGAGAGCCAGGCCACGTGATTCATTTAAACCATTTTGTTGTACATGGAAGTTGAAAATACAGGGGACATTTAAAATGGCTCAAGAGAACACATGGTTCCTTCAGTGGAGAATATATGTTCCTAAAGAATGCATTGCCCTTTCTATCCTGAAAGGCATAATTCTTCATTTGAGAAAAGATGTATTTCCTGAAATGTTCCTGATGAAATCACATTTGGCAATCCTAGCCAAGTACTGAGAGAATTGAAAAGGGACAGTTTCAAAGCTGCTAAACATTATGGGTTAGGAAGAAAGGGAAATCAAGAAAGTGAGGGCTAGGAACAGATGGATCTGTCACTTTTGGTCCTCTTAGTTTTTCATGCTTTCTGTCTTAAATTTGGTCCCCCACATTGCTGCAGCAATTTGTGATTTTTAAGAAAAAACCCTCATGAAAGTTCATGAGCAATTTTGGATGCATTTCTCCTAATAAACACACTCCTGTGTGCAGTTTTGACCAATGCACACATTTATGCAAGGGATTCCCCCCAACATAATGCATTTTTGTATGCTATATTCACTAACATATTCACTTGTACGCACACTTTCCCCAGCATATGTATTTTTGTGAACATTCTGGCTGGAAAACAGCATAGCAAAATTCAGGGAAGTGCGAATTTCAAAGGATGGTTGTGTTTCGGTTCTCACATTGTTTTGGAAAGTGCAAATTTTGATAGTTTTAAATGTGGATGCAATTTCTCCCCAATCACTAGGGAGGCCATTAAATGAAATGTGTCTTGAAGCTGCAGCCTGAAAATGACTCAGGGGCAAAAGCGTGGGATGTTAGCACCCAAAATTCATATGTTAATGTTTGAAAGCGCTGTAGAACCCTGTGATGTCATATGCCTGAGGCAGTTATTTCAGTTGGTTCAGTTATTAACATCTTGTGAGTCTTAACAGAGCAGCAGGTATGTTGTGTTGTGTTGCTCTCTTCCTCAGAGTCAGAGTATCAGTCAGTCTGTAAATATTAGTTAGTCTGTAGCAGCTTAATCTACGTAAGATGTTTTGGCAACTTAAGAAACATCTACCTGCACTGAATATTTAATTTGCAACTGCAAGTACACTAAGCCAAAGTTATTTGTTCTTTAACCTTTAAATGAGCGTGTCTTATGTAGTTTTAAAGGAGGGAAAAGGGAACGAAAGGGTCAGACAACCCAGGACCGTCTTCTACAGACCCTGTAAATGGGAACTAAAATCTAATTTCCACAAAAAGGACTAATGCTGCTATAAGGTAAAAAAAAAAAAAAAAGGTAAAGGACTCCTGGACGGTAAAGTCCAGTCAATAGCGACTATGGGGTTGCGGCACTCATCTTGCTTTCAGGCTGAGGGAGCCGGCGTTTGTCCGCAGACAGCTTTCCAGGTCATGTGGCCAGCATGACTAAACCGCTTCTGGTGCGATGGAACACCGTGACGGAAACCAGAACGCACGGAAACGCCGTTTACCTTCCCGCCACAGCGGTTCCTATTTATCTACTTCCACAGGCCTGCTTTTCAACTGGTAGGTTGGCAGGAGCTGGGAGAGAGCAACGGGAGGGGATTCGAACCGCCGACCTTCTGATCGGCAAGCCCAAGAGGCTCAGTGGTTTAGACCACAGCGCCACCTGTGTCCCTTGGAAGGAACCTAAGCATACCTTTTTAACAATCTTTTCAAACCCACTTTATCGATTCACTTGATGCCACTGCCATCCAATGGATAGACAGTGCCCTCAAGCATGACTTAGGATATGGGGCAGGTAGCAGCCCAAAGGCAACTGCTAAAATAGAATCCATCAAAGGCGAATACGAATTGAAATATTTCTGGCATCTTAATTCTAGCTGCACTTGCCCAAGTCCTCCTTCAGAAGGTGGCCCCTCAAGCGGCTTCTCAGCGCTGGCCATGTCTTCTGGCTGTTAACCGAATGTATGAAAGCTTTACAACTGCAAGCACAAGAGATGTAAATCGTTTTCGATTACCAGGTGGTGACATTGCATTCACTCTCGCAGCTCGGTCGAAGGGTGGGGGGGTGGGGTGGGGATCCTTGCAAGAGCCGAAGGCAAACCAACCCAAAGAAAGGATTTACAAAAATGTTACAGAAAAACCTAAATTACCGGTAATCGCCAGGCTTTATGAAGCTCTCCGTAAAATACAGCAGAATACGCAATTGGTTTCCCTGGTCACAGAAATGAGACTTCAGCAAATATGTGATTTCACAAGGGAGCTTCAGCGGGGATGTTTTTAGACGTTTAAAAATAGCAATTTAGATTTAGTTCTGGTGCTGACACACAACGCCACTTTGGCAAACTTAACTTTCCTGCTAACTCTGATGGCTGTGTGGAAAGAGTAGTTGCTGTACTGCCGAGAAAGATATGCTTAGAAATTTAATTAGATAGAAAAGAATATCACACCGGAGGGCCTGGGAACTGTCCTGTGGCATTCAATTTGGGATTTACTTTTAGAAACAACCTAATTCCACACCCTCCAACATTCCTCAGATGAAAATAGAGATATTTCCCAACTTACCCTGCTTGACCCCCCCATTTTTTGTCCCCCCCTATCAGGAGGCGTGCGAGTCCCACCACCACCACACCAATGGGACTCAGCACACATGTTCTCCACCATCCTGGGAAAACCCCTTAATCCTGATTTGATTTGATTTTATTCTTTTGTAGATTTACCAAAACACACACACATACCAATACAGCGCTACCTTGGTTTTCCAACGCCTTGGAACTCAAACAACTTGGAACCCAAACACTGCAAACCTGGAAGTAAGTGTTTCGGTTTGCGAACTTTTTTCAGAAGTCAAACGTGCTCTGTTTTAAGTGTTACGTTTCCGATTTGGGTGCCACACTTCCATTTTGAGTGTTACACTGATGTCTGTCAGTTTTTGCTATTTATTTTGCATTTCTGTTCTTGTGGCTTTTTGTGTGTGTGTGGAACCCAGTTCAGCTACCGATTGATTGATTGATTGATTGATTGTGTACACTGTTTATTGCTTTCATTTTATGGGTCAGTGGTCTCATTAGATAGTAAAATTCATAGAATTCATAGAATCATAGAGTTGGAAGAGACCTCAAGGGCCATCCAGTCCAACCCCCTGCCAAGCAGGAAACACCATCAAAGCATTCCTGACAGATGGCTGTCAAGCCTCCGCTTAAAGACCTCCAAAGAAGGAGACTCCACCACACTCCTTGGCAGCAAATTCCACTGTCGGACAGCTCTTACTGTCAGGAAGTTCTTCCTAATGTTTAGGTGGAATCTTCTTTCTTGTAGTTTGAATCCATTGCCCCGTGTTCGCTTCTCTGGAGCAGCAGAAAACAACCTTTCATGTTAGATTGCTGTTTTAGGGGTTGTTTTTAAAAGTCTGGAACGGATTAATCCATTTTGCATTACTTTCTATGGGAAACCACGCCTTGGTTTTGGAACACTTTGGTTTTCGAACGGACTTCCGGAATGGATTAAGTTTGAGAACCAAGGTACCACTGTATGTGTAAATAAACCATATATCATAAAGACACCACAGTTACCACTGTGGTAGCTCTAAAAAAAGAGCTCGTTAGATAGTAAAATTCTCGTTAGATAGTAAAATTCATGTTAAATTGCTGTTTTAGGGGTTGCTTTTAAAAGTCTGGAACGGATTAAACCATTTTGCATTGCTTTCTATGGGAAAGCGCGCTTTGGTTTTGGAATGCTTTGGTTTTGGAATGTAATTCCGGAACGGATTAAGTTTGAGAACCAAGGTACCACTGTAAAGAGATTTCAGGGAGGGGCAAAATTAGACGTGGATGCACAAAGAATTTCTTTTTTTTAAATCTAGACTCCTTGCACTCCACCCCACTCCCCCTTTCTTTCCACCCAGGGTGGCCCTGCCAGTGTATGAAATGGGGCCAGGCAGGCCTTGGCAGCCACAGCCTTTCCTGCTATCCAGCAGCCGCTAGGAGTTGCCCCAGGGTGGAGATTGGCATTGGTGGCCATGGAGAGGCAACGGGATGCCACTGCCGCCATTTGGTAGAAGTGCACTGGCAGGGGAAATAGGGACATTCTGGAATCAAATCAGAAGCCTGGATTGCTTTTGTAATTCTGGGACTGTCCTTGGAAAATCGGGGCACTTGGAGGGTTTGTAAGTCAACCTGGGCTGCAGGACTAGAGATGTAAAATTTCTGGAATTTTTGAAGCTCGGAAAAAAACGGAAATTTTCAGAAAAATTGAAAGAAATGCTATATTAGCACTTCTTTTTTCTTTTCCAGATTGAAAGTCATTCTGGTACTTTAGAAACATTAAATATAACTATGGACAATTTTAATGGGCATAAAATGATCACAACTAGCATATTAAAAATATAGTGTATCCAATCAATTACCCGGTATTACAAACAGAATTTACTTTAAAAATAATATTTACCGTATTTTCCAGCATATAAGACGACTGGGCGTATAAGACGACCCCCAACTTTTCCAGTTAAAATATAGAGTTTGAGATATACTCAACCGCAGATTCTCCACCTGGCGTATAAGACGACCCCCGACGTTTAAGAAGATTTTCCTGGATTAAAAAGTAGTCTTAATACGCCAGAATATACAGTATTTGTATTTGTAACAAATGGAGCAACAATCTCCTGAACTGTTTACTAGTTTATGTGGAACAAAAAAAACATCCACAAAACAATTTTTAAAAATCCAGAAGTAACAATTATTCATATTTCCTCTCCACAGTATTTAAAAAAACATTCTCATAAAAAGAACTGAAGAAGGAAGTGGGACTAAGTTTCAGTGAATGGGCATGAAATTTAATCAGAATCATTTTCTGAGTTGTAATTAAGTATATACTTTCAGGCCCTTTTTGTTGCTCTATATTTTCTTCCAGTGCTTTGAGGCCTAGTGAAGAGGAACAGAACCAATGCATACCACATACATGCAAAAACAAAACTGAAACCTTTTTCTTGTCTGGTGACAAAAGCACCTCCTAAAGGAAGAAATATATCTTGTTCTTGCATTGGAGAGTTCAGTTTGTAACCTAGGACTCGCTTGTCCTCACAGAAATTAGAATAATCTGATATACCATACATATTTTTTAGAAATGATTTATAACATATTTGAACCCCTTATCTTAAAATATTTTATTCATCATGTTAAAATAAAACATTCCATAATCTATATTTTATATTTTCAATTTTTTCAATTTTTTGGGGAAAAAAACAAAAAAGGCTTCAGGAAAAAAATGGGGGGAAACCCGTCCCCCCCCCCGGTTTTTTCCAGTTTTTCCCCCCGGGCCTTCACATCTCTATGCAGGACTACCCAAATCTTGCTGAGAATAAGAAAACCTCTTCTAAAATGGAGTGCAATTGGGCTTTGACAACTCCAACAGGCCAAACCGGGTCTCAGATTAAAACCTTGCAATCTGCCTGCTGGTGCCCACTGCCTACCTTACCAGACTGCCCTATATGGATTGAGTTATCATGGTGCAAATAATTAAAAAGTAAGCCTCAAATCCTACTAGAATGAAAGTTCTAAAGCAATATGTGCAGGCAACCTTTAAAATAATAAGTTTTGGGAGGTAAACCAGCTTAGCTGCTTCCACCTTTTGGTGTTCATAGCCAACGAGTGAAGTCATAACTGAGATGGATGATGAGCGAGTTATCTGGGCAGCATTCATCCTTGTCAGCCATTGAAACAACTCCTACCTTTAACATCTACAGCAGTGTCTATTGCATTTGGCAGTTTGCCTAGACCTTGTACATAATCACCTCAATGAAAAATAATGGGTAGCTATTGAAGGACCATCATTATCAAATACAGTATGCCACAAGAATGGTTTACCCCTTGCAGTCACCTTGAGGCTAAGCTGTTGACTTATCCACACTAGACCTTTTGAACGGTTGCACATGCCTGGATACCAGCTCTTAACCGCGAGAGATTGAATTTCACACAGTGCCTGTAGATTCTTCTGTAATTTTGAAAACACTGTTACAAAAGCCCCAGCGCCTGTCCCCTCAGGAGAACAGAAGACACAGCGGAGGCTGTCGTGCTTTAAGAAATAGGGTTTATTCACCTATTTACATACCTTCCATCTGCATGGAAGGGGTCCAGATCTTACAAATCTTTCTTCTTCCCAGAAGCCCCTTGCCCTCCCCCAGAGCAGTTACCCTGGCAACCTCCCAAATTTCCAGTCTCTGGTCACACCTGGGACAAGGAGTTGCTGCTCTTCCCTCATCCAGCCACTGGTTTGGCAGCCCAGGAATCCCCTTGCAGGTTACGGTATATATTAATTTCTAGGTGTTATGGGGACCCCCCCCTATTTCTATAACACCACATTCTTGCTCTCCATTTCCAGAATGTTCCGTTTCTTCTCCAATTCTGAAGGGAAATGGATTCCCAGATTTCTCATTTTATATTCCCCAGGAAAAACCCTAAAGTTCTGTTTCTCTTGGGGCAAGAAGCAGTACAAGAGGTAGTATGGGTAAAGAGGGGCTCTGCTGAGGGAAGAAGATACTGTTTATTTAATATATGAATCACTTCCCATGAGGCATCCTGAAGTGATTGGCGATTAAAAGGTCATTAAAATGTCTCTCAACGTATCAGCAATAGAGCCATAGGAGCAAACTCTGAGGGGCTGTTGGGGCTTTCACCCCCACAAAAAAAAAACATTTGAGGGGGCCGGGCCCCCACCAAGTTGATGAGCATTCCCATTCAAATGGTGTGTGTGCACTGAATCATGTGATTGCTTATGCGGGGCGGGGCTTACCTGGGCCCCCACAATATTTTTTTCAAGTTGGCACCCCTGATAAGAACAATTTCAAGTCCCGTGGGGGAAAAAAAAATATCTCCATGTAAAAGGCTGGTTGAAAAAGGAAGGTGCCAAAAAGTTACTGCAGGTTTCCTCAACCTTGGCCCTCCAGATGTTTTGAGACTACAATTCCCATCATCCCTGACCACTGGTCCTGCTAGCTAGGGATCATGGGAGTTGTAGGCCAAAAAGATCTGGAGGGCCAAGGCTGAGGATGCCAACAACCGCAGTTGACAAATATGCATTTTATTAATTGCCCAGAGAGAGGGCAACACAATATTAAAGCATTTGCCTTATTTAATAACTTTTACATTGTGTCGCAGAGTGCTCAGATTACTTCACCAACCATTTTGTAGAGCAGGCTAGTATTATTAGAAGCCTGTTGCAGACAAGAGCAATGGCACTGAGCCTGAGAGTGTGTCTGCTGACAGCCACCCAGGGTGTTCATGTCTGAGCTGAGATTTTTGAGCCTTAGCTACTGCACTTACACCAGCTGTGATATAAATGATGTAGATTATAGCCAACAAATCTTTGAGAGCAATACTTCAGTCCTTGATAACCTCCCACTTCCACTCCAAAAAAGTTGCCGTTTCAAATGTGCATTTTTACTCTCTGATTTTTTGAGAGACTGTCAAAGTGACTCTCTAGCACCAATCACGCAAATTACCGAAACTTCCATGCATCGTACTCCATTTTGCTAGGGTCAACAGGGAGCTTATCAAATAGGTACAGGAGCGATTGGGCTTCCTTACACACAACACGCAAAAGGTGAGGGGGGAAAGAAATCTCTCCGTCTAAAGACTGCTTGATGGCACTCTAAAATTTCATGGTTACTCAGTCACACCTGATTAGGTGGGCACATCTTGGCAGATGAGCGAATATTAAGCAGCCCTTGGCCTTTTCACTATGCAGGAGAGAGAGATACCAAAATGCTTGTCATTGATTTAGTCCCCAGGTTCATTTTTGTATTTTAATAGCTTCGGTAGCTGTCACAAAATAATTCGAAAGCATCTTTTAGGAGAAAAGAGTCTGCATTAACGATAAAGGGGACAACGTTAATGCTGCAGAGATGCGGAGGGCCTGTTATTTTGAAATCTCGGCAGCAATCCTTTTTTGCAGGGAAGATATACATGTGTAGTTGGTGTAATAATAAGAATAATAAAAATTTATTATTTATACCCCACCGATCTGGCTGGGTTTCCCCAGCTGCCCTGGGTGGCTCCCAACAGAATATTAAAAGCACAATAAAACGTCAAACATTAACAACTTCCCTAAACAGGGCTGCCTTCAGGCATCTTCTAAAAACCAGATAGTTGTTTATTTCCTTGATATCTGATGGGAGGGCATTCCACAGGGCGGGTGCCACTACCATGAAGGCCCTCTGCCTGGTTCCCTGTAACCTCGCTTCTTGCAGTGAGGGAACCACCAGAAGGCCCTCGGAGCTGGACCTCAGTGTCTGGGCTGAACAATGACGGTGGGGACACAAGTTGTAGCATTGTGTGAATGTGGCAGGTTTGGGTTTCGAGTGGTTGCTTGGAGGAGAGGGTGTGGTCCCATCTGCAATATACATGCAAAGTAGTATCATACCATTTTAAACCAGTGGCAGGGCACGGAGGGTGAATGGAGGCCACTGATGCCACCGGATTCTGAGAGGGCATGAGAGGGCAGAGCCGGGCACCCCCTGACAGGTGCTCTGTGGGGAGGCAAGGTGTTATGTATTGAAGTTCTCACCCTAGGCCACTAGGGGTGTTGTGTATATAGTTTCACTCTGCCTACCGTGGCTGCAGTTCTCACTCAGGTTTGCACATGCAAATGAAGGATTGAGATTGCCGCTCACGGATTGGGTAGCTAGAGAGAGAGTTGCTACTGTTGCATGTTACTGAGTACTATATAAGCAGGATGGCTCAGCCCTTCAGTTCAGTTCTGTTCCAGCCTGAGAATAAAGAGAGCTGTTTGGAGAATCACTGAGTTGTCTGCTATGTCCACCCACTATTTAATACAAACCATGCCGGGCCTGGGCCTTTGGGGCTGGGACGGCGCCTCTTTCTCCTAAAGAGAGAGGGGACTGTGGCTTTGCAAGGTCGCCTGTCATGGGGTGTGTGTAGTTGCGCCCTCTTGCACCCTCTTAATCAAGCGCCTGGGACCGCCCCTCCGCCCTGGTCACGCTATGCCATTGTTTAAAATAGTTGTGGCCTCCCCCACTGTAGTTTATTAAGGGAGCTCCTGTTTTCTTCACAGAGCTACATTTCTCTCTTCCCAGGGAATTCTGGGAATTGTAGTTCTGTGAGGGGTTTTCTAAAATGCTGGCCACCCCTTCGCCCCAGTGCAAGCAACTATTTCTATAGCTTTGGTTTTATTTCGGGTGCAAATTATTCTCAACGTTTAAAGTATGGCTGTTCCAGGTTCACGTGAGCTGGCAGCCATCTTCACAGGGAAAGCAGTGATTCTGTCTGTAAAGGTGTTTCTGTATTTCATCCCTACTTATTGGTGTCACTTCTGATTTAAAAGAACTGTGATCGTACCGTGTTGTTGTTGTTGTTTTTTACGCTCACAGTGCCTGTTACTTGAAGGCCAAATCTTTTTAAAAGCTGACAAGAACTATGACACAAATATTCTAAAGAGGCTAATCAGAACTGAAACACTCGAAGGAAGATCTGTTTTTTTTCGGAAGGATGCCTTTGTCACAGACTTATGATTGTTTATCCGTCGCAGTGGTACCTATTTATCTACTTGCACTGGCATGCTTTCGAACTGCTAGGTTGGCAGGAGCTGGGGCAGAGCAACGGGAGCTCACCCTGTTGCAGGGATTCAAACCGCTGACCTTCTGATCGGCAAGCCCAAGAGGCTCAGTGGTTTAGGCCACAGTGCCACCCGCATCCCTTGTCCCATAGTAGCGGAGGTTTCCTTTGACAACTTTGCAAGAGTGCCGTGATCTTCATAATCAAATCTGTCGCTTCTACAGAAGACACATTTTTGCAACGGATAGCAATGAGGCGGTCCCAAATGCATAGAGAAGATTGTAAACAACTGTTGTATTCAGCCAGTTTAAATGTGTGGTTTTAAGCCAGCACCTGCAAACAAATCCTCATTTGCAAATTAATTAAAGTAGCATGTTTAGCATGGCGATTTGGTTTTTCTTTTTCTTTTTTCTTTTTTTAAAAAAATAAGGTTTGGAATGGAAGCCAAAGAGTATATAGCTAAGAATTCACCTAGGAATATGCCTTCTCTCCACTTGGTGTCTCCCTTTCTCCACATTTGATTGTAGAAGATTTGTTTCTATGACAGCAGGAAATATATGCCCGTTATAACAGAACCTGACAGCTTTGAAAGGATTCCACCACCCTTATTTTGGAAACAGAATTTGGACGCTCTTGGGTTTAAGCAGGCTAGCCTGACCAAGCTCCAAAGAAGCAGCCCTGGAGATAATGACATCTACCATTTGCTATGGCTGGTTGCCTACAAGAAGTGGAGCCTATAAGCTGAGTCATTTGACACGTCTTTGACTTTCTTCTGATTGCTTTCTGGTTTCCCAAAGGATCTCGATTTTTAACTTGCATCACAAATGCCCCGCTGGCGAGGCAAAGAACCAGCAGAAGGACAGTCTACATCAGGTACAGGCAAACTCGGCCCTCCAGATGTTTTGGGACTACAACTCCCATCATCCCTAGCTAACAGGACCAGTGGTCAAGGATGATGGGAGTTGTAGTCCCAAAACATCTGGAAGGCCGAGTTTGCCTATGCCTGGTCTACATGGTGGGGGAGATCTAGCGCACGGAAGTGCAGTAAATCTCTGCTTTGTGATTGGCAGAGAAGCTGGTCCAAGAAAACAGACTTCTTTGGTGCACTCCGCTCTTCTAAGTTCTTAAGTTTTTAATCTTTCATTGTTGCTCATATATTTTCATGTAATTGCCTTCCATATCTCATTATTCTAAATCCTCCTGGGATTAAGTGATGAAGAGCAGTCTAAAAAACAGTTGATATGAAAGAACCCTCAGCTGCTAACTGAGCATATTAGAGAAGGTAAAGGTAAAGGACCCCTGGACGGTTAAGTCCAGTCAAAGGCAACTATGGGGGTAGGGATGTGGGTGGCGCTGTGGTCTAAACCATTGAGCCTCTTGGGCTTGCTGATCAGAAGGTCGGCGGTTCGGATCTGCATGACGGGGTGAGCTTCTGTTGCTCTGTCCCAGCTCCTGCCAACCTAGCAGTTCAAAAGCATGCCAGTGCAAGTAGATAAATAGGTACCACTGCGGCGGGAAGGTAAACAGCATTACCATGCACTCCGGTTTCCATCACGGTGTTCTGTTGCGCCAGAAGCAGTTTAGTCATGCTGGCCACATGACCCAGAAAGCTGTCTGTGGACAAACACCGGCTCCCTGTGCCTGAAAGTAGAGATGAGTGCTGCATCCCATGGTTGCCTTTGACTAGAAGTAACCATTGAGGGGTCTTTTACCTTTACCTTTCTTTCTTTCTTTCTTTCTTTCTTTCTTTATTACAGAAGGTAAAAAGAAACAGGGCAAATTTAACTCTGGTCAACTCATGTAGCAAAACGAGGCAGCAGGATGGACTATAGGATTGCCAACTCTGTTTATAGCCAAGATCAGGCATAGGCAAACTTGGCCCTCCAGATGTTTTGGGACTACAATTCCCACCATCCCTGACCACTAGACCTGTTAGCTAGAGATGATGGGAGTTGTAGTCCCAAAACATCTGGAGGGCCGAGTTTGCCTATGCCTGGCCAAGATAGACCAATTTTTCATCATCTAAGATGGAGCTGAGGGACCTGTGTGGCCTTTCAGATGTTGCTGGACTACAACTCCCACCATCCCTGACTATGGGCCATGCTGGCTGGAGCATGATGGGAGTTGGAGTCCAGCAACATCTGGAGTCCCATAAATTCCTCACAAAGCTATTTGCCAGGAAGAGCTTCCAAATGGGGAGGCTGTTCCCCTTCACTCCATTTTCTTTGTCACTGAGTTACATATTATTTTTTTGGGGGAAATTAGATTATTTTGCTCTTTAGCCATGCACAAAGACCAGGAAGCTAGAATGTATGTGGCTCTGCCTGCTGTGTGTGTGTGTGTGTGTGCATGTGCTATGTAGATATTGTTAGGTATAGTAATTTAATTCATTGAAATTGTAACACTGAGCAGCAAGAAAGAGCAAGTTGTGTAGTTGACCCAGGCTTGTGGTGATGTGCAGTTTGCAGCTAGGCTCACTTGCTCGAAGCATCTGTTTGAGATGCACTTCAGTCCTGGCTTTGCACTTGCTACACAGTTGTTGTAATCTGGGTTGTGTTGTGTTGATCATGGTGCCTAGATAACATGCATAGATGGTATTGTTTGGTGTTCTCATAATCTCTGACCTGCTAGCTGGGGTTGATGGAAACTGGAGTCCAACAACATCTGGGTTCCCTACAGGATCATAACCCAGGCCCATCTCCTACTCCTGTCCCAGACTACAACCAGGTACTAGATTTGCTTTCAAGAGTTGATAGGTTTTGTGAGTTTTCCGCCTCCCCTCCCTCTGCCTGTAGCCTGCACCCTAAGCCTGTTCTGGGGGTTCCCCTGACCCTCTGGTACAGCTTTTTTCTGGGTGGCATGGGGGCACCCACACTGGAGGAAAGGAAATTCCATTGTGCAAGTAGAAGTTGTTCCATACATGCAGGGAGTTAGTTGAATATGGCCCTCTATATTTGGGGAAATGCATTTCTGAGTGCTTTCTAACATTAAAAACTCCCTGCAAATAAAAAACAGATCAGCTAATAATAAATAAATAAAAATATTGGACAAAGTTCTAGGCTACAACCTCTTTCCCTAGTGTGCTAGATTTCTCATTGGAGGGGACTTTTTATTTATTTCTGTGTGCGGGATTCAAATGGCATCCCCTTCCAGCAGCCTAAATGGTGCAGTCTACATTACTACCTGTAGATTCTGCCACAAATGTGTGGAGCAGTGGCGTAGCATGGGAGGGGGCAGTTGCCCAGGGTGTAAAATTGTTAGGGGGCACAAAATTTCGACACCCAGTACTAAATGATGCAGTCTACATTACCACCTTTAGATTCTGCCACAAATGTGTGGAGTGGGTGCAAGCAGTGGCGTAGCATGGGAGGGGGCAGTTGCCCAGGGTGTAAAATTGTTAGGAGGCACAAAATTTCAACACCCAGTACTGCCTCAATACAGCTGCGATCTCCTGCATGACGTAGACACCGTTAGGCAGTTGAATGCACATGCATACCTTGTCTAGCGCCTCAGGCACTGGCAACCCATGCTATGCCACTAGGTGCAAGTCGCTGAAGCTGCATCCTGTATTAACTTCCCTGGGAGTAAATCCCATTGAGCTCAGTGAGGCTTACTTCTGAGTAGACAAAATGTGAAAACCATAAAAGCGAAAACTGAAACTCGCCAAGGTGATGATGCCTTAATTGCTGATTAAACTGCAGTTTTGTTTCTTTACAAAGCTGTAGATGTTTAGCCTTCCAGCAACCAATTAATTGGTTAAATTGGTACATAGCAGAAAAAATCCTCCCCTTCTCCTCTGGCACAATCATTGGAAAACTGATTATGCGAAATTCTGAGTTATCAAGATCCAATGTGTGACCCTCTGTTCAGCCTTGTGGCAAAGTAAAGAGAATAAACAGGAACAACCCAATTTTCCATGAAGGAGGATATTTGTCAAACAATGCAGACATAAGAGGGTCATCTAATCCTCAAATGTTTAACTATGAGAGACAGGGCATTGTTTTCAGTTGGATTAAAACTAGCCTCTCAGTGTAAGGCAGTGAGTACAATTTGGCAAAAATTAAACGTGCCTTGGAAACAAATGATAATGAATGTTTATGCCCCATTTATTTCAATGGGCTTCAAATCCACCACCATTCTACTGGTGCATAGTGGGTTTTAATGTGTAATGTTTTATTATGCTTTTATATATAAATATAAATCTTAATTGCGGTCCAAAGACCCATAGAGCAGTTTCAGAACAAAATACAGTTAAGACAGTTAACCACGAAGAGAGAGAAACCAAGGTGGTCATTTTGTTTTGTCTTCAGCTTGATGATCTACTTGCACTTTGATGTGCTTTTGAACTGCTAGGTTGGCAGAAGCTGGGACTGAGCAACGGGAGCTCACCCCATTGCAGGGATTCAAACTGCCAATCTTCTGATCAGCAAGCCCTAGGCTTTGTGGTTTAACCCACATTGCCACCCGCATCCCTCCTGAGAACATAAACAAAGCCTATTCTGATAAGGGATGCCTCTTAGTCTACCATTTAGCTCTTCCGATGGAAATACATTTAGTCTGGCTTTGGTAAATAAACGCCGATAGGTTGGCACAGACAGGTTCCTAAGATATGAGGATATCTGAAAGTCGTACCCATATTGGATTCCTGCTGCTACCGGGCCACAAATTACAGGAGATCGAGATCACAGGGCGCTATGTGAAATGTCCCAAAGCCTTTGCCTCAGGGATTAGAGGGTGGTATCATAGCCCAGATGATACAAGAGGGATGGTGGCAGTCCAATCGAGGTGGCTTTTCTGGCCATAGTTTTCAGCCATGGGCTGATAAACTCCTCGTTGGTTACATGTAGAAATAATCCCTTCCCCAGGCCAAAAACTGAGATCTTGAGCCAGTATCTCAGGGCAGCCCATCATGGTTTAGTGGAGAGTGGGCATTCACCTGTTTCCCAAAATAGAATTGAATTTAGGACACAGTTTTGGACCTGTAATAGGGACCGAAGAAACTTTGCCTGGAACCCATCTAACTTAGGAAATGAACCGTTGTACCAGACGCTTGAATTGTAGAGAAGTTGGGAAACTTCTTTTATATATGTTGGAAGCCGGCCAGAGTGTCTGGGGAAATCCAGTCAGATGAGCGGGGTATAAATAATAAAATTATTTTTATTAAAGTGAATCTTGCAAATTAATCTTGCAAGTGACCTCATTTGCAATTGTGTGCTTGCAATTGCTGGGATAATGCGTGCACATCTAAGCCATTGCTATATTACAATACATTACTTTACATTATATTTTAGTTAAATTTCTATGCCATCTACATCATCTGAGGATCACAGGACAGTTTACAATATAAGGCCACAGGGGCTTTACCATATTTGCTTGAGTCTAATGCCTGGCGTGCTCTGATCCATGGGGTCACGAAGAGTCGGACACGACTGAACGACTGAACAACAACAACAATGCACCATCGAATCTAATGCACACCTCAATTTTCAGAACCTTGAAACAAACAACAAAAAAGCATTTGCTGGCGAATGTAAATGTGCCATTGAATCTAATGCACACCTTAATTTTCGCAACACAATTTGTCCAAAAAAAGGTGAGCATTAGATTTGAGTAAATATGGTATATTGGGGAGGGGGAGCACAGAGGCAGTTACACTGGGCAAGTGGCCCCTCTCAGACTTTGATGGTGCAGCCTTGCTCCCCCAACCCTGGGGACTTGCTGGGTCTTCTGTGGGACTCACTGCCCCTCTCCTGCACCAGGCAGGGCACATAGGTTAGAGGGTGTAATACTTGCCTTGCCCTGGGGGCTGACAACCCACGCTACACCACTGGATGGATGAGACACATAGCATGTAGTAGGCCTAGCAATGGCCGACGGTTGCCTTCACTCCAGGGTAGAAGAAAGCTCTGTGCATGCAGAGACACTCTTGTGGACAGGAGCACACCAAAGGTGGAGTGAAGCTCTTGCATCTGCCAAGAACTACTGGATCTGGGTGAGTGAATTTACCGGTAGCCATCTAGTCCTCTTTGTTTCAGCCTGCGGTTAGCAGTGGGGGTGCCCAGTATAATTCCCTCCAACTTACAACCATTTTTGTTGACCAGGAGCTTCTCCTGCCTGGCGCTGAGAATGTTAATTCCCTCCACTCCCTGTAAATAAAGGGACCCAATATTAGTTTATATGAGACCATCTCCCTCCCCACATATAATATGAAAGGCATTTCAAAAGAGCCCAGTAAATGAAGAAGTTAGTTAATTGGAAAAGTAAATCACTGGAATAAAAGATTTAATTGGCGTACAGTGAATCCCGAATGACTCTCTGGCCAATATTTTAACTTTTTAAAAGAACCATTAATTTTGCTCTTAGCAAACCCTTAATATCCAGCCGGCAGGAGCAATAGAGCTGCTCTGTACATTAAATGCTTTGGCCACGGTGGTCTTAGCAGGGCAGGCGCTGTTTATTTCTTCCCGTGTAAGTAATTCTAAAACAAAACAAGATAATAAGATTTATCATGGGGCTGAAAGTGCAGCAAGCGAGAGGCCTTACCTATTAACATGGTCAACCATTTGCTGCAGGAAAGATGGATTGATAAAAGCTATTAAAAACAGGAATTAATGCATATTTTATGGACTCGGCAGCATTAAAGGGAAGATGAAACTTAAAGGTGGCCATTTCGGGCTATACGCAGCACATTATAATTTTATTTTCATCCTTTGAAGTAACACGAGTGTAATGCCAGCAGACCAATTATACCACCCATATGAAATCGCCTTCACCATCAGCTGCAGCAGCAGCAGCAGCAGCAGCAGCAGCAGCAGCAGCAGCAGCTTTGCAATCAGGAAGGTCATTGTCTGAGAATCTTCCTAGCGTTGACGGTGGAAAAGCACAATTAATAGGCTGCTGTTGCAGCCCACTATGGACTCGTCCACATACCCGCTCGCCCCATTCCTAGAAAGCATGGGTCCAAGTGCTCCCCCCCCCCCAGCCCTGCTCATTTCCAAAGGGAAAACCTGCTACTGTATTTACAGTATATTCTGGCGTATAAGACTACTTTTTAATCCAGGAAAATCTTCTCAAAAGTCGGGGGTCGTCTTATACGCCGGGTGGAAAATCTGTGGTTGAGTATATCTCAAACTCTATATTTTAACTGGAAAAGTTGGGGGTCGTCTTATACGCCCAGTCGTCTTATACGCCGCAATATACGGTAGCTCTAAATTGGAACAAACGCCAATCTGCAGAAAACTCGATTGCTATTTGCTCCCGTTGAGAGCCAAAGCTCTGAAGAACTAAAGAGCTAAATTTCTCCCCCATTACTTACCCCCTGTCTTACCTGGAGATGCTGAGGATTGCAGACCGTCCAAGTGTCCCTATTTTCCAGGGACTGTCCCTGATTTGGAAAAGCCGTCCCGGTTTCTAATTTGATCCCGCTTTTTCCTTAGGATGTCCCTAGTTCCATCAGAGAAATGTTGGAGGGCATGGAATTATCCAACCTTTGAGCCATCTGAAGGCAGCCCTGCGTAGGGAAGTTTTTAAATTGTTTAATGTATATAATATATGTTGTTATATATATTATATACATTAAATGTTTAATGTATATAATATATGTTATTATATATATTATATACATTAAATGTTTAATGTATATAATATATGTTATTATATATAACATATACCTATAATAACATATATTATATTATTATATTATATTATATATAATAATATAATATATAATCTCCTTCAAGGATCACTGCCTTGTCGTGGCGAAGGGGCTTGAATAACTCCAAGAAGCTATGAGCTATGCCGTGCAGGTCCACACAAGACAGACAGGTCATAGACGAGTGTTTAGACTAAATGTGATCCACCTGGAGAAGGAACTGGCAAGCCACTCCAGTATTTTGCCAAGAAAACACCACGGACATAAAAAAGGAGAAGCTTTGAGAAGAAAGTGAGAGTTTCCAAGGCATGCTCAGGTTCATGGGGTCACGGAGATTCGAACACGACTAAGATGACTAAACAACAAATATGTTGCAAGCTGCCCATCTGACTGGCCATTCTGGGCAGCTTCCAACATTACATATTATTATGTAATGGGATGTCTCTATTTTCATCGGAGAAAAATTGGAGGGCATGGGTTTGGACCAGGGCTTTCCCCCACCCCCTGCCAGGCAGAACATGTGCTCCACAACTAAACTGTGGCCCAATTTCAGTGGGGTTTGCCCACTGCACAGAGTTTCAAAAAGTCACCATGGCATCCCTTGTGACTGCTAGAAGAAACCCAGACTGTGCTAGAATAAGAGAGGATTCCCTCGAGCAATAGCACAGCTGGTATTTCTAATTCCTCGGTTTGACTTTGAGTGAAGGTCCTTGAACTTATTTGACTTTTAATTAGGAAGTGCTTTTTTTTTTTTATCGCGTTCTAGCCAAGATTCTTTCTGGACTTGCCCCAGTTTTTAAAATTCATCATGATTCATTAGATAACGACACACTCTGGTAATTTATAAAAGAACAATTTGTTATAATTGCTTGGGGACCTATTAATTTAGTACCTCATTTCCTTAAAAATCCAAATTCAGAAAGAGTCGAATGTTTTGAGCAGATGCTATTATTGGAATTATATATTTGTGATGTAAACTTTTACATGTGCATGCATTTGTTTTATGTATAGACATTTATCTTTCGCTGTCCACCAAATGGGTTGGAGCAGATAATTACAGTGAATATAATGCACACCACTTTTTGGGGGGTGGGGGTAAGAATTTATTGGCTAAAAGTTATTGGCCAAGCGAGCCGGCATACAGCTTCTGGGTCATGTGGCCAGCATGACAAAGCCGCTTCTGGCGAACCAGAGCAGCGCACAGAAACAACGTTTACCTTCCCGCCAGAGCGGTACCTATTTATCTACTTGTACTTTGACGTGCTTTCGAACTGCTAGGTGGGCAGGAGCTGGGACCGAGCAACGGGAGCTCGCCCCGTCACAGGGATTCGAACCGCCGACCTTCTGATCAGCGAGCCCAAGGCTTTGTGGTTTTAACCCACAGCGCCACCCGCATCCCCCTCTCACACTTCTTACAATACCTCAAAAAAGGTATCCATGTTGAGGATTTGAGAATATAGCAATTAAAATAAGGAACCGTTTAACGGCTAGATGATCCATCAAGAAAACTATCTGTTGACTATCGGGGTTGGAAAGGATTAGATCATCCTTATCAGCAATTACAAAATGCTTGCCCAGATAGGAAGGATGTGTAGCTATGAGAGATTAGGAGGGGGAGCAACACATTAGTTGTGTGGCTGCCACAGAATATAGCACTTATTCATGCCTTCCTATAAAATACATAAATGCAAGCCTCCCAGGGCAGTGTACAATGGAAATAATAAAGAATACAATTAAGCACCATATATAAAGGATAAAGGAACCCCTGACCTTAGGTCCAGTCGCGGATGACTGGGGTTGCGGCTCTCATCTCGCTTTACTGGCCAAGGGAGCCGGCGTACAGCTTCCTGGTCATGTGGCCAGCATGACTGAGCCACTTATGGCAAACCAGAGCAGTCCACGATTTGCATTCTTAATTTCTACAAATTATGGATGCAAATTACCCCTTGTATCCTGCTGTTTTAGCCCTTTTGGGATGTACAGGTAGGGATGAACATGGCAAGTCTGCCCTGCTGTCACTGTGTCTGTAAGCTCCCTGTATATTTTTCACCTAGGGCGATCTTTATTTTTATTTATTTAAATGTGTGTGTTTTTTAAAACTTATTTATTTGGTTTTTCAACTTAAAATTTTACAGAGATATGTCAGACACAAATCGTAAAAACAAGTTTACAAGGAATCTCTTGGATTTCCATCCTCCCCTTTGTGGGTCCTATTATTCATAATTTCCTCCCGCATCTTTTATGATCATCCAAAACCTTTACCTCTTCCATTATGTCCAGAATCAACCTTAAACTACAGTACAAGTGATATTCCAATCCTACTAACGATTTTAACTGTTTACAATGGTCTTTAAGGTAAGTTATAAAATTTCCCCAATCCTTGTTAAAATTTTGGTCTTCTTGATTTCTGACTTTTCTGGTCATTTTAGCCATTTCAGCATAGTCCATTAACTTCATCTGGCATTCTCTTTTAAAAGTGCACTTAAAAATATATTTTAATTTTTTCCCCAGTGCATTGGGGGTTCACAAAAAAACCTCTGGGCACAAAAGCAGCACAGCTGTTATAGCAGCAGTCTATTTTTTTAAAAATAAAAGATTTAAAGAAATGACAAGTTTTAGGGTGGGTTTTTTTTTTGAGGGCCACAAATAACTATCGTTGAAGTGGGCTTCGGTTTAACAATGGAATGAACTAGTTTGGTTTGCAAAGTTCACTGAATCGCTGAACTACACCTGAAAGTTGTTCCCAAAATTGCCAGGTGAACCAAATGTGAATCAAGTTCATTTTGGGGTAGAACTATGAAAGATTTCTAGTGCATCCTCCACCCTCCAACTCTCTGGCATCTCTTTTTCACTCGTTAGACTCTTTTGGCCTTAAGGTTCCTAATTACTGGGGAGAAATTAATTACAACAATTCATATTCCTGTGCGTTTTGATGTTTTATTAGTCTTCTTAAGTATAGGCCTATTCTTTACTTCAATACAGTAACTGTAACATTTTGAATACTGTTATTCGTTTTGTTTTGCTGGCAATCATTTGGATGAAGAATTGAATTGTGAACTGAACAAAAACCAAACTAAATTGCCTTGTAAACGGATGAACATGAACTGGAATTAGTCCCCTTTTAGACACCTTGAGCAAGAACTAGTTTTTTTTTTAGGGACGAACTTTTCAACTATGATGTATAAGTCCTACTGATTTTGATGGGAGAGCTAAGCACATGGTTATATTTCTTCCACTGAACTAATAGGACTTAAACATTCCCAGCTTTAGTAGAATTTTGTCCGGTGCCTACAATTTCTGCCTGCTGAAGGCTCTACTTACTGTCATGTTATGTACTTAGCCGTTGAAATGACCCACTTTTTCAGTTCAGAAGTTATTTTCCTCGGCTTCTTTCTATATGAAGCCACAACAGCAGCACTTCATCCTTTCAGGTTTATATTCAGGTTATTCCTGGTGTTTTATCTCAGCCCACATTTCCCTAGCCTAGTGTCAGCTACAGACCCTCTTTTGCATTCTCCCCAGCGATCTAGTGACAGTCTTCTTTGACTTGCGGATAAAGAAAACAGTACTTGGTCAAACTGAGCAGACATGCCTGCTTGTTGGGTTGTCACTCTCAAGTCAATCTCTGCGTCAGTTCCACTCCCCTCCATAGGAAAAGGGCATTGTGTAAACCTTCCCCAGTTCCTATGTCAGTTCTTTGCTGAGGTGCCCTGCATTGACCCCAAACCACAACAACTTTCCTATTGTGTTAATAACACAGTACAGTACTGTGTTATTAACACAATAGGTCATTTGCCCAGGTAACACCCATATTATAGATACCTGGTGCAGTGTCGTGGCTGAGTTCATGAGCTGTCAGGCAGGGAGCCTGTGGTTGAAACCTCACCTGTGTGGTGCACCCACTGAGAGTCTTTAGACAAGCCCCCTCCCACTATCACAGGAATACAGGACACTGCTTTGTACTGAGTCAAGACCGTTGATCTACAGGTATTTAGCCGAGTATTGTCTACACTGAATGACAGCAATTATCTGTCTTCCTCCCACCCCCCACCCCCCAATATTTTATGAAAGTTCTCACAATACGTTGAAATAATATCTAGAACAAATGGAATCAAAAAGACAAAAAGGAAAGAGAAGAGAACAAGAGAAGATAAAGAGTAAAACGAAAAAGAAGATAAGGATCATTAAGAATAGCACCAAAAATCATCATCATCATCATCATCATCAAGCACAAAATAATATCTATCTATCTATCTATCTATCTATCTATCTATCATCTATCTATTCTCTCTCTCTCTCTCTCTCTCTCTCTCTCTCTCTCTCTCTCTCTCTCTCCCTCCCTCTGTCATAATTATACCTTAATGTTCAGTCCATATACAAATTAGGTAGGTAAAGGACCCCTGGACAGTTAAGTCCAGTCAAAGGTGACTATGAGGTTGGGGTGCTCATCTCACTTTCAGGCCGAGGGAGCCGGCGTTTGTCCACAGACAGCTTTCCGGGTCATGTGGCCAGCATGACTAAACCGCTTCTGGCGCAATGGAACACCGTGACGGATACCAGAGCGCATGGAAACGCCATTTACCTTCCTGCCACAGCGGTACCTATTTATCTACTTGCACTGGTGTGCTTTCGAACTGCTAGGTTGGCAGGAGCTGAGACAGAGCAACGGGAGCTCACTCTGTTGTGGGGATTCGAACCACCAGCCTTCCGATCGGCAAGCCCAAGAGGCTCAGTGGTTTAGACCACAGCGCCACCCGCCTTATAACCACTTTTGGGCAATGCTCCTTAGCAGATAGAGATGCCGCCTTACAATTCTCTGGTTTCTTATAACAGATGTGTAGCTTTAATTGGATTTTTATAGTCTAGTTTGATTTCTTGAGATCCATGTTTGACACAGTTCTCTAGCACTGGGGGAAACTCTCTCTACTTGAGAGCAGTGTTAAAATTGTTCGAAAGAGTTAATTGATACCCCCCCCCCCTCCACGATGAAGAGTTTCACAGTTCAGAAGGTCTTGGTACTACCTACAAAAATAAATGTGTGTGCCTCCATGTTGCTTTTGCTGCAACACAGACCAACAGGACTAGCTCTCTAGAAATCATTACTTTTTGCGGTCTTTGATAGCAGGGGTTTACACTTTTGGCTCCTCAAGATTAAAGTTAACCATTATTTTATATCTCTTTTTGCCTCCTCAAAAGCAGCTGAGAGGGGAAGGGAGGGAAGGGGAGCAGAGGGTACAAGACCAGGACAAGGAGGGGAATGATGTCATTCCAACAACTGAAATGTCTCTATCGCTTCTAGCAGAGCACAACACAATTCTTCAGAATCGGCAACATAGCACGGTGCTTCAGGGCTGGGCTACTGGAACATAATCAGAGAATAATGCAAATGAGTACTAATGAACCAAGTTCATTCATCACCCATGATTAGGAGAGGATTCAGTTCCATCTGCCAAGTGCGATCTATATCACATGTGGGCGCAGCAAATATGTAACATTTGTCAATATCCTTGCCGGCGAAGTACATCAAACTGCAGAATATGCAGCTCGGTTGCCAAAACACTTCAGATCCGCCACAGCTGAGCATGCAGGGGTTCGGCTCATGAAGCAGGTGCCCGTATTCAGGCACCACAATTTAAATAAATCAGCAGAAGCTTTCATCTTCGCCGCCAGCATCTACATAAAGTGGGGGTGGGGGGAGGAGAAGGGCAGCACTTTTAGAAAAGATTTTAAAACTCAATTATTAACTCAAACTCAATCAGGAAAACATGGCACCATCTGACTTTGCAAAGTGCATGACTAAATTAATGAATGCAGCTCCAATTAGGAAACAGAAGGAGGTGGGCCA
Source organism: Lacerta agilis (assembly GCF_009819535.1). NCBI lineage: Eukaryota > Metazoa > Chordata > Lepidosauria > Squamata > Lacertidae > Lacerta > Lacerta agilis. The sequence continues at coordinate 118,904,302 of NC_046312.1, forward strand.
TAAAATTATACATCTCTATTGTCATGGCGGAGAGGAAATGGCTGCGGTCTGATGAGCGGCGTGTGATGTGGAGAAGTGTCTAAAGAGAGTGAAACTTGTTCCTGGAGTGAATTGATCTCTCTCTGTATGTATGTGTGTTTCTTAACAGCAGTGGCTGGGGAAACTCAGCCAGATGGGCGGGGTACACTAATAAGCATATTAATATAATATAATATAATATAATATAATATAATATAATATAATAATATAATATATGATAATTATTATATGATGAGTAGGGTGCAGTCCACAAATAATTTGTATCTGGTGGCTTACTTTGAGATTTCACTGTGTGTGAGTATGCTGGTTTACACTTCACATCTTTTCTCACAAAGACAATGTGAGGATCACAACTGTGCACACCAAGAGCTGTAGAGTGAGAAGATGCTGCCCCTTCCAATGCCTTGTTCTGTATCCAATAAGTTCAGGACGCCTTTGCCCGGTGATGCTGTGGCCCATAGATTACAGCAAAATACTGGGCAAGGTTTTGCCCAGTATCTTGGCTGTCAGATTTGTTGCGGCAGAAGCATGAACTGTACACACAGACACAGGTTTACAGGTGGTGGAATGGTAACTAGTGAAGCCAAACAGCCCTGAAATGCTGAGGAGATGAGCACAGTGCCCATTCACAAATCATAGAATCATAGAATTGTACAGCTGGAAGGGACCCTAAGAATCATCTAGTCCAACCCCTTGCAATGCAGGAATATGCAGCTGTCCCATATGGGGATCGAACCTGCAACCTTGGTGTTATCAGCACTGTGCTCTAACCAACCGAGCTATCCCAGAAATTATCGTTGAAAAACTAACAAAGCACTTTGATGACAGAACAATTAATAAAGTGACCGCGCATTAATTCAATGCTAATGTGCAATGATATGTTGCAGAATACATCTGCAAAAAACAACAACCCAACAACTTGCCAGTCTAGAGGGGCACTGGATGTTTTTTTATTCAGATTCACAACCGTCTTGCATAGTAGAATAACAATCATTCTGTTGGCTCGGCAAGAAAGCCAACAGACGCAGAAGTCACTTAAATTTTCATGGCAAAACGGGGTGCCTGTGCGTGAAAACCATTATCTGCCTCCAGAGGTTAGTGGGAGTTACCGACACATTCCCTAGGGACAGAATCTACCCCCTGCCAAAGAGAGACGAACAATTTTTCAAGCTCCTGAGAGGCTTAAGACTGAGCCTGAATAATGCTCTGCTCTGATTGCTGCAATCCTTCTCCTCTCCTCTCCCTAGATTATTCGCTGATGATTAATGCTCAAATAAATTGTATTCATTCGCTTGCTCAGAGGAGGGAGAATGCTACTATTCAAGACGGCTGATTTCATTACTTGCCAAGGGCCAGAGTCTGCCACCCGCGGCTCATAATGAGCATCACTTTTTCTTGGAGGACCCGACTGTCAGGCTGATGAACTGTAATGCATATACATTTGGCCCCAGTGAAGTCCACAAAATGGCTTTGAAAAAGTAGCTGCTGACCGGGGGTTGGACAAGCTTGGCAGTTTTATCCTAAATAATGTTGTTACCCAACTAGACAGGAACACCTGGAAGGTTAGGTGATATGGAAATAAAAGAAAAGACTGGCTTGAATTACCCAAGTGGAAGGGCTGTAACTCAGTGGTATCACAGAATCATAAAGCTAGAAGGGACCGCAAGGGTCATTTAGTCCAGCCCCTTGCAATGCAGGATTTTTTGCCCATCATGGGGTTCCAATCCATGGCCCTGAGATTAAGAGTCTCATGCTCCCAGTTGAGCTACGACTGGGAAGGACTCTGTGTTTGAAACCCTAGAGAGCCATTGCCTGTCAGATTAGAAAACATTGAGCTAGATTCTCAAACCAGGGTCCCAAGATACTGTTGGACTACAACTCCCATCAACCTGAGCACTTGTCCTGATAGCTAGGGATGATGGGAGTTGTATTCCAACAACATCTTGGGAACCCAAGTTTGAGAAAGGCTGAGCTAGATAAAAGAATTGTCTGGTATAAGACAGCAGCTTCCTATGAGTGGGTATGAGGGGTAGGTGGGTTATGGGGTCTCTCTGTGTTTGGGTATAACCCTAACTGTGTGATGCAAATAGGAGGGCTTTTTTAAAAAAGAAAGTTCTGTACAAAATTCTATGCTGGAATTTTGTCATTCTGATTAAGAACAGTTTGTGTCTTGCCAGCAGCGTAGCGTGGGTTGCTGGTGCCCGGGGTGGGGAAAGTGTGTGAGTACTACCATTGCCTTGAATGCCTTCTCCACCAAGATGTTCAAGATGATTTTGATGCATCTGTGAAAAAGAACACGGATCTTTTAAAAAATCTGGTGACCTCAACATTCAGGGTACTTTTTCCTTAAAAGGAAAGAAAGAGATCCCCCCCCCCAGGGACAAGGTCATTTGTTTTATTTTATTTTTCATTTGAAAACAGTTTATTCACCACAGCATATATTTAAAACATTCTCATACTCTTAAAAACCATAAAATAACACATCACGTGCTCCATTCTCATTAAAAGGAAGGAATACATTATATCTGCAACAATTTGAAAGGTTAAAATGTATACTTCAAGTATTCCAAACTATGTTACCCACTCCAAACAGTACTTCCCCATTTGCCTCACTACCTGTGTGTTCAATAAAATCACCCTGTCAGGGAACTGCCCTCGGGAGGGCGGGAGGTCTTGTCAATGTACCGAGAGCCCCGACACCTCCTCAGTCATGGATTCTGCGTGTGACTAGGATGGTCATGTTTTCACATTCTCTGCACTGTAAATAGTCTGCACCATTAAACTGTTAAAAGACAGTTGAGACTCATGCCTGGTTACTCGTGAGCAACCCTAACGCAGATCTGACACACCCCATACTGTGTAGATTAGTTTTTCTTTTGGCCTCTTGCTACTCACACTTTCCATGTTAGCTTTTCCAACAAAGCTGTTTGCCAGACCGCTTCATACCACTTATCCATGGTCAACAGTTGCAATGTTTTCCATGGGATGCACATCTATATCCCCTTCTGGTTGCATCCAAACAGGCCTCAAAGACTTAGCAATTCTAAGCTTGTTTTAATTAAATAACGTTTGTTGGACTAAAAATTTAACTATTGCTCCTTTGATGCCATATTGGGTAGTCTCATTATTCTGTAGCTTATGTTTTTTTTTTAAAAAAACAGGTCACTAAATTAGAGATGCCAATAACTTTTTGACAAACATTTTCGCCATTGCCAACTTTTTCTCCTAGAAGAAGAAAAAACATTTCTACCAATTCTCGACTTGTTGACTCTTATGATCACAAAGGTCCAATTTCCACTTTGGAACTCAGCTGAAATAAAAGACCCAGGGAAAATGACACGACTCTGTACTTTCATATTAATCTATTTTTGAAAGACATAAATGTGGGCGTTTTTCATGGTACAGGCTTTGACCCGGCACGCACCTGTGTCTTACCTTGTTCTGCATGAATCATCTGAGTTGCCTTTTTCACTTTCAAAATGGCAAAAATCATTGGCTTTGTCTTTAGAGCACATTTATTCATTACCATTTCAAACAAAAAAAGCTCCAGCTTTTCTGAGCTATCCTGAGGATATGTTTCTTTTCAAGCCTCAGGGATGCAGGAGCATTTTCTGCCCACTCCCAAGGTCCGTTTCTTTCAGCTACCTTCCATTATCCTGTTTCGTTCGCCTCCCCATGATATCCTCAAACGTTCCAAAGTGGTAGGGCCAGCGCACCTTTGAAAGAGAGAACCATTTGCATCAAGATCCCTAGAGGTTCAGAAACTGACAAGGTACAGAAAGCCAGCCTTTATGCCTACCCAAAATCCTTTTTTTTTAAACGGTGAACTAGATTTGTTAAGAAAGGCAAATGGGCATTCTCAGGAAATATCCGCACCATACATTTAAAAGCACCATTGTACCACTTTAACAGGCATGGATAATCCTGGGAACCGAAGTTTGTTACAGGTGTTGGAAATTGTAGCTCTGCGAGGTCAGCTCTCCTGGTATGCCCCACGGAGGACCTTAAGGTCCATATTTATTTATTTAACAACACTTTGGAAGTCCCGAGCCCCAAGGAGATTAGATTGGCCCCAACCAGGGCCAGGGCCTTTTCAGCTCTGGCCCCGGCCTGGTGGAATGCCCTACCACAGGAGATCAGGGCCCTGCAGGATTTGACATCTTTCCGCAGGGCCTGCAAGACGGAGCTGTTCCACCTCACCTTAGGGCTGGACTAAGTCTACCCCCCCTCATTTATTTATTTATTTGATGGAACCCCTTATATGGGATTTGTATATAAATTTTTCCTTCCCATGTAGGACCAGCATGGATAGTTGGCCCCGGTGAATATTTGATGTTTCCGCCCCTTATGGCTTTGATCTATAGGCTACCACTAAAACGAGGCTGCATTTTAAGCTGCATTTTAAACATAGCTGTCAACTTTCCCCTTTTTCTTGCGAGGAATCCTATTCGGAATAAGGGAATTTCCCTTTAAAAAAGGGAAAAGTTGACAGCTATGATTTTAAATTGTATTCTAATTTATATTTTAATCTACTGGTTTTTTTTTTAAAAAAAATGTTTTTACTGTATTTATATTCAGTATTAGCTGCCCTGAGCCCGGTCTTGGCTGGGGAGGGTGGGGTATATATAAAAATTTATTTATTTATTTATTTATTTATTTATTTATTTATTTATTTATTTATTTATCTCCTCCTCCTCCTCCTCCTCCTCCTCCTCCTCCTCCTCCTCTTCCTCCTCCTTCTTTGCCCGTTAAAGTGGTATATTAGTGCTTTTAAATGTGTGGTAGGGATGAGATTTCATCGGTCACTGAATTGAAGGCACCGCACTGCATTGCAGATGTTTCGGTTACACCTGAGTCTCACGAAAGGAACCTTGGCCAGGTGTGGTTAGTTCATCTGCATCACCTCTGAGACTCTCCTTTGGCAAGCCACTCGTGCTTAGATCACCCAGGGGAAGCTGTTGTTGTTGGCATCCGTCTGTCTCGAGAGACAATGGAGTGTGCCTCCGGGGTTGGAGTCAAACCGCTGCATTATCTGCACCAAACTGGCTTCCCTGGGGTGCAAGGCTGAGAAGTGTGTATGGAGGTCCTGGGCTACCCAGCCAGCGGCATAGATAGCCCCTTGGGTGCCCGGTGTGGCACGCATGTCCTGAAGCCAGGGGCAAGCTGCCCATGGGGGGCGGGGGGGGGGCTGTGTGGTGCCTCTCGGCTGCCTCCCCCTCAGCTGTAGGGCGGCTGAGGGAGAGGCAGTGGGCAGGAGCAAGTCCCACATTGCTGTTTCTGGCAGCGCGGAGCCTGCAGGCGCCCAAGCCACTATGTCACTCCCAGGAGAGACACGTGGCTCGGGCACGCTGCAGGCCCCGCGGTAAGTGCTGGCCCCTGCGGTGTGGCACCCAGTGCCAGCCGAGTTTTGTTACATTTGTTGACTGAACTAAAAAGTTTTGTGAAGCCATTTTTTTAAAAAAAGCTCCTGCAGCCAATCAGAAGCCATGCCTTAGAAGTCAAATGTTTTAGAAGTCGAACGGATTCCATTTGGCATCCAAGGTACGACTCTATAGTCATTCACATATGGTATTGTTTAACTTATTTATTTACTAGATTTATATACCAGGGGACAACAGAGGATGAGATGGTTGGGCAGTGTTCTCAAAGCTACTAACATGAGTTTGGCCAAACTGCGAGAGGTAGTGAAGGATAGGCGTGCCTGGCGTGCTCTGGTCCATGGGGTCACGAAGAGTCGGACACGACTGAACGACTGAACAACAACAATATACCATTATTCATGCAATATGCCTGTTTTAAGTGGCTTACAACAAGTTTTAAAGCTTTTGGTTGAAACATGTAAAATCAAAACAGAATGATCAAGTAATGGTTTAGTCACTTCTACTATGGTTTGCAAGATTTCTCAGAATGGCAGAAATTCAGAGAAGTCAATGGAAGCTAAACATCTATTAGACTAATTTGTTCACTTAAGTGATTTATCAATACCCGTTTAAGCGAGAGCGAGCAGTATATGTTTTACTTTCCTGAGGACATAAAGGTGCTTTGCCAACTTTAATGAACAGAGAAGTCAACTCTTCTGGCAGGTGAATTGCAGCATCCTTTCGGGATCAAATGTAATCTAATCAAGCACGATACTACCTCTGCTCAAAGACTGCAGATCTCTGCAGTGTTATTTAGCAACCCGCAATGAAACATAGCTGGAAATGATTTAATATTTTCATTCTTGCAGAAAGTGACGCTGGAGCCCCACAGATCACAGTACTTAGGACCCCTGAAGTTTATGACTCATCAGGAAGAAAAAGAGAGAGAGAGTCATATAATGCCAAATGAGAAAATATTATTGCAAAGATTTTGTCCAAGAGTCCTTAGGCAAGATAGATGCAGTTACAGGTAGGTCGCCATGTTGGTCTGCCATAGTCAAAACAAAAAAAAAAAAAAAAAAAATCCTTCCAGTAGCACCTTAGAGACCAACTAAGTTTGTTCTAGAAGCACGAAAACTGACAGTTTACAGACAGAAGCACGAAAACTGACAGTTTACAGATAGAGGAGACTCATCAGTCTAGGAAAGTAAGTTCTTTCACCCCAACTTCCCTTGGCCAGCTTCCTCTCCCAATGCTTTGCTCTTTCTTTCTTTCTTTCTTTCTTTCTTTCTTTCTTTCTTTCTTTCTTTCTTTCTTTCTTTCTTAAAATCTGCAATTATTTAACATGCCAACTCGACCTAAGGAATGAACGAGTGAACACTAGCAGGAGCGGGAATTGATCTTTCAATTTTCAGCGGTGCCCTGTGCGAGGCCAGAATCTGGTGCCCCCCACCTCTCACCTTCCATTCCGCTCAATTCACCACATTATAGTTGTGGTGCCCAGTGGCGCCCCCTAGTCTTGGCACCCAGTGCGGTGGAACCAATCGTGCTAACTTAAACCCACCTCTGATGCTAAGCAAAATCCTGTCAATTCGATTCTCCCCTGCCCACCAGGATCTTGAAAAAGCACATGCTGTGGACTTCTGGCAGAACACCAATGGCCTGAGAGAACTGCTGGGGCCAATCCCTCCCTCACTTTCCCTGAAGCTACTTGAGAAATTGCTGTGTCACCTGAGGGAAGACAGAAGTGAAGAAGCCCAGAGCCAGACAGGGTTTCTGACAAGAACCATCAATGGTCCTAGAGAACAGTTGGGACAGGCTATTTCTCTGTGGCTATTTATTTATTTTTAAAATAATATTGTTATTGATTTTGTAAGATTTTTTTTATAAATGATTTTTATCGTTTTAATCTATAACTACTACAAAAAATAAAATATAAATTCACATACATTCATTGACTTTGGCAATCATAGCCGTGACTTCCCTCAGACCTTTCAAATGGCTTTCAAAATTCTATCTTAATTATATACTTCTTAAATCTATCATTGCTTAAAATCATATACATATTATTCACTGTAAAGTTCATAATTACATTGATATTTCCACGTTTATCTACGAAGCTTCTTGAAGTCCTATAAACGTATTTAATTGAGAATCATTGTCTCTCAAATAGTTCGTAAATTTAATCCAGTCTTAGATGAATTTCTGGTCCCGCTGTTCTCTGATTCTTCCCGTCATTTTGTCCAGTTCTGCATATTCCATTAATTTTACTGTCCATTCTTCCTTTGTCGGTATTTCTTCTTGTTTCCACCTTTGTGCCAACAAAATCCTTGCTGCAGTCACTGCATATTGGAAAAGTTTAACACCTTGCTTTTTAATGTCCGTACCTATAATACCCAGTAAGAAAGCTTCTGGTTTTTTAAGGTGCCAAACATATTGCTCTGCTTTCCTTTGGACTGCATAAGCAAGGCTGAGAGGGGCAGGCTTGGCACCTGGGCAGCCCAGGACCCCCGTACACACTGGTCAGGATTATGCCCCATTAAGGTCACTTTGGTGCTGCTAATGTAGCAAAAACAATCCAGCAGGCAGCAGTTACGAGTTACCAGAGTGAAGCCACAGCAGGCA